>NC_067490.1:11479817-11834817 GCF_947179515.1 Apodemus sylvaticus
GCTGATACATATAATTTTTTCCTACTTGTTACGTATCTCCACATCAGCTCCCACAATTGAGATGAATGGCTCATAAATTATGAGAATTAGCACCTATTAAATAGGCTCACGAGGGCCTAGAGAGATGGCTCAGTCATTAGTTAAGAGCACTGACTGCTCTTCCAAAAGTCCTGAGTTCAAATCCCAGCAGCCACATGGTGGCTCACAACCATCCATAATGAGATCCGACACCCTCTTCTGGTGTGTCTGAAGAAAGCCACAGTGTAATATAATATACTGTATATTATATTATACATATGTATAATATGTACATATAATAATAAATACATCTTTAAAAAAGATTTTTTAAAAGCTCATGACTGCATTTTTAAGAGGCTTAAATTCCCACACACTTACCAATAATTTTGGATGCTGAAATTGTACTCTTTATCATTTTATATTAATAATTGTAAGCACTTTTTGTCAGTTCAATAAGACAAAGATGTACCTCATTGTTCTGTTTTGCCTTTTCTTGGTCGCTATTACCCTATGTTTTAAAAAAACATATCTATATCGGCCTTCTTTTTTTTTTTTTTTTTCCGAGACAGGGTTTCTCTGTGTAGCCCTGGCTGTCCTGGAACTCACTCTGTAGACCAGGCTGGCCTCGAACTCAGAAATCTGCCTGCCTCTGCCTCCCAGAGTGCTGGGATTACAGGCGTGCACCACCACTGCCTGGCTGTATATTGGCCTTCATAATGGACCTGAATTTCTACTCAACCCCAGAGAGGCCCAGCCGAGATGCCAGGTCTATTGTAAGATCTTTCTTTGTCTATTGGACAAGATTGACTACTCCCCTCCCTGTGTTCATAACAATGGCGCAGATAAGCTGTCCAACTGTATCATAAGCTTTGGAAACCTATGTTCATTGTTTGCTTACTCTATCTGTGTGATGTGTGTGTGTGTTTGCTATTATCTGTGCAATGAGTGGTTCTTTCCTGCCACCGGAAGTGGGTCTCCGGGGATTGAACTCAAGTTGCCAGGATTGCTTAGCAAACCCCTTTCCCCATGCAGGCATCTCACTGGCCTTAAAAATGTACGCCCATTTCTTAGCCTCTTATTAATAAATTGCTGCTTCACACATACATGACCAAATTGTTTAGCTGGATGACTGGTCGTCTCTCAGGTCCCTTCTAAATCTGATAGTTCAACAATTCCATTAGCCTAGCCGAAGCAGATGTCGCCCTTACACACTTTGGAAATCGAGTAATTCCTGATTGGTTCGTCACTTACATGCACATCGGGGATGGGTTTTGTTAAGTAGGAAACTCCCAGGATAACGAATATGGATACAAAAAAAAGGATGATGGCGAAGTACAGATAGTGTACTCCACAGATGACCTTGGGACAGTTGCTGGGAGCCAGGCAACTCCCTGTCCCGTAAGAGAACTCTGCGATCATACGGATAAGGCCCATCACCAGTCCAACCATCAGGCCCCAGAAGGCTCCCTGGTAAAAACAAAACAAGAATACAAGAGTGCTTAGGAAATAGGAGACGCTCTTTCAAGTAAGTTGTAATCAAAGATTACTGTTTTCTTAGGTGAGGACCAACAAGCAGGGAAAGTGGCAAACCCAAGCTATCAGTGGGAGGCCGTATCTGTGGCCCTGAAATATCGTTACACTGTTGCAAGTCCACAGTGGGAGCCCCCATCTGTGGCCCTGAATTATCGTTACACTGTTGCAAGTCCACGGTGGGAGGCACTACCTATGGTCCTGAAATATCGTTACACTGTTACAAGTCCACAGTGGGAGGCACCACCTATGGTTACACTGTTGTGAATCCAACAATCCATTGCTCTACTGGCAATGCTGGCCCAAGCTGAAAATTTCCCTGACTTTAATTTGGAGAATCAAAACTTGTGCTTTGTTTTGAGGAACAAGTTGAATTGTGATCCATGTTTTGTAATTTGAAGAGCTGAGACTCACGAAACACTAAGGACTGTTAACTTGCCTGAGAATCACATAATACGATAAACACCTAGAAACACATTTAAGGGATCCGACCTACAAAGTAAAAAGATTAACCATTCGCACCACAATAGCCATGAACATACTTTAATTTTGGACTGTTTCAAAAAGCATTTTACTATACTATCTAACTTAATCTCCATGAAAACTATTATAAATAGGTGCTATTAGCATCTTCACTGGACAGAGTGGATTGACTTCAGATCACAATAGTAGGGTCCTGATGGGATACTGACAGTCCATCTCCCAAACTGTTTGGTGTTTGACAGCACTGTGCTGTACATTTGACATTTTATAATACATGTATAGTCTGGACTCTTAACTGGGACCACAAGGTCAAGCATCTTCCCACTTTAGTAAGGATCAGACATTACAATGACCACAGTAGAAACTGAGACAGGCTTGGAGCACACACAAGGAACATCAAGAAAGTATCTTGTGATGCCAGTGACTGGCAGGGAACAAAAACCTCCCTGTTTTTCACCTACTTGTTCATTGACTCTTTTACAAAAGATGGCCACCAGGAAGAGAGCTGCAATGGGCGGCCCAAGGTAGCTCGTAATTGATTCTGTATAATGGATCAGCTGTCCACCTTGAGACACTTCTATGATGGGGACCCACAAGATGCTGGTGACAATTAGCACAGCGACGAACAGCCTGGAAAAAAAATTCAGACAGTAAACAACAGCAGCATTGGCATATCTGTTGAGTTCTTGAATTTATCTTCACGCCATTCATTCCTTTTCCAAACAAAACTACATTCCTTGACCGGATATGAACCCATGCTATGGGTTCATGCTAATTACCTATTAATTCAATGCCAGCAATGCTTATCTACACCTGTCATAAAGGCTTCATTCTAAGATTAATGATTCCTCATAAAGACGGTCAAATGTCAGCTGTTGTTTAACAATTCCTCAATACAGTGCATATATTGTAGAAATGCTGTGTTAGTTTTCTTAATCAGTAGCTATTTGCGTAATAAAATAGAATCCAATTTCTATCTTTTCATTAGCTAGTGAAAATGAAATGAATTTACGTGAGGACTAAAACAGCCTCTCCCTTTCCCAGAATGCTGGATGAATTGACAAGAAATACTAATTTAGGTGTTTCCCACCCCCTCCCAAAGGATGGGTTAAAAATGTAGCCTAAAAAATCCTGGGGTCCATAAAGACGAATTGTATGGTTTTCTAAACCCAGGGGCTATGTGTGTGAATAAAGCAGGGAATATATTAACAAGATTATACATGAAATCTCACCATCTCCACATTCATCTGAAATACAGACATGGTGGGGGCAGCGGTTGAACAGAAGAACAAGTCTTTGGGCAGAAGATGGAGACACTAACGTCTACTTAAACTTTACAAAACTTCTGCCACCTTGCAGCACAACTTAAGTGTGACAAGCATTGAAACCCAGATTTCAACAAAGGTTGGATATTTCACTCTATTATTCATTATGTCACTGTCGCTACTGGAAAGAAAACCAGGTGCTTCCTAGGCCACTTCCATTGTTTCTGTTATGCCCTCAAGTGGCCTGGCATCATGGCCTGGCTCCTGGATATCTTGGTAAGCTGTGTTCTTTTTATTTACTTACTTGCTCCCTGACAGCCTTTTCCCTTGTTAGTAAAGATGCCACACACTTGATGTACACACAACTGTCTCACTGTTCTCACCCCGGCCTCCATTTCTGGATTTCGCTCAGGTGCCACGCCCACAGGAAGACTTCCTAACATTTTTTGTGAGGCCACATTGTCCATCTTTTCATTTGGGCTGACTTCCATCCCTTTTGGCTTCCTATTTTTCTCTTTACCGAAAGAGGATTTCTTTCATACAATATGTTTTTCTGACTACAATCTCACCCGCTGTTGCTGTGTTTACTCAATCAACAGAGGCATAGATAGCTTGCTTACACAAAGCAAGTATCTTTGTAGCTTTCCATGTTTGTATCTTGGGAGACAGACATTCAGTAGCAAAGAAGAAACAGATATTTACTTTGCCATTGAGACTTAAAAGAGATTTGTGTCCAAGATTATGTCTTGACTGGTGGGATCAGTGTATCTTGAGTACCAGCCCAGGAAGACAAAACAAAGAAGGAAAAACAAGGACGCTTTTCCATTCTCTTCTCCTACAGCCTTTACCCAGGCAAGACCTGGACCAAGCGAGGCCCACCAGGTTTCCATCTCTAAGTATTTGATTTAATAAAGGTACTGTGAAACAAAGAAAAATGTGTAGTGTTCAGTTCCTCTTTTTTCCCCCACATTTGTTGTTGTTGTTGTTGTTGTTTTGAGACAGGGTTTCTCTGTAGAGCCTTGGCTGTCCTGGAACTCACTCTGTAGACCAGGCTGGCCTTGGATTTAGAAATCCACCTGCCTCTCTGTACCACTACTCCCTGGCTTTTTTTTTTTTTTTTTTTTTTTTTTTTTTTTTTTTTTTTTGGTGTTGAGTTCCTCTTGATATCAACTTCCAAAGAAAGCAGGCAAGCAGGCGGTGTCCTTCAAGACTGGTCTGTAGAAGCACTGCACTTGTCAGTAGTCTCTGAAAGTGCTTCTATCCCAAACCACAGTGACAAAGTCACAGAGAAAGGACAGAATGCACACAGTGGAGAACAAAAGGAGCCCAGATTCTCTTCTAACTAGCTGAGAAGCCATGGGATAACCTTGAGGTGACACTCCACAGGTAAGCAATATCAATATTCAATATCAATATTGAAAATGCACTCTAAGTATATCACTCAAAATTTATAACAGTGAAGGAAAGTGATTGACCTATTGTCTTGCCATCATATCCAAACTTAGAATTAATACCACCAATCTATTTTTTTCCTAAGTCATAAGTCATGACTTATTTTTTTCCTAAGTCAAAAGAATTTTTTTTCTTTAATACTCTCCCCCAAGCAAAGCAGTGGTGGCGCACAGCTTTAATCCCAGCGCTTGGGAGGCAGAGGCAGGCGGATCTCTGAGTTCGAGGCCAGCCTGATCTACAGAGTGAGTTCTGGGACAGCCAAGGTTACACAGAGAAACCCTGTCTCCAAAAACAAACAAAAAATACTCTCCCTCACATTCCACAGAACCATACATCTGAAAAAGCCAAGAACGGAAAGTTATTACATAGTAATATAATAAGCAGCAATAGAAGATCACATGTGCTGAGAGCGTTGAACCACCGCAATATGGTCATGAACAGTAGCTGATACGTGATGAGACATCAAGATAGTGGAAAGCCAAACAGCAAGGAGCAAACTGTATATGGAAACATGGCTGAAGCTCACAAACATTATGTGAGCCAAAGAAGCCATATATGGAGATAGGTATGTTGATTTACTCATGATCATCTGAAGCAGGGTAACTCAGTTAGTAGCATTGAAGGTTATGGTGGCTAACGTTGCAAAGATAGGAACAGTAATAGAAATGGGGTGGTCATAGTTTCCACTTTTAATGTGTGCACAGACTACATGTGTGCTCCTTTTGAGATGCATCACTGGACTGTATAATTATGTTCTCCATGTCCGCTGTACATATGTCATACTTTAATTTTAACTCATGTTACAAAACGCTAAGACAATGTTGGGTCTACTTGAAAATAATGAAGAGGAAGGGCTGGAGGGATGGCTCAGTGGTTAAGAGCACTGACTTCTCTTCCAGAGGTCCTGAGTTCAAATCCCAGCAACCACATGGTGGCTCACAACCATCTGTAATGTGATCCAGTCCCCTATTCTAGTGTGTCTGAAGACAGTAGCAGTATACTCATATTAAATGAATAACTCTTTTAAAAAATAACAAAGAGGAAAAGGGTGTTCTTTCTTCCTGGTTATTTTTTCCCCTTATTTGTTTGCAGGGCTCCCAGACCATTTAGGGAGTCTTTGGTTGACATAACCCTCTAAGCAACTTCTTGAGCTAGTCCCTTACCCGAGTCTGCCCTTTCTAATAGCTAATCCTTAGTGGGTGCAAAGTTGATAATCTCATTCGTGGTAATAATGTGATTTATCCTCCCTTGCATGTGATATACTCAGAGACATCGAGAGATGAAGCCCAAAAGAGTAGGTGGTAGTCTGTGAAGACATGATTAGAAGGGATTGTGAGAGGAAAGGTCAAAACAAGAAAAAACACGTGAGGGGCTGGAGAGATGGCTCAGTGAGTAAGAGCACTGACTGCTCTTCCGAAGGTCCTGAGTTCAAATCCCAGCAACCACATGGTGGCTCACAAGTATCCATAATGAGATCTGGCGTCCTCTTCTGGTGTGTCTGAAGACAGACAGCTACAGTGTACTTACATATAATAGATAAATAAATCTTAAAAAGAAAAAGAAAAAAACATGTGAACCACCTAAAACACTTAAAACATGAACAAAACAAAAACAACTATTACATTTAAATGGCCTCAATTTTTGGATGTGGAAAGAGATGTCAAGTTAAACTGTTCCCAGTGTCACCATTTCCACTGTAGGTCAGTGATTATTTTCACTGAAGGGGGAAAAAATGCAAACCCTCCTCCTCCTCTCCATTGTCCCTTCCTCAGAGGAATTCTAGTTCTGAAGACCGGGTTCCCTTACCGTCCAGCTATCAGGAGCTCTCTCTCCGATGCCTTCTTCCTTATCTTGGTGTAAAGATCCATGGTGAAGAGGGTGCTGGCACTGTTGAAGACGGAGGTGAGGGAGCTCATGAGAGAAGCCAACATGACCGACAGCATCAGGCCTCGCAGCCCTGGGGTCAGAGGGAGAAAGCTCTGGTTAAACTGAATGTCCCATTCTATGCGTGACAGGGTAAAAATGGGGAGTTGCTCTAAGACACTGGGTTTCTCTCAAACATTGGCTGTTTGAGCAGATGTCAATAATACACACATAATAGAGATATGGGTAGAGCCTCCTGTGTAACTCCTGGTGATCTCAAAATTGCACAGTGGGGAAGTTGGTCCCAAATATAAATGCAGATCAAAGCTTCTGTAACCTAGTTTTCAAATAGAATAAACTGTGCAGTGCTCTCTTTCCCTCTGGTGGTCTTGTGGCCACATGAAGATTTAGTGGGAAAAAAATCTTGTTAGTGATTCTATTGTTTTTGGAGAGGAAAAGCCAAGAGTTTTTGAATCCTTATAGGAACCTGATGCTCTGGTTCCCTCTGACCCTACATCCACTAGAAGAGAGTATGCGGGAATGTGGGGTCAGATCTGTGGGCTACGTTCCCTTCATTTTGAGAATGCTCATGTGTGCCAGGATGTAGAGCGCGATGTGGAAGTGTTCACAGAAGTTTTTCAACTGTTCGCACCTGAGCTCTCTACAAATCTCTTGGCTTCAACTCACCACGGTCGCTCTCCAGCATCTTAATAAAAATGTACTCACTTCTCACATACAATGTGTCTTCTATCTCAGGAAATGAAATGTGAATTCTAAATAGAAGGGGGATTTGCAACTCCATCAGTGTTCCTGGGCCCCCAACGTAGCGTTTGGGACATAATACACTCAGTGCGTGCTGGCATCTTGAATAGCTTGAGATCAAACATCTGAGTGTCCCTGGACTATCTACTCCTCTGGATACGTAGGTTTGTGGTTAAACAGTGCTTTTTATTAGAAAGAGACAATGTAAATATTCCTAATTTTCATCAAAGAATCTGGCACCTAAAGAGTCTAGATGCTTCTGACAGAAACCACCTGGTCTATCTCTGGAATGTCTAGGCTTACCACAGTATGTGAAAGGTGCCCAAGCAATGTCTATCAACAGCTGAATTAGTGGACGTATAATAGTAACTGCTGAAGATTACATCACAACCCTTTCTACATGCATCTGTAGACCAAGCATCTGAGACTGTGGGAGCCCTGGCCTTTACTTACCCATGGGCATCAGCTTCATCACCAGCATCGGGTAGGCATAGTTAGTGCAGCCAACGTCCACGCCACACTGCTTCACACACTCAGAAGGCACAACGCAGGCCACCATATCTGGGGAGATATTCCAGAGGCGGGGTCAGTGAGTAAGACCCAAAAAAGCACAGTTTGCCACTGCTGGAGAAAGAGGTAAGCTCATGGGTGGGAGGAAAGACACGTGTCTGGAAATAGAGATACATTTTTTAATCTTATGTCAAAGACCTGGTACCTCTTTATCCAGCATACGACATTGTCATTGTCTTATTTTCATAGATCCCAGTGGAGTGACTCATCAGGCAGGACGGACCCTTAGATATGACCCAGATGGAGCTTTAGAGATAGATGATCCCCCTCTAGCATTCCATAGAAATGTACTACCAGGGAAGCATCTGACAATCTTCACTTTCTCTCTTCCAGTCCCCTAGTCTCACCCTCCAGCTCTGGAGTGTACCACCTATCATGGTCTCCCCTTCCCCATTTGCTGCCCTCATCTCTAGTGGATCTTACAGCCTTCCTCACTATCCCATCCCTTTGTCTTAGGCATCAAATCTGAAGGCCAGTGAATCAGAGAGACACTGCTCTCCCTCTTCTGCTTCAAATCTAATCCCTTCCCATTTCCATCTCTGTGGCAGACCAACTGTTCCAGCCCCTCTGCCTCTCGCTTGCTCTGCCCTCATTCTCTGGACGACTAGATAGACACTGGCCGCACACTTTGCTTTCCTCCCTCCAGTAGGCCTTCTCAGCCTCCCCTTCTAGCACATTCCCATTCCCCTTTATTTCCCTGAAACCTAAAAAAAAAACCACTTTATCCAGAACCCTAGCGGCCACACCTGTCAGGATCTCAGAAGCACTCCCTACTGTTTGGTCTTTAAACCTGGGACAAGGGACTAAGGTACTTATTTTACATACCAAAGCAGACCTGGCTTCTAGGTTCTCCCAGCATCCCTCAGACCAGACCTGGCATACCCTGCCCCCAACCCTGAACTGCTCTTCCATAAGAGGCTCCTTCCTATATAAAGGAGACATTTTGGTCTTGGGCTGTCTCTCCTGCTCCTCCTCTTCTTCCTCCTCCTCCTCTTCCTCCTCCCTTTTCTTCCTCCTCCTCCTCTTCCTCCTCCTCTTCTTCTTCTTTCTCCTCTTCTTCCTCTTCTTCCTTCTCCTTTTCTTCCTCTTCCTCTCCCTCCTCCTTTTCTTCTTCTTCTTCTTCTTCTTCTTCTTCTTCTTCTTCTTCTTCTTCTTCTTCTTCTTCTTCTTCTTCTTCTTCTTCTTCTTCTTCCTCTCCTCCTCCTCCTCCTCCTCCTCCTTCCCCCCTCCTCCTCCTCTTCCTCCTCCCCCTCCCCCTCCCCCTCCTCCTCCTCCTTCTTTTCTCTCAGTGTACACACCCCTTCTCTCTTTCTCCCTCCCACCTCTACCCCCCATTTCCTATGGTGACTTTCCTGACCTTGGTCCTTGGGGCTAGTGAACTCACTGGCTTCCAGCTTCCCATAAACCTGCCTTTAATATAATCTAATCTGGCTTGAACTGGCTCATTTCACACTTGGTGGAGAGATAACCTGATACCTACCAGGTAACCCACAGCCATCACATTTTCCTAAGAAGCTGAGAGGGCAACAGAAACCAAAGGAACAAAACACCCATCAAAGACAAGAACAGATGCTAAAAGATGTTAGTGTCTGTTAATTCAATCAACAATTACAATCATCTCAAATTCAAGTCTAGATAGCAGCATAAAAATGCAATAAAAATCAGGGCAATTTGTCTCCACTAGAGACCAGAAACTCTAGTACAATAGGCCCTAAAAAGTGTTATACCTGAAGCACAAGAAAGAGGCTTTGAAATAGCTTTTACAAATATGTTAAAGTCCCTTTAAAAAGATATGAATACGTCTATTAACGAAATGAACATACACACAGTGGAAGGAAACAGCTCAAGACATCATAGTAGGAATAGAATGAATAGGAATCCCACAGAACGCCTCACCAACAGAATACAAGTGATGGAAGAGAGAGGCTGAGGCAAGCCTTGAAGACAAGATAGAAGAAATGGATATGGCAGTAAGGGAATATGTTAAGTCTTTAAAAAGAAACTCAGGCATAAAACATCCTGATAATCTGCAAAACTATATGCGCTGGCTGGTTTTATGTCTACTTTACACAAGCTAGAGTCATCAGAGAGGAAGGAGCCTCAGTCGAGGAAATGCCCCACTGAGATCCAGTTGTAGGACATTTTCTCAATTAGTGATCAGTGAGAAAGGTCCTAGCTCACTATGGGTGGTGCCGTCCCTGGGCTGATGGTCCTGGGTTCTGTAAGAAAGCAGGCTGAACAAGTCATGAGGAGCAAGCCATTAAGCAGCACTCCTCCATGACCTCCATATCAGCTCCTGCCTCCAGGTTTCTGTCCTGCTTGAGTTCCTGTCCTGACTTCCTTTGATGATGAACTGTGATGTAGAAACATAAGCTGAATAAACCCTTTCCTCCCCAAGTTGCTTTGGTCATGGTGTTTCACACAGCAATAGTAACTCTAAGTAAGACACTATGAAAAGACCAAATCTACCAATAGTAGAAATAGAGAAAGGAAAAGGCACCCAGGTCAAAAGCATAGAAAATAATTTCCAATAAAATGATAGAAGAAAATTTCCCAACCTAAAGAAGGAGGTGCCATCAAGATACAAGAATTCAGAGCACCAAATAGACTGGAGCAGAAAAGTAGTTCACAGTTTGGTGATTCCTCAGAAAAATAGACATAGTACTACCTGTGGACCCAGCTATACCACTCCTGGGCATATACCCAGAAAGTGCCCCTACATGTAATAAGGGCACATGTTCCACTATGTCCATAGCTGCCTTGTTTATAATAGCCAGAAGTTGGAAAGAACCCAAATGTCCCTCAACAGAGGAATGGATACAGAAACCGTGGTATATATACACAATGGAGTACTATTCAGCTATTAAAAACAATGAATTCATGAAATTCTTAGGCAAATGGATGGAACTAGAAAATGTCATCCTGAATGAGGTAACCCAGTCACAAAAGAACACACATGGTATGCACTCACTAATAAGCAGATGCTAGTCCAAAAGCTCAAAATAAACAAGTTACAATTCACCCAGCACAGGAAGCTCAAGAAGAAGGAGGACTTAAGTGAGGGTGCTATGGTTCCTCTGAGAAAGGAAACAAAATACTCACCAGAGCAATAAGGGAAGCAATGTGTGGAGCAGAGTCTGAAGCAAAGGCCACCCAGCAAGTTCCCTACCTGAGGATTCATCCTATAAACAGTCACCAAACCCCAACACTATGATGAGAAACATGTACCAAAAGGAGCATGCCATGGCTGTCTCCAGAGGGGCCCTGCCAGAGCCTTACAAATACAGAGGCAGAAACTAGCAACCAACTATTGGACTGAGCTTGGGGTCCCCAATGGAGGATCTGGAGAGTGGTCCTGAGGAGCTAAAGGGGTTTACAGCCCCATGGGAAAAACAATGACTTCAGACACCCCAAGACTCCCAGGGACTGAACCATCAACCAAGGGGTATACATAGTTCCAGCCAAAAATGTGGCAAAGGAATGCCTTGTTGGGCATCAGTGGGAGGAGTGGTCTTTCGTCAGGTAAAGGTGCAATAGAGGCCACAACAAAGGGAAACAGACAGGGGTAGGGGAGGAAGTTGGGGGGGGAGGTGGGACTGTGTCAGGTAGAGGGGCATATACATGGAGGCAGGGGGTGGGATGAGGGGTAGGGAATCGTTGGGAAGGGAGGCTTTCGGGAGGGGGGAAATTAGGAAAGGTCTTACCATTGGCAATGTAAATGAAGAAGATACTCAATGAAAAAAAAAAGAAAAGTAATTCATTGCAACACACAATAATCAAAATGCTAAATGAACAGAATAAAAGAATACTAAAAGCTGCAAGGTAAAAAGACCAAGTAACATATAAATGCAGAACTAAGCACCTGACTTTTTATTGGAGACTCTAAAAGCCAGAAGGGCCTGGGCTAGTCATCTACAAGCTCTAAGAGAGCACAGATGCTGGCCCAGTCTACTATACCCAGCAAAACTTTCCATGACGATAGCTTGGGGTGGGGGGAGACGTTTCACAGTAAAACTGAATTTAGATAGGTGGAAACTTTCTAAAAATCCAGCTCTACAAGAAGGTACTAGAAGGAAAATAGTTCTTAGCCCTTCAGGGCTAAGAACACCTAAGAAAACACAAGGAAAAAACAACATCAGACCAACCAATCAAAAGAGTGGGGCACACCCACACCACCACAACCAAATATAGGAATCAACAAACACTGCTCATTGATAACAACAATGGTCTCAATTCCCCAATGAAAAGACACAGACTAACAGAGTGGATTTAAAAACAGGTTCCATTCCTCAGCTGCATCTGAGAAACATACCACAACATCAAGGATAGACACAACCTTGGGGTAAAAAGATGGAAAAAAAATACTCCCAAGCAAGTGGACTCAAGAAGCAACCTGGTGTAGCCATTTTAATATCTGATGAAATAGACTTCAAAGCAATACTAATTAGAAGAGATTAGTGGGGGGGGGGGAGGGGAGACACTACATATTCATTAAAGGAAAAAATCTGAGAGGATATTGCAATTTTTACCATATATGCACTGAACACATAGGCATGCAAGTATGTATGTGTGTGTATATATGTGTATATATATACATATATATGCATATATAAGTTTATATAACAAAATATAATTATATAATAAATAATTATATGTTATATATAGTATATATAATTAATAATAATAATGTATATGTACTACAACTTAAATTACATATTGACCCTCACACACTGATAGTGGGTGACTTCAATACCCCACTCTTACCAACAGTCATTCAACAAATAGCTAAACAGAGAATGCTGGAGCTAAACATTATCATAAACCAAATGGACCCAACAGATATTTACAGAACATTTCACTAAATGCAAAGGAACATACCTTCTTCTCAGCAGCTCATCAAACTTTCTACAAAATTCACCACATATTCAGACACAAAGCGAGCCTCGACAAATGCAAGAAAACTGAAGTAACATCCTGTATTCTCCCTGAGCATCAGAGATTAAAGCCGGATACCAATAGCAAGAGAAACAGCAGAATGCTCACAAACTTGTGGAAACTGAGCAACCACTCACTGCTGAATGAAAATGGGTGAAGACAGAAATTAAGAAGTAAGTTCAAACCTTTCAAAAATAGAATAAGATGAAAATGCAGTATAACCACAGCCATGGGGCACAGTGAAGAGGATTCCTAGGAGCAAGTTCACTAAATGCCTACATTAAAATTTGGAGAGATATTAGTAACGAAACTACACACTCTAGAACAGAGAGCTCTAGAACAGAAAAAAAGAAATAACACCCAAAAAAGAGTGGACTGAAAGAAATGATCAACTCAGGGATGAAATCAAAAAATAGATACAAAAAAAAAAATGAGTTTTTATTCAAGTCAATGAAATGAAGAGTTGGTTGTTTGAGAAAATCAGTAAGATTGACAACTCCTTAGCCAAATTAACTAAAAAGGCAGAGAGAGCTGTAAATTAACAAGTCTAGAGATGGAAAGAGGTGCATAGCAACAAAACGGGGTGTATTGCAACAAACAGTGAGGAAATCCAGACAACCATAAGGACATACTTAAAAAAAAAAAAAAAAAACAATCAGGTCCTGAGTTCAATTCCCAGCAACCACATGGTGGCTCACAACCATCTGTAATGGGATCCTCAAACTAGTCCACAAAATAGAAGCAGAAGGGCCATTGCCCAATTCTTTTTTATGAGGCTACGGTTACCCTGATTCCCAAACCATATTAAGACCCAACAAAGAAATGTAAGTCCAAACCAATTTCCCTTATGAACATAAATGTGGAAATTCTCAATGAAATGTTTGCAAACCAAATACAAGAACACACAAAATTATCATCCATCAGAATAATGCAGGAGTCATCCCTGAGTTGCAGAGATGGTTCAACATATATAAATTTAAAAATTAAGCCATCATATAAACATTCTGAAAGACAACCACACGACTATCTCATTAGATGCAGAAAAGACTTTTGACAAAATCCAACACCCTTGCATGATAATATATATATATTTTTTATATATTATATTGCTATATATATCACGATAATATATATATAATATATATATATTATATATATATATATATATATTAAATCACTAAAGAGATCAGGGAGATAAATGGCAAACGTGAACATGATAATGTCAGTTTACAGCAAGCACACAGCCTGTATCAACTTAAATGGAGATAAAGCATTTCCACTAAAATCAGGAACAAGGTGAGATTAGGTTGCTCTCTCCATACCTAGTCAATATAATACTGAAGTTTTAGCTGGAGAACTGAGGCAAATGAAGGAGCTCAGCGGGCTATAGATCAGAAGGTGAAGTCAAAGTGTCTTTATTTGCAGATGGTATGATAAGTACATACATAAGTGACCCTAAAGATTCCGTCAGGAACTCCCTTAACAGTTACACACGTTCAGCAGAGCAGCTGAATACAAAATTAACTCACAAAAATCATTTTTTACAAGTGATAATCTTTCTATTGACAAGTGATAAACAGACTGAGAAGGAAGTCAAGGGGGAAAAAACTTCCATGATAGACTCAAAATATATAAATATATAAATATATAAAATATCTTGGGATAACTCAATCCAAGCAAATGAAAGACATGCATGATAAAAAAAAATCTTTAAGACACTGAAGAAATTAAATGAAGAAGCCAGGCTATGGATGGGTAGGATTAAAATAGTAAATATGGTCAGCCTACCAAGAGCAACCTATAGGTTCAATAAAATTTCCACCAAAATATCAATACAGTATCCACCTTACAAGCAAATTACTGAGCTGAAATCTTGTGGGAAGTATTTTCTGAGAGCACAAAGAAGCTATATTCCAGAAATAGCCAGGGTTGTGCCTTGTTCTTCATGCTAGACTTGGTATTGTTTAAGAAAATTACCTAGACGGAGTTGTCTTAAAAGCATAAAGTGGGCCATGGAGCGCAGCTGAGGCTTGGCACTGTGAGAGGCCAGGGAAGGCCATTCGTGAAGTTGTGGCCTCAGCAGCAGTTGCAGCTGAAGCTTGACACCAGGAAGAGAGAGCCTATGAGAGGCTATTGATAAAAGCACAGCCTCATTGTAGCAGAAGACCCTAGCATGTTAGAGATGTCAGTACCATGGGACGACCACCAAGAACGGCAGCAGCAGTGGAGTGGAGTCAGCCAGAGCCTAGAGTGCCATGGAGTGCAGAGCTGGAGATGTGACCCAAACCCTTTGGAGGAACCTAGAATATCATGTGTAGATATGACATTGGAACAGGAAGCTGTGAAGCTCAAGTTGCCTTGGCCACCCCAAGCTCTTAGAGAATCCAGAGCTGTGGGTTACCTAACGAAGAAAGCTGCTACAGGGAATGGAACCAGTCCAAGAGAAAGAAGTGTGCTGCAGTCAACCAAGTCGAAAAGAACTAGACACCAAACATGGAGATGCAGAGTTTGGAGTTTGCCCAGCTGGTGTTTGGTCTCACTTTGGTCCTAGATTGCCTCACTATGGTATTTTGGAATGGTAATATATATCCCTTGATATTGGAGGTATGTGACTTGCTTTTTGTTTTTGCTTTTATAGGAAATTACAGTTAGGAGATTGTATGAATCTCAGAAGAGACTTTGAACTTTGGACTTTTAAACATTGTTTGAGACTGTGATAGACTATGGAGACTTTTGAAGTTGGACTAAACGCATTTTGCATTGTGCTATGGCTACAAGCCTGTGGGGGCCAGGGAGTGGAACATGGTGGTTTGAATAGATTTGGCCCCCATAGACTCACGTGTTTGAATGCTTGGCCTACAGAGTGGCACTATTAGGAAGTTTGGCTTTGTTGGAGGAGATGTGGCCTTGTTGGAGGGGGTGTGGCCTTGTTGAAGGGGTGTGGCCTTGTTGGAGGAGGTGTGGCCTTGTTGGAGGAGGTGTGGCCTTGTTGGAGGAGGTATGGCCTTGTTGGAGGAGGTGTAGCCTTGTTGGAGGAGGTGTGGCCTTGTTGGAGGAGGTGTGGCCTTGTTGGAGGAGGTGTAGCCTTGTTGGAGGAGGTGTGGCCTTGTTGGAGGAGGTGTGTCACTGTTGTGGTGGACTTTTGATGATTCCTATGTTCCTGATTCTCCCAGTGTGGAATGAGAGTTTCCTGGCTGCTTTCAGAAAAAGATGTAGAACTCTCAGCTCTTCCTGCTCCATGCCTGCCTGGATGCTGCCATGTTCCAGCCTTGATGATAATGGATTGAACCTCTAAACCTGTAAGCCAGCCCCAATTAAATGTCGTCCTTATAAGACTAGCCTTGGTCATGGTGTGTGTTCACAGCAGTAAAAATCCTAACTATGACATGTACTTTCCCACACTCAACATCAGCCACTGGCAAATTCTACCACTTCCCACAGTGCCCTTCTACCATAGTCTCTAAACTTCTGAAAACAGGACCCATTGCTTCAAATGTCCCCAAGGACATATGCAAAGCTTAAAGGACTAAGGATACAGCGTCAAGTAAGGCAAACTGATCCTTATGCCCCTGACACCCCTGTAGAAGCTGTTTTCTCAACCTGAATTTCTCCTTCTATTTCTACCTAGAGCAGGTTTCCTATTTTAGTAAGGTTTTTTATATATCTTAAAAATACTTGTGATTGGAGAAATGGCTCAACAGTTAAGAACACTTGCTGTTCTTGCAGAGCACGTGGGTTTAGCTCTGTGTGTAGCTCAAGTTCTAAAGGATCTGGCCGCCTTGGGTACTACGTGCATGTGATAACAGGTGACATACACGTAGGCAAAACACCCCTACCTGGAAAATAAATCTAAGTCTGAAAGAAATAAGAATTCCTTAACAGACTTATACGAACTCAAGCACAAAATGGAGAGTAAGCGTGTGGCTTGCCTGTGTACAGAATGCGGCTGATCATCCCTGGCATCACCATGAAGAATATGGGCAACAGCTTCAGGTAGCCACACAAGATGCAGGCAGCCTTCACGTGGGACATGTTCTTGCCACACAAGCAGCGCTGAACGATGACCTGTCGGGGAGATGCGATAGAGTGGTGAGACAACCAGAAAATGACGTCTAATCTGCCTTCTGAGACTTAAAACAGCAATGGGAAAAGATGGTGTTGGTGGAGGCTAACGGACGCTGGAGGAATGAGGCTACACTCCCCACACAGGGTTATCCCTTGAAGACGCTGCAGAGATGAAAATCTGGACTCGGTGGCATGTGCTAGCGATCCCAGTGCTTTTGAATAGCTAATGGCAAACAGAGATGCGAAAATCCTTGGAAACTTGCTGGCCAGCTAGCCTGGTATATGAAGTAGTGACCAAGGTGCTTGGTTACCTTCAAATGAGTTAGAACATGAGGACTGGCACCTATGGTTGTCCTCTGACCTCCATAGGCGCACTGTGACAGGTACTACCTATATTCACAAGAATGTATACAGTGTCCAGGCTGCAAAGTAACAATGGAAATCCCTATAGGTGGTAATACTGCACTCTGTACGTGACAATGTTGTGGAGGGGGAGATAAGATCGAGTTCCTATAGCACGTGCCATGTCCTCTCCGTTATCTATGAGGGATGTCCTCCCGAAGGATCCCTCAGTCCACGATACACGATCCTCTCCTGATGCATTATGGGAGCAACCAATCATCACTTTGTGATCAAATTTAAGTCCTGCTCGATGAAATGGAATCTATACCTGACATAGCGAAGCCTCAGCAGCTCGCCCTGGCTTTTTCGTGACTCTAAAACCAGTACTACCTGGAACACTGTTACGAATTTTACTAAGGTTAGCTGCCAGCACTAAGTACATCCTTGATTGCCTCTGGGCCACAGCTCCTGTACGTGGACCCTAGGAAAAGACATCCCAGAAGATTTCACCTTGTTGATGCTGGTCGCTTCTTAACGGCAGAGAATGTCTCAGCCCCTGTTGGCCAGCAGCCCTTGTTCTAATAAAGCAAAGGTTTTCATTCCAATGATTTAAAATATCTAATGGAGTCTGTAAGAGACTCTCAAACTTCCCTCTGAAACTTCATGAGGCAAGCCTCCATTGTCTCTCCTTTCCCCACATCCTTACATTCTAAGCTCTCACAGACTAGCCCACTGAGCTCTGAGCACCTGGTGTGTTTTCTAGCCCAAAGTTCAAATACCACCGTACTCCTCCCCCAAGCACATGTTTATGTCTGTCACAGCAATACTCCATGACCCTGTACCAATTTCTGTCTCAGTTGGCATTTCTATAGCCATGATAAAACACCATAACCAAAAGCAATTTGGGGAGGAAAGGGTTTATTTTATGTATAGCTTCTAAGTCCATCACTGAAGGAATCCAGGGCAAAAACTCAGGGCAGGAACCTGGAAGCAGGAACTGAAGCAGAGGCCATGGAGGAGCTCTGCTTACTGGCGTGCACAGCCTGCTTTTGTTTGTTTGTTTGTTTGTTTGTTTGTTTTTAACTGGACAGAGCAAAGGTTAGGTTCTGAGAGCATTCATTCCTAGTGAAGTCTAAGGTCATACCTGCGCTATGGTTCACGGGCCAAGAAAGGTTATAAAGAGCAAATAATTGGTTAAAGGAGCCTACTGTATCTGCTTACGAGAGATATGCAGCAGGGTGGGGTGTGGCGTGAGGCAGCTGCTCTTCATAAGTCTTGTAAAGGTGCCTGGATTTGAAAATGATGTTTGCGTGCAGAAATTAGATGCTAGTGCTTTTCTAGGAGAAGAAAAGGAGCGGGCTGGAGAGATGACTCAGCCGTTAAGAGCACGGACTGCTCTTCCAGAGGTCCTGAGTTCAATTCCCAGCAACCACATGGTGGCTCACAACCATCTGTAACAAGATCTGACGCCCTCTTCTGGTCTGTCTGAAGACAGCTACAGTGTATTCATATACATAAAATAAATAAATCATTAAAAAAAAGAAAAGGAGCAACAGAAGTTCCCTCTCCCTTTCATTCCCTCTCCTGCTCTCCTTCTCCGTCTCCCTCCCTCCCCCTCCCTTTCATTCCCCCTCCCTCTCTCCCCTTCTCCTCCTTCCTCTTTCTTTCTCCCTCTCCACCCCCCTTTATCCCTCCCCCTCTGCCTTTCCTTTCCCCTCCCTCTCTACCCCTCCCCCTCTCCTCCTCCTCCCCCTCCCTCCATTTCCCTCCCCCTCCCCTTTCTTTCTCCCTCTCCCCCTCCCTCTCACTCATGCATACACGCCCGCACACTTACTCACTTACCTGGTTTATGCACCAGTACCACAGAGCTGTAATAGGCATCCCAAATGCAGTTCCTGGCCATGGAATGTCTCCAGTGATGGGATCTCGGAAGATGTGGAAGGAGTCGGGCTGTGGAGTGTAGCACTTGGGGCTGATGGTCAGGTTGTCCCCCTCCACGACAGAGGGGATGGCGTTCATGTACTTCTCTGTGAAGCTCTCGTAGCCTCCCACTTCGACAAATGCTGCAGAAGCATCAGAGAAATAAACTATCTCCTGCACATCGCAGAGAGCAGCTGTCTGTGATTATCCCCTGAAGTGGAGTCCGTGTAAAACTTCAGTCACCCTCTCTCCTGATCCATGCCTTTCTCGTGTCTCCACTGGCAACAGGTCAAGTCGGCAAAGCTCACAAAGCAAATAATTATTACGCATTTTTCTTACGACACTCTTCCATAGTCTGTTTTTAGTGGCTAGCATCATGGTAAATATGAGCTGTGTCAAGCAATAAACTGACCGCCTCCAAAAGAGCACTGTGCTACAGAAAATCTTTGTCGTGCATGATGGGATTGTTTGAATTCCTGTTGGCCAAAATGGGGAGCTGGGTAAATGAACTGAAGTTAATTTGATAGCCATCTGGTTGATTGTGTTGAAGTCACTTTACCAGTGTCTTTTTTTTTGTTGTTGTTGTTGTTGTTTGTTTTGGGTTGCTTTTTATTTTTTCAGTTTTTGCTTCATAGACTTGAAGCTATGTGAGTGGATCCATGCATGTTCAGAGTTATTTTAGTGCAGCTAATTGGATGGAGCCTGGGGGCTTCAGAACTTGGAAGAGACATTTATCCTCACCTCATTGTTTTTGCTACATTTATAGATTCTCTAGGCAGAGTATCATTTTAAGATAATCTATGCATAAAGGCTACAAATCACCATGGCTTATTAAGCCAATTAAGAGCATATAGTACACCCTTTATTTAGCTTGCTGACAAAGAGTAGACTAGTACCTCAGAAGAGCTCTTGGGAGCTAAAGCAGGGCAGGGTAGGGCTTTTAAAGTCAAAAGACTGTAATCACATCACACCACCTGCCAGCTAAGGCTTTTTTTTTTTTTTTTTTTTTTTTTTGGTTTTGTTTTTTGTTGGTTTACAAAGTACCTTTCCACAGCAGGAAATAATAATAATAATAATAATAATAATAACTCACTAATGAGTTAGTAGTAGTAGTAGTATAGATAGGAGATACCATTTATTTACATGTCAGATGAGGCTCCAGTAGGGACCTGACTTTGCCTAAGCCACCTCAATGTAGAAGAATGTAGAAGAAAATTAAGATTTGCACCCTATGAATTCATTATAGCTGCCCGCCAGCAAGATTTGAGAACAGAACAGTGGGACTCACAGCCAAGCCATGTGTGTGCATGCTAACAGTGTACTGAATAAAGTGGCTATTTTTCCTCTCATAATATACATCCCAACACAGCCTTCCTACCCCCAGATCTACTGCTCTTCTGTTTTCCCTGCAGAAAAGAGCATGCCTCCCAGGACATCAACTACACAGGGCATAACAAGATGCAAAAGGACTAGATACACACTCTCCTACCAACTCAGAAGGAAGAAAAGGTTCTCAAGAGCAGGCAAAAGAGTCAGAAAGTCCCCCTTTGAATCGAGTGTCCTCTGGTCCTATAAAACGGATACAACTTGCTAGTAGTTATCTGAAATCTTCTAATACTAATTCTCTAGTGAAAAGTTCTAGATACATCAAAAGGGTTTTTTAAAAAATCTTTGTAATTTTTGTTTTTCGAAATTGAAACATCGTTTCCACTCTTTTCTTGTTCCCTTTCCAATTCTTCCCCGGTACCCCTCAGTTTCTCTCTCAGATTCATAGCTTGTAGGTCACGGAGTTGTCCCACCATGCTGACAATGGCTAAAGGTGAGGGCCTGCCTGACCTCAACCCAGTCTGGTTCCTATTAGACAGACATAAGGATTCGTATCAAATAAACAGAAACCTAAACTCAGCATTCTCCGGAAAACCTGACAATTCAAGTTTTTGTTGGAGAGGAAAGCCACTACTTCCTATTCCTCCTAACAGTCCACTGATGGGGGGGGGTCTTCTCGGGGTGGGGTGCACATGGTTCCCTATTAACCTAACAGCTCAAGCACCCACATCCTGCTGAAAACCCACTTGCTTTCCTGCTGATCTGCTGCTCTCGATTCTCATGATAGCCTGGCAGTTTGTTCCCTGATGAATGGTTTTTCTGCCCACAGAGTGGTCTAGTTTGGGGGTCTTTCTGCACTCACTTGCAACGGTCTCTTTTACTTTAATTGCCATTAGCCTACTGATACAATTACAACATAAATCAAAAGCCTTTTATGCTTTCAACCCAATGCACTAATACCCTTAAGTTATCAACCAAGGGCTTTCATGCATACTGAGCACAAAGGCACGGAGGTTGGATAAGATAGCTGATCTATGGTACAGTCTTAAAGAAATAAAACCCTCCCTTCTTTCCTCTTTTTGATATAATAAAACAAGGAAGAACCTAGACAACTATTTCCATGATGGGGATTATATAGAAAATGACAGGTAAATGACGGAAGGACTTGAAGGAAGCACTAATGAGCAGACAGACGAGAGACAAGAATCTAGAGATCTGCGCATGCAGTCCTCGCTTACCGAATATCATGAGGATGAAAGACCCAACCAACATGATGACAGCCTGCACGGTGTCTGTGTAAATCACAGAGGCCAAGCCCCCTGGGGAAAGAAAAGTAGACTCAGTGATGTATCCACACGCACTTGCGCATTTGCCCTCATAGCTGCGGTCTCCTCCAGCCTGAACGCATAAAGAAATATTGTTTAAAATGCAGGAAGAAACATCCGAGTTCCTGGGTGCTAGAAGCGAGCCTATTACTCCAGCTACCTGGGAAGTTGAGGAAAAAAAATAAAAGATTCTAAGCCTCAAGGTCACCTTAGGCTCAGAGTCAGTTCAGGGACAGACAAGGTAACTTAGGTTTTGTAACGAAAAACAAAGCAAGAAAATGAGAATGCTCCTGGCTGGGAGGCAAGCTTGAATTTCAGGTTTGTTCTGATTGAGATAGAGTCTCATTCTTTAGCCAAGGCCATAGAATCTCTATGTTGCCCATGCTGGTCCTGAACTCCTGGAACTCCTTCTGCCTCAGTTTCCAATTCCTGGGATTACAAGTGTGAGCCACCAATCTTGCCTAAATAAGCCTGTGGGGAACAGCACTGTCTTCCTAACACTTCTGTCTTTTACTAGTTTACCCTTTCTCTTGCCTCCTTCTCTGTTTTATTCTGTTTTCTCTTCCCTTTTCCCTTTTCCTTTCTTCCTTCCCCTCCCCTGGCCTTCTCCAACAGCCCTTTGCCTCTTTCTTTGCAGGGCCTTGCTCCAGATTGGCCTTGAACTCTCTATCCTCCTGCCTCAGCTCCCTTAGCTCTGGGATTATGGGATATGACACCACACACACGGTTTTACCTTGCATCTGTCTGATGCAAACTTTCTCTTACAGTGTAGTTTCCCTGCTATGTTCAAAGTTTCTCTTACAGTGTAGTTTTCCTGCTATGTTCACTTATAAATATCAAGTAGGGAGAAAGGGCAAACGTCTACTATCAAAAAACGTTTTCCTTGCCGGGCAGTGTTGGCGCACACCTTTAATCCCAGCACTTGGGAGGCAGAGGTAGGTGGATTTCTAAGTTCGAGTCCAGCCTGGTCAACGACAGCCAGGGCTACACAGAGAAACCCTATCTGGAAAAAACCAACCCCCCCCCAAAAAAAGACATACACCAAAAAACGTTTTCCGTAATAATCCTCCGATTTCCCCCACTTCATAGGTCCTTGTGCTAAGCCGTCTAGCAAAACCATTTTTGCTCTAGTGCGGGAACGAAATCATTGTTTCCTTCATCGAACATCTTATCTAGGGACTACGTTTTTCTGCAATATGACATAGGCACAAACACATGCACACACACACGCGCAGGATCAGCAGAGCTGGCACAAACCCAACAAAGGACAAGGACACAGACGACTCACCGGTGATCGTGAAGATGGCTGTGATAGCCAAGAGGATGAAGATGGCCAGGTAAAGGTCCAGTCCCAAAGCCAGCTTTATGAAGATGGCTCCAGAAAATATGTCTGCCTAGAAAAGGAACAGGGTGGATGGGGAAAAGCAGGTGTTTCACCCCCACCTCACAAGGCTCACAGGCTCCGCCCTCTTCCTGGTGAACTCCTATTCATCCTTGAAGATACTACGTAGATATCCCACAGGAAGATATTCACACAGCAATGCCACTCACTAGTTATCTTCAAAGTCATTCGTCCATTGCTCCATTGAAGTACTTATTAAATAAGGTGCCGTGGCCTAAGAATTGTCTGTACTGTGAGGTTTGGGGATTCTCATTAGTAACTAATGAGAATCTCTGGTTATGAGATATATATACAAACATATACGTGTATATTCTTTTGGTAACTAAGTATAGAACAAATTAGTGATGTGATGTGTGTGTGCATGCCTGCATGTGTGCATTTGTGTATGTGCACACCTGCATGTGTGCATTAGTGTGTTGTGCACTTGCATGTGTGCATTTGTGTGTGCATGCACCTGCATGTGTGTAGAGGGCGGCGGCGGCGGCGGCGGCGGCGGCAGAGGAGGAGGAGGAGGAGGAGGAGCTCAGATAGTCTGCTATCACTCTCCACTTAATTTCCTTGAGATAGGATCTTCCAGAGAACTACAGGTAGGCAGGTGGCGTGGCACCCTGTAGTGGGTTTGACTTAATGCTGCTTCTATTCAAATGTTAATTTGGGTCCCCCAAAACTATTAGCACATAAGACCTGCACAGGTCTTGGCCGATAGGGTCCCAGTGCTGTCAGGGGTAGTGGACAAATGACCCACCCCCTAACTCATAAGCTACCTCCAATTGGTAACCACTCCCAGAGGAAAATGAGTCTTCGCCAATGCCCGGCAGTAGATGGCCAAAAGAATACAAACTGAGTGGTCATTTTTTGGGAGTTTTTTTGTCTTACAATGCTCCATCTGTGCATTATATAGTTATTTATTTTACTGTGTAGATCTTTTCCTTATATAATAGAGTTTGAGTTCCTGATTCTGTTTTTATGAGTTTTCCGTGTGTGCGAATGGGTGTGTCCGCATCTGTATGTGTTTCTTGTGTATTTCCTCTTGCTCCTTTCTGTTTGTTTTGTATTATTATGATTTGTTTTTATTTATTATTGTTATTATTATTATGATGATGATGATGGATGCATGTTTTATTCTGAGAGAGAAAATGAAGGGTGTGGTTTTGGGTAGGTAGGAAAGTCAGAGCATCTAAGAGGAATCAGGAGAGGGGAACTATAATAAAAACATATTGTGTGAAAAATGTATTTTTGATAAAAATAATAAATTTATGGGTGGGAAAATTAACTAATTAAAAATAAAGTAATGAAAAAATCTTCAGAGAAAGGAAAGACACAAAAAAGAGAAACATTTCTAATAAAGAGGAATTTTAACGACTTGGGATGTTCTTTCGCTAAAATAGAGACCATATTGGAACAATTGCTAATATCTCAGTAGAATTGTGGTGTTTAGCTACATCAGTTTCTCGATTCTGTTGTTTCCCAGGAGATCAGCAGCTTTCCTAGAGGTATGAACTGAAATACATGGGCATTACAGGACATCTTGCCGTCCAACGAGTCTCTGCGTCTCTGTACTGGAGGCTGAGAACCTGCGGTCCATCTCTTCTCAATCCTAGCAGGAGAGATTCTGAAAAGTCCTCCATCGTAAGGTCTTGTAATGACTTGTTTAATAAGTAGCCAGGATAGAATGGGCTATCGGGGTATACGTGTATATAAATAAATGTGTCTAAGGTTAGTCATCATTAATATCACTCAGGACATAACCCTGTAAGCATAAAAGACCTGCTGCTAGGCCATCAGCTGATCGCAGGCACATGCGGAAAACACATTCATGAACTCTTTGCACCCTACATTCTTTGCTTACCTGCATTCCCTTCCTCAATTACAACCCAGAACCATACGCTCCAAAGGGATCCTTTAACTGTTGCCTTCTGTTTTGGCACACACTCATGATCTTTGGAACCATAAAGCTGTAGATGTCAGAGAGGGCCTCGGAGATTAACAAATCTTGGAGAACAAGGAGGGATCAAAGTCTCTGGCACCCAGTGGTAGTGGTAGTGGGGTTTTTCTGCTTCTTCTAACCTTGCCACCTCAGGGACTGTTTAATGGAAAGACCATTTCCAATTCCACCTAGCAGGTACTAACACCACTCATGATCATGTAGATGGCGTCTGCTTATGTCTCATTAGTAGCCAGGTATTATTGTACAAATGTTCATCCACTTGGTACGTAGCAACTCCTGTTACTTGGGAATCTCAGCTCAATACAGGGTAAGAGTGCTCACATGGTTTTAGGAAGGCCTGTAGCATCCAGACCAGTAGCTGGCTTACTTGTAACAGTAACAGCCCAACAGAACAGGGAAGCCAACTTTTCTCTATTACTGACACAGGTAAGCAGGCTGAGTCCAGATGTTTCCTTAGGCATTGCTACATAAGAATAAACAAGTTACTCTTTCTTTCCTCAAGTGCCGCTCAAAGTTCCAATACCTGTTATCTTACATTAGAGATGATTTCCAGGGAATAATTGTTTTAGTGGGATCATTTATGACACGGGTTTTACAAGGGTAGTCTTCGATAAGGCAAACTTAAGTTGATTTAATGATACAAAGTACTTCCCTTCTGGATCAGGTATTTGATAATTAAACTGAAAAAGAAAAATGTCAATCAGAGCTGATTCAGAGAAAATATAAGGAAGTTTTTATCCAGTGGGCAAGGCAGAGTGAGAGGCACCTGTAGCAAGTACCCATTATTACTTGTGTGATTGACATTCGCTCTTAGGCCACACCTACTTTTGGACTGACATCTAGAATGCTCTCCATTGATGGGTCTACAATCTTGTGGTTCTCACAGTGTTAAAGTCCCTGGGTATGTGGATATCCTAGGCATTTTCCCACCCAGGAAGTTTAAGGCATCAGAAAGTTTTGAACCTGCTGGTGTTATCGGCTGCAGTCTGTACACACCAGCCCCTGATTTTAGCAGCTGTCCCCAACAAGCAAACTGTGGACCCTCCAATGCCAGGAGGCAGGGAACTCACTGAGATTGTCAATATCACGAAGATGAAGAGGCAGAGGACGGAGAGATAGATCTGCAGTCTCTTCCCACCAAAGCGCTTCCTGAGATATTCTGGCATGGTCATCACCTGCAGAGACAGCCAGCCAGAGAATTCACCTAAGAGCCTAGTGCATTCAGATGAGTGGACAGCTACTAAATGACTACAAGCAGTTTAGTGCTACAAAGGACATTTTGGGGATACAGAGGTGAGAGAGACACAGTTCCTTGGCAGAGTGACAATTCTGGATTGAACTCGGGCACCGGAGACAAAATGACAATGTCTTTCAGGCTCTGAAGTTTACTATGTATTACGACTTTTAGTAAATGATAGTCTCTGAATTCCCCTTTTCTTAAAGTAGGGGTTTTAGTTCAAAAGTATAAATAAAGTACCCACAGCATCACCAGATACACAGGCAACACTGGACAAATATTTTTTATTACTTTTATGAGTAATGCTGCAGTACAGCAAAAATAATATTTATAAATAACACACTGTAATGAAACTATATAATAAATTGATTATTGATTATTGAGTTATTATTGTTAATAACTTAACATTGTTAAGTATATTGAGAAGATTGTAGTTATACATATTTATATGATTCCCTTTATTGAAAAAGAAAAGAATTACATTAAATCAACTTGAAGATGTAACTTTCTTTACTAAAGTAAGAGGTTGTTCAGGAGACATTTAGAATAAGAAACACAGTTTTCTGTGTTTATCAGAATGATGGTCCTCATTACTTACTCTCTTCCATTATAATATATGTTAATAACCACACACACACATCCCTTTTTATCCAAAAAAAAAAAAAAAAAGGAAGATGAATTCTTAGCAGACCACCAACTGAGAGCAACCCTGGAGAGACAGCAAGCTGTTGGTATCAGGACCTCTGAAACCTGTGACATTATGTAGGTGACAGAGTGACCTGCACACCTGTTGCCAAGGCAACAGCCACCATATTCCCAGAATCCACTTGGCTCACCTCCCACCTTTATCGGTGACTATGTCACCATCCATATGTAAAGAAAGGCCCCCTCTCTCTTTTCTCTCTCTTCCCCCCTTCTCTTTCCACCACCACCTTGCCCTTTCCTCTCTCAATAAACCTCACGTGGAGCTGTTTGGCCTGGTGTGGTCTTTCTGGAGCCGCACGACAGTCACAACACAAGCTACAACCCAAAGCGCGCTCACATTTTGGGGCATGAGCTCTCTCGAACCAAGGGCGGCACCTTTCAAAAGGAATCTTAGGAACTAGCCAATTTCCCACCTTCTGCAGAAGTGCAAAGGGGGGACTCGTCATCCCATGTGGCTTCTCAGATAGACATCTTGGAGAAAGGCCATCTGCACACCTGGTGTGTGTTCACTGAGGCATCTGCGAGGCTATCTATATACCGCACCTCATCCATGCTTCCAAAGAGCAGGAAGACCATACCGGTTCTCACAGAGATCTCCCTCCTGACCAACACACACATACACACACACACAGAGTTATACTGTTAATTCATTATTACTCTATTCTCCATCTCTGGCTGCCCCCACCCCTGTCATCCTTATTCCATTTACGGAGGCCTTGTGCATCCTGGCCCCCAAACTTCAAGCCTTCAAACTGTTCGTGCTGCCCTTAGTTCTCGAACCTGCTAACAAACATGTCACAAATCACCGAGAAGTGGCTTCCCTTCTTCCCTGGTTCCTTCCTTGAGCCTCAAAAGAGATTGCATGAACTTTTAATCATTACTTTTGAGACTCTGTGTCATGTAGCCCAGGCTAGCCTCACACTTGATGGGTAGCCAAGCATGTTGTTGGGCTCCTGATCTTTGTGCCCGTGCCTCCTAAATTCTGGCTTACAGGGCATGTGCTACAATTCCTAGCCAAGATTTCATGAACATTTGACTTTGTGTGTGTGTGTGTCTGTCTGTGTGTGCATGCATGCACACATGCACATGTGCACACGTGCAGAGGCCAAAGGACACCCATGGGAAGTCATAGGGCATATGCCCGTGTCAGCTTCATCAGCACTGCGTTACAAGCACACACTATCACAGCCAGCATTTTTACATGGGTGATATGGATCAAACTCACATTCCCGTGTTTGCATGGCAAGCACTTTACTGGCTCTCCTCCCAGCCGCAGCCCCAGCATGCATGGACTTTTGTTCAAGTCCATTGTCCACTTGGATGCCCAAGTGCAACTTCATAAAATGGAAATCTGATCATGACCCTTGAATCCTCAAAAGCCCTGTACTTCCCATTCCCAAGACGATATAGAACATTTCAAATTTTTTTAAATCAAATCTATTATTTATTTATTTTTGGGTTTTTTTCTTTGAGACAGGGTTTCTCTGTGGAGCCCGGGCTGTCCTGGAACTCACTCTGTAGACTAGGCTGACCTCAAACTTAGAAATCTGCCTGCCTCTACCTCCCAGAGTGCTGGGATTAAAGGCGTGCGTCACCACTGCCCAGCTATTATTTATTTTTATGTGTGTATGCACACACACACACACACATATATGTCTCTATATGTAGTCTATAGAGTATATACATAAACATATATAGACTATATATAGACATACATCACATATGCACGCACTGTATATACATAGAGAGAGAGAAAGAGAGAATGTGTGTGTGTGTGTGTGTGTGTGCGTGTGCACGCGCATGGAGGTGTCTATGTGGAGGTCAGAGGAACACTTGCAGGAGTTGGTTCTCTCCTTTTGCCAGCATGACTCCTGGGGACGGAGCCCGGGGCTCAGGCACTCAGGCGTGGCGGCAGGCGCCTTTACCAACTGAGACACCCCTCTTCCCTAGAACACCTTCTGAAAATGGCGTCAGCATTTAACGCTTTTTTAGCCACCATGCTAAAAACACATTAACGTCATCTCGTTGTATTCCTTTTCTTTTATCTGTGTGTGTGTTTGCCTACCTACGTGTCTATGTGCTCTACGTGCACAGCACCTGGATAGGTTAGGAAAGAGTGTCAGAGTCACTGGGTCAGGAGCTAGGAGAGTCCGTAAGCCACTTTGTGGGTGCGGAGAATCTGGGGTCTCTGCAAGAGCAGCCGGCGCTCTCAACAATCGAGCCATCGCTCCAGCCTCTATATCACTGCATCTTTATTACGCATTTTAATTGTGTTAACGCTGTGTTACTTGCGCACGCCTGCACCATGCTTTGACTATCTCCTCTCTTACTCTCTCTGTCCCCTCCCCTCCACTCTCTCTGTTCACAATCTTTTTCCCACAGCTTTCTGCAACCAAACCGGAACCGCGCCTCCACTGCGTCTGCGGGCGCCTCTACTTCTCCTCCCTCTCCCCACAGAACTCTACTTTAGTCTTGATTTAACTGACCCCCAAATACCCTAAGAAAGAAAGGTTTTTCAGCTTCCATGTGTTGATTCCATCATGCAATTTTTCCTTTTCTTTTCTCATGTATTTCTTTATTCACTTTACATCCTGACCGCAGCCCCCTCTCTCCTTCCAGTCCTCTGCCCACATGGCTCCTCCCCTTCCCCTTCTACTTGGAAAAGTCAGTCTTATCTCACAGGACTTAAGTCAGATCACCAATAAAGCACATCTCTTAAGACACGCCCCTGACTCCGCCCCTGACTGCAGCTCCGCCTTCTACTCAGGAGGGAGATCTCTGTGAGAACCAATATGGCATCCTGCTCTCTGGAAACATTGTTTAAGAGCCTCAGATAGTCTTGAGGATGCTCTCTACTCAGGTTTATGTCTACCACGGTGACCATTAGGCAGGGCCACCACTGACTTCACCCGTCAACAGGCACATTCTATCCTGGGGGACCCTATGGGCAAGCAATGTGATTTTTTTTCCTTCTGTATATTATTAGCAATAAATTAGGACCAACGAGGGCCAAGTACCCAGGTCTCAAGATTTAACATGAAGAATAAGTAGATAAATAAACATGTGAAAGCTATGTCAAGTACTCACCCCAGCCTTGATGTAAATGGGGACAAAAAACCAGCCTAGAACCAGCAGCAAGGCAAACGACTGTAACAGAGCAAGAGGAACATTAAAGAGGGGTTGGCTTGTGGCATTATGACCTCTGACCTCCGAATCTCAAGATAAACCAACCAACCAACCAACAGCCCAACCACTTTCCTTAGCGCCTGTCTAACAATGTATTATATAATATAATATCTGATATTTGACAGGCAGAGTTAAAGAGTTTTGAGGTCACTGGACTAAGAAAACATTGCACAAGTTTTGTCAAAAGCAATGGCGAATTATACACGAGTGTCAAAGCATTGAGGGGAAAAATAGCCTCTGGAAAGGGAAGAACCTCCCCGGGTCCCTTTACATCTTGCCAAATACAGTCGTGCTATCAATAGAGTCTGGTGTTAAAGTGCAGATTCTATGACATCTCTGCACATAGCGCCCACCATGGTCTTTCACAAATATCGAAGTGGATATAATCAGCAGGGTCATTATTGTCATGAAGGATATGAGCTTTGAGGTTAAAGAAATTCAAGGTCAAAAGCTATCAGAAAGAAAGAAAGAAAGAAAGAAAGAAAGAAAGAAAGAAAGAAAGAAAGAAAGAAAGAAAGAAAGAAAGAAAGAAAGAAAGAAAGGAAGGAAGGAAGGAAGGAAGGAAGGAAGGAAGGAAGGAAGGAAGGAAGGAAGGAAGAAAGAAAGAAAGAAAGAAACCCTAGATGTCTACAACCTGACAGCGGTGCACACTGGGCTACCGGTCGTTTTCTCCATGCTGATGGAGGTGGTCTTCGTCATACAGTTTATGGAACTATCAGATCAAATCCCAGGCCATGAGACATATCTGGCCAAGTCTGGGTGTGTCCTGATATTTTTTGAGGTAAAAATAGGCAAAAACACTGGAACAACCTTCAGCCTTGGAATGGCAGAGGTGTTCAGAAGGGAACCAGGTGACGTCACTTCCTGAGTTGTATCTAGTGTGGTTTGTTAGAAGCCGTACCATAGTCTAACTTTGTCCCACCAACACACACGCATACAAAAACATTAGAAAGGATACAACAGGGGCCTGTGTGGTAGCTTCATCTGTAAAAGCATCATCTACACAAACCTGAGAACCAGAGTTTAATCCCCAGAGCTCGCAGTGGAAAAAAAAAAAAAGAATAAAAGAAGAGTTCCTGAAATGTGTACTCTTGACTTCTGAATGCGCACTGTGGAGAACAGCAAAAAACGCAGGCTCCTTGTGAGCTGTGTCTACGACACTCTCGCCACACACCCAGCTGTGTGCTAGTGTGGTGTGGGCTGTCAGAAACATGCTCTCCAGTTTTAAGAATTTGGGGTCTAGTTAAGGTTCACAGCTCTCTATAAGATGGCAATAGAGCACTTAGGAGCTCAGTTGTAAAACCCCGTAGGTTTTACCTTGGCCATCTTTCAAAAGTGTCATTCCTTACCACACTGCAACTGCCCTGTCAGGGTTCACCTGAGTTTCTATTCCTCCTGGCACAAGCATCTGTAAACTCTCATGGCGTGGGCCAACAACCAGTACCTTTATCTATGGCAGATGAGCTTCTGGTGCAAACTCTCTTTTTAAAACAATTTTTTATTTTTGTATTTTTCTATTTTTGAGAATTGCCTCATGCGTACTGTAATCCAATTAATCTCCAACTCCTCCTGTGCCTCTCATTCTCTCGTTATTATTATTGGTGTGTGTGTGTGTGTGTGTGTGTTTGTGTATACATGCACGTGCATGCACGCACACATGTGTGTGCACACACGCGCATGCGCAACCGGCTCAGTCCATTTAATGTTGCTCAGATGTCTATGTGTTTAATGCTGACCACTTGGTAGTGTTTAGCCTACCACAGAAATCTGTCTGCCTCTGCCTCTGCCTCTGCCTCTGCCTCTGCCCCTCTGTCCTTTACTCTCTGACTTTTTCTTGGCCTCTCTGCTTGTCTGCACCTCTGCCACTCCACCCCTGCATCTCTGCTCCTGCCCCTGCCCCTGTCCCTGCCCCTGCCCCTGCCCCTGCCCCTGCCCCTGCCCCTGCCCCTGCCCCTGCCTCCGCCCCTGCCCTGGTGATCCCCAGCCCGCCCCCATCACTGCCCTCGCCACTGCCCCTGCTCCTGCCCTTCCAGTGCTGGGGTTAAAGTCCCAAATGCCTGACCTACATATCTATCTTCCCTTGAGCTGTGGTGTGCACAGACACGTGTGGAGGCCCAAAGCGGATGTTGGAAATCTTCCTCAATTGCTCACACCTTATTCTTCGAGGCCGGGGTTCTCAGTCAACCTGAAAGCTCACAGACACAGTTTCACTGGGCTGTTTGCCAAATCCCTTGTCTCCGCCACTGAAGATGGAAGAACAGGTGAGCCGCCATGTCTCCGCAGTGTTGACATGGCTTCTGGGGATCTGGACTCCACCTTGGAGCCTCTTCCCAGCATGCTTCTGTTTGCTTTTAATCCTTGCTTCCGGTTCAAGAATGGGCACACACTGTGACGTCTCAGAAAGGAGACTCAAGAGCGCAAAGGATCACAGGGACCAAGAGAAAGTGGGGCTTAAACTGCACAGAATGGCATCCTGGTGGGAATGACCACCCAGGAAAAGAATGAGGCCACGGAAGTGCTCAAAGACAAAAGAAGAGCGGACTGGGTAAGGGAAAGTAAAAACCAGAACAAAAAGAGGACATCAGATGCTGACTTCCAGGAAAACCTGGATACATTGTGTTGAAAATACCCAGACATGTATTTGACTTAAAAGAACAGAGCTATTTTCTACTGACTCCCAGGAAAGCCTAGATACATTGTATTGAAAATACCCAGACATGTATTTGACTTAAAAGAACAAAGCTATTTTCTGTCACTCACGTGTGATTCAAAGGCTGTGACAGCGATTCCTGAAGCAGCGCCTGTCCCAGCCAAGCCCACAAAGTGACCACTGCCGATGTTGCTGGCAAACAGAGAGGCGCCCATCTGTAAGGCAAGCATCAGACTAAGGCCGTGGTTCTCAACCTTCCTCAGGCTGCGACCCTGTAATACACTTCCTTCCTCATGCTGTGGTGACCCCCAACCATAAAATTATTTCATTGCTGCTTCTGTAACCATAACTTTGGTACTGTTAGGAATTGCAGTGTGAATATCTGAAATACAAGATATCTGATGTGCAACACCCCCCCCCCAAGGGGTTGCGACCCACAGTCTGAGAACCACTAAGGTTAGATTCAAAAGACTGAAACAAGAAGGTGTTGGAAAGTATAGGTCCTACTTCCGGCAGGAAAAGCAATAAGCATCCGTGCATCTGGAAAATCTACTCTGTTACCGGTTATTGTGTGGCTCATGAGCCAAGAACATGATTCACGCTGAGAATAGTTTAAAATGTTCGTTTGTTTGTTTGTTTTTACTTTAAAGAGTGAGATGTGCAAATTTGCAGCTAGGTGGAAGTTAGAATTCAGCGTACGTTGTTCTTGCGCGGGAACACAGTGTCTGGCTTTATATTCCGCAGCACACTGTCTACAGGGGCCTCGTGTAGCAGTGGTATTACTTTGTGTTCATCATAAGGCTCTGACCTCTAAGGCACAAGATGCTTGCATTTAGGTCTTTTTACCGAAAAACCTGAAGAACCCACCTTAGGGGAACATCAGCGTATCCTCCATGGGTTCTGAGTGGAGCCTTAGACTTCCAGATCTCCTACCAGCCCTTGATCTGGAGTTGGTGACTCCAAGATTTCATCAGAGGGATTTCTCTCCCTTCTCAAAGCCATAGCCTCTGCTTTCTGTCATTAAACTTCAGAGGTAAGGAGAGCACTCTTCAGTGGGCAGAGACTGGCTCTAGTCCTGACAGCAGAACTGGACCATGAGATCCTGTGGTGCTGTCTTTGGCTCTGTTTTATGCCCCCTCTTCACAATCACTCTTTGTAAGGAAGTGTTTGGGGTCAGGGAGGGATGGAGCTGGTTTGCGACTCTAGGATTGGTTGAAGATCCCTTGTTTCCCCCTAAAAGAGCAGCAAGAAGTCAATGCTTGGTTGACTGTGCGTGCCACTTCTCTACCATCCTGGCCAGGCTATTAATTCCATTTCCCTTTAAGGTATCTAGACAAGGCAGAGCATCTGATGAAGGGAGCATTATTAAGCACTCTGTATACAGAACCTAAGGGAGCATTTTCTGAGCACTTCCTGTATACCGAATCTAACCCTGATACTTTCTAGGTTCGTGTAGGCATACACTGATTCTATCACAATGAAACATCTGACTGCGGAAGCCATATACCAACACTCAGAAGAACAAATCTGACAGGGAACCGTCCAAGAGAATCACTGTAAACATCACCTCAGCGAACCGAGCCTGCAATCGGTAAGTGTGCAGAATAGAACAGGATGTTCGAGGCGGTGCTGGGGTGATCAGGGAGTAAGCTGACTCTGAAGTGGGTGACTGTGACCAGAGAGGAGATAATCTCCCAGGCAGGAGCAGGACTAACTCAGGATTGGGAGCAGAAAAGGAATTCAGGGACTTAATGATAAGAAGGGTTTTCATGAGAACCAAGGAGAAGCAGAGGAGCGTGAAATTGAACTGAATTAATAGGTCTGCAGAGGCCAGGCTAAGGCTGTTCTTAATTGATCATATGGTATGATCTTTCTGGAATCCCAGGTCACAGTCTTAAAGTGGAGGATGTAAGGGGGGGGGGGAGGGAAAGAGAAAGGGGGGAAGTAGGGGAAAGGGAGGGGGAAGGGGAGGGGAGAGATGGGGAGGGAGAGGGAAGGAAGGAAGAAAGGACAAAAGAAAAAAGAGAGAAAGAAAGAAAGAAAGAAAGAAAGAAAGAAAGAAAGAAAGAAAGAAAGAAAGAAAGAAAGAAAGAAAGAAAGAAAGAAAGAAAGAAAGGAAGAAAGGAAGGAAGGAAGTTAGTTGTCAGGTACCCATGATACCACCATGGCTTGTCAATCAGTGTGTATTCCCAGAAACCTCTCACCCACTTACTGGCCACCAAGTCATAGATCTGCCCGCCAGAAAGAAGCCTCCAACAGTGCTTCGGTTCGTCTTCAGCATTGCCTAGGCAGAAAGGAAACCATTGGAAGGTTAGAGACCACAGGTGCGCTCATGATCCAGGAAGCCCCTGCAGCTGCCCCCACACAGCAGGCTAAACATGAATATTTCAGCACCCCCACCCCCACTCCAGCCCAGAGACATGTCTAGATTGAATAACGCAGCATCAGTTTTATAATGACTCAAATGAAGTATTTCAAGAAATCATACTGGAAAAGCCAAGATTTAATTTAGCTTGTGAAAACAGAATTTTGCATCTTGAAAGTTGTCTTTGGGGAAAAAAAATTTGAGCCTCAAACTCGATACTAAAGAGAAAGAATAATCCGGGCAGTGGTGGCGCACGCCTTTAATCCCAGCACTTGGGAAGCAGAGGCAGGCGGATTTCTGAGTTCGAAGCCAGCCTGGTCTACAGAGTGAGTTCCAGGACAGCCAGGGCTACACAGAGAAACCCTGTCTCGGAAAAAAAAAAAAAAGAAAAGAAAGAAAGAAAGAAAGAAAGAAAGAAAGAAAGAAAGAAAGAAAGAAAGAAAGAAAGAAAGAAAGAAAAAGAATAAACAATACAAATAGTACAAATGGTACAAACTCCCCCACTTGGAAAGTGGGAACACGAATAAATAGCAAAGGGAAGTCATTTAATTGAGATAAGAGAAACAACTTTTGTGCTTTTGATATCGGGTGCTGGGCAGGCCAAGCGCAAGGAGCACCCAGCCCTGGCTGTGCTCAAATAATGGTCCTGCCTGGAGTGAACTCATTCAGTAAAATACCATTCATGCCACACACAGGCAACTTTTCCAAGCAGAAAGACAATAATACTTGGAAAAACCTTGTCTCAGCTCACCATTCCACTGGTCCACCATGACATGTTTTCCCCTGTAATCTTAGAGCCCACCCAGAAACCTCAGTGGACTCCCACATACCCACACTCCAACAGCCATGACCACCACAAAGTAGATGACGATGACAGATATGTCAGCAGCATTATTGATGTTGTTTGACAGTGAAGACAGCTCTGAGCTTTCAGTGCTGGTAGTGACACTTGCTGTGCTGGCCATGGCTGTAGGCAGCACTGTCCCCCTGGCAGGCATTGACACTTCTTTATATATAAGTCCTAAGTTAATGATCAGCCTCAGATAGGTGGGGAAAGAGTGCAGAGGCGGCTTCTGTGCACCGGAGACCTTTAAACCGTTTGTTCTGTATGTCCAGGATCTCTCTTCAAGGTGACTAGTGCCAGTTTCAGTGGAATTGGAGACTCAAGGAGAGAAGCCAGCGCTGAGGATGAGCCCTGGAGATAGAAGACGATTGGCTGCCAGTATAAAGACACAAAGCAGAGATAGAGGAAAATACGGGGAAGTGAGAAGCGAGAACAGGACACAGTCAGGCGGCATAGATGATAGGGGTTCCTTATCAGACAGATGATATTCCTGGGTAAACTTGTCCCTTGAAACTGAGGTTACCCAGAGCATGTCCTAGGCTACATCAATGCAACACGCGCACACACACACACACACACACATACACACATGCAGCCTGTGCAGAAAGAGCAAGTGGCTCCTCTATACCACGTGCAGAAGGATGTGGGCGGGGCTGTGAGGTTGGTGAGTCAGAGGCTTTGGAGAGTGAATGAAGCCTCACCCAAGCACGCATGCGCGCACGCACGCACGCACGTGCTGGGGGATCCTCCTGGCACAGGATCCAGGCTACTTGGAAGACACCCGTTGGCCTTAGAAGTAAACCCTCAATCGCTTCTTGGCCTTTTGGCTAAGATCAAGGGTAGAAGTAAACCCTCAGAGCATCCTGCTCCAGGCTTTTATATTTAAAATATGTGACGTAAAAATTACCTCTGTCAAAAGCTGACATTGATTGCCTACATGCCCCCATCAGCCCTGCCCTGCTACCCCCACCCCGTTCGTAGGCTGACTCTTCAATTCAGTTCCTTTTGCCAAGCAGATGATCTTTAATTTTTTGAGTTTCCCTTTGCCAGTTGCCATGTCATTTGCTGACGTAAAGCATCTCTGCTATGTCACCCTCCAGCTGACTCAGAGTTTCATGTCTGAGGTTAAGGTCTTTGATCCATGTGGAGTAAATTTTGTACCGTGTTAAGAGAGAGAAGGATGGGGGTCTGGAGAGATGGCTCAGCAGTTAAGAGCACTGGCTGCTCTTTCTGAAGGTCCTGAGTTCTAATCCCAGCAGTCACATGGTGGCTCACAACCATCCATTAAAGAGATCTAACTCCCTCTTGTGGAGTGTCTGAAGGCAACTACAGTGTACTCACATATAATAAATAAATAAATCTTTAAAAGAAAATCAAAAGACTCAATTTGTTTAAAGAGAGAGGGGGGGGAGGAGCTGGGTTCATTCTTCTACATGTGGATACTCAGTTTCCCCAGCACCATTTAGAGAATTTAGTAATATTTTTCTATACAATATGTTTGGATTATATTCTGTCTCCTTCTGGAACTCCTCACAGTTTATTCACATCTCTCTACCCACCCAACTTCACGTTCTCTCTCTCTCTCTCTCTCTTTCTCTCTCTCTCTCTCTCTCTCTCTCTCTCTCTCTCTTCTCTCTCTCTCTCTTCCTTTCTCTGTCGCTCTCCCTGTCTCTATCTCTCTCTGTCTCTCTCTCTCTCTGTGCCTCTCTAAAACAAACAAACAAACAAAATCACAAAAACATCAAAAAACAAACAAACAAAAAACAAAACCAACCAACCAAAAGCAAAACAAAACAGAGGCTATTCTGTTTGGACCACCTACTTGTGGGCGTGGAGCCCACCCTGGAATGTGGCTAGTTTACCCAGTGACACTCCAGTGCAGTACAAGTGACTCTTCCTTTCTCTCTCAGCAGCTATTGTGGTTAGATGATCTTTAATTTTTTTATATCTACCTCTTGGTTTCAGTGCTGGGATTTTGTCTAGTTCCAACCTGCAGGCCTCCTGTGTCTCTGCAGACCTGGTTTACGCCATTGGTTTGGGATTCCTCTCCCTCCTCTGTACCTAGAGCTCAAAGGTTTGCTGTCATTCCAAGGTTTCCCATATTTCCTGTATGTTCCTTTCCTGTGGTTTCCTGTGATTTTCAGAACCTCATCCTTTAGGGATGCACCCACGAAAAAGGCTTAAGCCTTTCTGGCATGCTTAAGTTGAGTCTTTTCTTTGATGCTTGATATTTTATCTGATCGGTGAGCCTTGGCTTGGCTCAGGGGTGTTTGTTCAGTCATGGAGACATTGTATGCTTACTGTGGGTAGGGTAGGTGATTTTGCTACACCTTGCTACATAGTTGTGAGGGAGCTTCTTTAGTTTGCTTGCCCCTGACCTCATGAATTAGAGTCACTGAAGTATGGCTGGAAAAAAGGGTAGAGGAAGGGAGTGGTTTGAAGTGTTTTCTAACCTCATGAGCTGGTGTTTGTGCTGGGTTGTAGGCGTGTGTGTTGGTGGGATGCCATGACATACACATATATTGGCGTGTGTATATACATATGGATATATATACATACAATACAACACATGCACACATACATATACATATATATACATATAGTCTCTAACTGCATCCCTAACATTTTTCCTTATATCTACGGATAAGTGTAGCTCTCAGCTCTCCTCAGATAATGTTCTTTTTGCAGAATTACAAAGTTCATCATCAGAACTGGTCAAACTGGAGCGATTGACTGAGCATGGAGGCCCTGTTCCCAATCAGTATATTTACATCACCACCCCGGCATTTAAGACTGACAACACTGTAAAAACCAGAAGACCAAGAAAGACATTTGCTGGAAGAGAATCTCTTCTTTAAAACATAAAAGGACATGAAATTGTGAGAGAAACATTTTGAGTGATTGTGAACCAGGGACACAGGTTTAGGTTACCCTGAATTCCATGTTCGAATGTGGAACTAGTTTCACATAGTTTTATACTTTTACAGAACAAAGAAAATCATGCATTAAGGTTGTTAGCATTCCTTCTAGGCTCCGCCCAAGAGTTACCTGGCAACAGACAGGTAGGCTATAAAAGGGATTGTTTGGCTTCTCTCCTCTCCTCCCCTCTCCTCCCCCCTCCTTCCTTCCCCTCCTCTCTTCCCCCCACCCCTCTCTCTCACATATCTGAAACAAGAAAAGGCATCAATAATAACTTATCACCAAAGACAGGAACTAGAAATCACTGTTGGTGTTGTGGTATACATGTCGGTGAGGTTACTCTATTAAATATGATATCTACATTAGGTTAGGTGATAATTAGGTATTTCATTAACTTTAAGCTTCATTTAGACACAAAGGTCATATACTTTCTACACACCCATCCCCAAATTACTTTTGTTGTGTTTCACAGCTTTCTGCTTTATCTTTAATTAGTTTTCATAGATTACTGTTTAGAAACATGTCTTAAGTTTTCCAATGCCACCATGAAGAGCTTTGCATAAAACTCTTTTGTGTGTGGCCCCACTGTACCTTCGGGACATATTTTAAAAAGTCTGACTAAAGGGCATGGGCATTCTCCATGGTCCCCTACCTGGCAATTAAATGCCCTTGCAATAACATTTAGCAGTTCTCTTTGCATGCCAACCTCCTAACACGAGTGTTAAAAGGTTTTCAATGTTTGCTAATGGTGGATGTGAACTGCTACTTCAAAATAATTTAGTTCAACTCTTTCTTTCCTGAGTGTCTTTATAAACCACCCCATGGTGCTCCGGCAGTCATACTCCCTTGCTGTTATGGTAATAGATTAAGCCTCTGAAACTGGCTTAATTACCTAGGTCTTGGTGTCTCTTCAGAGCAATGGAATACTAGCTAAGACAGTTATCTATGCAAATCTACACAGAAATATTGGACCAGTCTAAAGAAATGGCATTTTCCAGCCAAACATGCCCGAGGGACGTATGACTGTGATAATATGTAAATGATCTATACACATTCAATCCAGGCACCGTCCCCGCCCAGAGGAGGGAAGAGAGCACAAAGTCCCTCCCCTAACCAAGAAGCTGCTTGTGACAAATAACTGCTAAGAAAAAGAAAATCAATTTTTTTCCAACCAAATATCACAGGATATATCCAGGGCAAGCTTCATGCTCAGAAATAGCTGGCAAACAAAATGAATTCCAAGGTTTCGTTTGTTTGAGTTTTTTTGATGTTGTTTTGGTTTATTTTAGTATTTTTTTTCTTCCTTACTTTTTCTTTTTAGAGAGCTAAAAAATCATGAAGGATGTGTAGTGATAGACAGAGGATCTGGTAGTAGTTAGAAGAGGGGAAACGCTGGGCGGTGGTGGCACCCACCTGTAATCCCAGCACTTGGGAGGCAGAGGCAGGCGGATTTCTGAGTCTGGCCAGCCTGATCTACAGAGTGAGTTCCAGGACAGCCAGGGCTACACAGAGAAACCCTGTCTCGCAAAACAAAACAAAACAAAACAAACAAAAACCCGGAAATAATAATATATTGCATTAAAAGATTTTTAAATAAAAAATTACATAACTAACTATGATATTTGGTTGGAAATGAATAAAACATACTAAAAGTCTATACTCTATCTGGAAAAGAAAGATTTAATGTTCTCACAGGCTGTTTTATTGAAGTGAAATGTTAATCACTTTAAGAAGGTCTGTTTTTCTATCTTGAAATGTACACGTTTATCATATATCTGAATCACTATTTTATATCAACAACGGATAAATTTATATTTCTTCCTATTTCTCACTTTACAGTCTCACAGCTAAATTTTCCCTGTGTGTCAGATACGACTTTGGAACTACTGCCATAAAATGAGCGTGCTTAATATTATGAGAAAGACACACTCTTTGGAGACCATGGACAGAATTCTATGACTTGATTTGCCTTGAAACCACACAGAAGCTAAACATCATGAGAGACCTTGCATTGTCTGGAGATCAGCTGAAAGAGTGAGACGTGGACCATGGAGTAGAAAAACGGCAGTTAAGAACCCATTTTGCTAAATCTTTTTTTGTTTGTTTGTTTGTTCGTTTTTTGAGACAGGGTTTCTCTATGTAGCCCTGGCTGTCCTAGAACTCACTCTGTAGACCAGACTGGCCTAGAACTCAGAAATCCACCTGCCTCTGCCTCCCAAGTGCTGGGATTAAAGGCATGCACCACCACTGCCCAGCCATTTTGTTAAATCTTGCCCCACTGAAACAGTTGAGATCTTCGGACAACTATCACATCTTTTCCTCTGTGTTTATGACCCAGAGGCCAACAGTTTCTGAGACATAGGATGTGACCCAAGATGTGAGATAAAAGACAATCAACATGGCAGACTGGTTCTTCTTGGGTCACTGAAAAAACATCCAGCTTTTTTAAAGTTTTTTTCTTTTAATATTTACTTATTTGTTTATCATATGTATGTAGCTGTCTTCAGACACTCCAGAAGAGGGAGTCAGATCTCATTACGGATGGTTGCAAGCCACCAAGTGGTTGCAGGGATTTGAACTCAGGACAGTCAGTGCTCTTAACTGCTGAGCCATCTCCCCAGCCCAGTCATCCAATTTTTATCACATAGTTTTGCCCTTGGATGGCAGGCAGTGAGCATGAGATTCTTGAAAGGATGAAACAATCAAAAGGAAATTTCAAGCTCTTATGAACATTCTTTTTATTAAGATTTATTTATTAGTATATATAAGAACACTGTAGTTGTCTTCAGACACACCAGAAGCGGACATTGGATTTCATTACAGACGGTTGTGAGCCACCATGTGATTGCTGGGACTTGAACTCAGGACCTCTGGAAGAGCAGTCAGTGCCCTTAACCACTGAGCCATCTCTCCAGTACTTTATGAACATTCTTGATGGGGGAGGTTAATCATAAAGCCCCAGACAAAACAATAGCAAAGACACAAGGAAACCCTGACACATGTGTTTGCAGGTTCCTGACAGGTGTCCCCATGTTGCTTCAACAGCAAGTGAGGTGACTACTTTAGGCACTTTTCCTTATCTTAGAGAGGTGGGAACCACACCCCTGGAGGTTGGGCAAGCACAGTGCCACATGCCAGGCTAAAGGGGAACAGCTGAGCTGCAGCCCAAGAGCAGCACCCAAGGGGGGCATCTGAACGTGACTCTAGAGGCAAAGTCTATGGTGCTATCACAATCAACCTCTGGCCAAAGGGCACATCTAGAGGCCGGGTATAGACTTGAGGCTCTCGTGCTACTGATGTGAAATGAGAGGAAATACATCAGGGAAGAGCAAAGGTGTTGTGATGATTCTTAGTCGTTCCTAAGTCCACCCAGGGATGGTCTGTCTAAACTCTGACCGTTGTCTGCCCTTCTTCTACACTCCTGTCTTCCTCTCACATGTATGCACTCTGTACATGAAAACGTTGTGGAGGGGGAGAGATAAGATCGAGTTCCTATAGCATGGGCCACGACCTCTTCGTTATCTATGAGGGATGTCCTCCCGAAGGATCCCTCAGTCCACTCTACATGATCTTCTCCTGATGTATTCTGTACTACAGCGTTCATGTCTTCCTTCTATCTGAACACAAGCTTTTCAAAAAGGGGACCATCGCCTTTGCATTTTATATAGCTGTTTTCTAGAAAGACAGGATCCAGGAAGGAGAGAGAGAAAAGTTAGAGTTTGTTTGATCGGAGGAGGAGTGAAAGTGGATGTCCGGTTGTGGGAAAACCTTTGATACAGTTTTACATTCCATTGCACTGCGGGAGTCCTGAAGCTGCTCCCAAGCCAGGCAAGCCCACAGAGTGGTCCCTGCTGATGTCACTGGCAAAGAGAGAGGCACTCATCTGAAATGCAAAAGAGAGTATGGCTGCAGTTAAAATCCAAAGTAGAGTTGTTGATAACAGGTAATACCATGTTGCAGTAAACCTCCAACCACAGTAAGTCCTTGCAAAAGCACGCAACTCATTTACAAGATTTATAAGCTGCACACCTAGATTTCCCACTACGCTACTCTGTTCCCCAGCTATGAGATCCCTTGCTACTTACAGCTTCTCTGGGCCATGTGGTTCTGCTCCATGTTTCTTTCACCGACTCTTCCTCCAACCTCTTCCTCCCCGTTCCCTACTCCCCCCTTATTCTCTAAAACCTCCAGACCCACCTTTCCCTTCCACTGCCCAATTTCAGGCTCTAGCTTTGATTTGACCAGTTAAAATGGGGTGACCGTTCACATGAAATCAGCTGAGTACCTGATCCACTCCTGTCTCCTCATCAGGGCAGCCCCTCGTGAGGAAGCAGAATTAACCTCAGAACAGCACCAGGGCACCCCCCAACAAGGTCATGTTTCAGTCTCTTAGAACTGGATCCCAGCAACTGCAGTTCACACTGAAACTGTGTGCTTGTGTGTGTGTTTTCACGTGCATGTGTGCATGGGTGTGCATGGGTGTGTGCGAGTGTGTTTGATTTTTAGAAGAGTTCTTTTGTTTTATTGCCCAAGAGACAATATATCTGAGGCAGAAGAATAAGCAGGAGTTTGCAGAGAGTATATCATTGAATTTCAGTGAAAAATACCCTCTGATGGATGTCTTTTAAAAATGCCTTATAGGGACTCAGTGGATAAGGTGCTTTTGGTGCAAGGGTAAAGCCCATCCGTAAGAAAAAGCTCAGAACCCAGTATGTTCAGACAGCTATCTGGTCAGCCACCTGGAATCTCACAACTCGAGGGTAGAAACCGGGACTTTCTGGGTCACGCTGTGTCTAGCTGGAACTGGTGAGCTCCGGGTACAGGGGAAGACTTTGTCTCAATCAATGAAGTGGAGAATAGCCAGGAAACTAGCAAATGGGAACGCTAGGCTCCCACATGTAGGTATACCCATTGCACAAATTCATACCCACATACACCCACACACATGCAGACACACATACACACACACACACCAGCACCACACACATACACAGGGTAAAACAATTCCCCGGCAGGCTCAGCTGCAGACTAGGGAGAGAGTGTGGGGGGGGGGGGGGGAGATGCAAAGAGCAGAACAGAGGGGGCATTGGACAAAGGCTCCTTATAAAGCCTATAATGTAAAATAATGTTAATTCTTATAAAGCCTATAATGTAAAATAATGTTAATTCATATAAAGCCTATAATGTAAAATAATGCTAATTCTTATAAAGCCTATAATGTAAAATAATGTTAATTCTTATTTATTTTAAAGTTTCCCAAAGCCCCATATTTCCCCAGGACTGGAAATCTGAATTCACACCCCAGTTCAGTGTGGGACTCTGGTCAAGGTGACAGGACATGGGGGGGAGGGCCTTCTTCAGGAAAACAGGTTTGCTTGCTTTGCTTGTGAAGAAAATACTTGATCTTTTGAGTCCCATTTTTAAGCATGTCCTTTGTCTCCCTCTAACCCCTCCACCTGATAGCTCTCAAACCCCTCACATCCTCACAGAAGACAAAGATCAAGACAAAAAAAGGAAAACAGCCTTTAATTGTGCTAGCACTCAGTTTTCCAAGGACGGGAACAGGATTATTTTTTTTTAATAGCTTTGCCTTCCATACAGGATACTTTGTTGCCTGTGCCCTAGACTGCTCTCCGCTCCTCTGAACGCTGCTGCAAACTCCTTTAATACCCTCCATCCATGCCCCTTCGGTGCAAAGAAAGTATCTCTTCTAAACAGCTGTTCCCAATTGACTGTCTCTGTCTGTGCCAGCAATCTTTGCTCTCTCAGGCAGTCTTCAATTAGGTCCTCCTGCAGGAGATGCTTTTGCGGCTGCGCAGCCCCCAGCATTTATGCAGAGGCAGCTACCGCTGTTTCTCCTACAGTACTTTGTAATTTTGTTGGTTATTTTTTAAACCCCGTGGTGGGACTTTAAAGATGACCCAGATATAGAGTTACTTGGAATGTAACAAAGTCTCAAGATAGCATTTCAGCAGAGCCTAGGTCACGTGGTGGTTGTGTTATTCTTCTTTGACTGCAAATCTTACAAAGCAAGAAGGCGGTAACAGGAAAGACGTGTTTACACACATTGATGGACATTGCTCAGTCCGTTGGCTGTTTATTTTTCCGTTCCTTTGCTGTTGGGGATTCCCGGCACATTCCCACCTCCGTGCTGGGACCCTGTCAAGATCTCTAAGCATCGTCCTGATTTAGGGGCTTATATTTACATAGCATGATTTCATGGGTACCTGCCAGCCAGAAATCTTTACAATTAACCCTGTAGCTGCAGTTTTAGACAATGAGGCAAATTTATTGATGGCTTCGAAACATCATCAATGGTCATTAGTGCTATTATTTTTATTCTTTTGAAAGAAAGAGCAGTTAGCCACTCAAATACTCCTTTTTTGCATGCCTGTTATCCCCTCAAGAGTCCTTCTGCCTACGGATTCCTTAAGGTCTCTCTGTTTGATGATTTGAACTTGGTGTTGTTCCTGGATCCTTTCCTGCCCTGTTAGTCTAATGCATGGTTGTTGGTGCTATCTATCTCAGACTTTTAAAAATGTTGTTTCCTTTGTCCCAGGTCATTCACAACAACTTCTAAGTTATTCGAGGTTCACTGTCTCTTCCCCCACAACATTAAGCTGGCTGGCAACCCCCACTCCTCCGGATGGTATTACCTCCGGCCTTTGTTCCTTGGAACAATAAGGCGCCTTCACCTTGACTACCAACATTGCCTCAAGGCGGTTTCACCTGGGACCCAGCAGAGACCCTGCCAGACTGGAAGTAGGCGACCCGCTGAGATTTGGAGCCAAAGACTTCTCGGCCGGCCCTTTGATGTGACCAGCTTCTGGGAGGGGTTGGGTTATTCCCCTAAGACTATAAATCTTGACATAGAAATATTAAAGTTAGTCTTGACCGGCACTGTCGCCTTGACTCAGTCTCTCTTTTCACCCCCTTCCCATCACCCTCAGAATTCTCTTCCAGGTAACTCGGTTCATATGTGGCCGCTGGCGGTCAACAGTTCACAACTGGTCCCAATGTAGAGAAAGCCATTGTGTGATGCCCAACCCCACATAGAACATAGAAAACACAACTCCCATGCCTTAGGCTTGGGAGATTGTGGAAAAGGTGGAGGAAAGAAGGCAAGAGTCTGAGGCGAGATATATAGATATAGAGATAGAGATAGAGATATATAGAGAGAGATAGATATAGATATAGATAGATATAGATAGATAGATATAGATAGATAGATATCTATATATATATATCGCCATAATTAAAGAAAAGGTCATGAATTCAATAGGGGTGGGCAGACGCTGGATGACCTGGTGGAGGGGGACGGGGGTAGAGGGGGTAATGCAAATACAATGTCTCATGTGTGAAATTCTCAAATAAATTTTAAAAGATTTTTTCTCTCTAGATTATTTTTTATTAATTATTTTATTTGTTTACATTTCAAATATTGTCCCCATTCCTGGTTTCCGCCCCATCGTCTCTAAGAAGGTGCTCACCCACCCACTCCTGCCCCGCCCCTCTAACCATTCCCTGGGACGTCAAGCCTCCACAGGACCAAGCACCTCCCTCCCACTGATGCCAGATAAGGCAGGCCTCTGCTACATTTGTAGCACGAGTCACAGACCTGCCAATGTCTACTCTTTGGTTGGTAGTTTAATCCCTGGGAACTCTGAGGAGTCCGGTTAGCGGATACTGTTCTCGTGAACTACAATTGAGTTTTCCTGCACTAAGACTCATGACATGTCAAGTCCTGTCAATCTTCATAGAAGTGGGAGGAGCTCCTGGGACCATATCCTGTACTACTGACTTGGTGGCTATCGACAAGTTCTGGGATGAAGGAATCTCCAGCTGCCCTGTTGTGTATGTACACTGGACCCCAGCAGAGAGCTCCAAATTAGGCAATCCCGGTTAAACTCAGTAAACAAAACATGCGGGCATAAAGAAAGCAGTCAATTGTGGTAAACATACCTTATGTCTCCTACTGAAGTCTGGTTCTGAGCCCAGATGGGTGAAGGGTCTTGTGGTCCAGTCCTCCCCACACACCCCACCCTCACCCCACCTCCCCAGTTTCCTGTTCTTAGATTTCTTTGTTTATGTAGCAGGATCCTCTGCTGGCTACTCCTGGTATTGCAGCCTAGAGATTCTGCAGTTTGGGATGTTGACATATCCAAGCCACAGGATCTGTGTGCTCTGAGGAAAACAGAGAGAGCTCTGGGATCTGTACTCAAGAATCAACTTTGGTGCTTTCAGATTCCCACCTAGCAAAAAACCCCATGAATGGAAGGAGGCCAAGGAGAGGAGAAGAGCTGTTCTCCACCTGAGTGCCAGGGTTCTCAGATATACATGTGGCTGATCAGGAATCACAGAAAAAGCCCCGCAGCCTTAGCAGTCAAACGATGGTGGACCAGAGGGTGTCAGTTTCTATGGGATTGCAATTTATTGCTCATCTCAGATGGCAGGACAAGCAGCAACTATGCTCTCCACAGCCGGAGCCTCCTGCCAGCCGAGCTTCTTATCTGGGTCTCCACAACTGTTGTGTGTGCCACATTGCAGTGAGTTTGGTCAGAAGCCTCTGGTGTCTGCTACACTATTAATACTGGATGCTCACCAGGACTCCTCACAGATAATTCTATTGTTGCCCTGTGTCGTGGAAATCCTGCAGCTGTGAATCTACAGGACTGGCCCTCTCATGTGCTCCAGACATTCATAGCTGAGGTAGATGGTGTGGTGAGCCAACTCAAAGCCCTGGATCCAGACCTGCGTGGTAGCTCAGTTGGTCAGCACTCCAGCGCTCCTGCATTTATACCACCAGGGGGAGCTCTCCGGCACTGCCCCAGCCAGCTCACCCAATGCCACAGCCAGCAAGGAACAGGGCCAGCTCCTCCTGCTCTCCTGCCCTTGGGGCCAGCTTACCAGTACAAGCAACCCAGGCTAGCTCTACAATGCTGCTCAGTCGAGCTGTCAGAACTCTCTGCCTTTGCCATCAGGGCCAGCTCTACTGTGCCGCGCAGGCAAGGGACGAGGGAGGACATCTCTCTAGAGCCCATGCCACCCCACAACAGACGAGTGGTGGGGCCAGCCCTCCCACACCCAGCTTTGGGGCTGACTCACCACCATGTTTCCACCACCAGGGCCGGCTCTAATTTGCTGCCTAGGTGAGGTGCAGGGCTCTCCCGAGTGCTACTGTGGCTGGTGAGGGGCGGGGCCAGTACCAGGTCATCACATGTGGGACCGTGAAAGGCAGTCTGTGGCCTGGTTAAGCGAGGCTTACTCCGGACACCCAATAGAATATTCTACAAGGGACGGAACCGTGAGCCATGCTCTCAGATACTTAGGCTCCTGACACCAACTCCATACTCCTGAATCCTCAACTCCATAATCCCGTGGCCATCAGTCATGTAGGGCCAGGTCCCTAGTGTTCTGGCTGGACTCCACGCCCCCAGTTACCTAGCAACAGCCAGGTAACTCAGCCCACCCCACTATAAAAGGGGAGGCCGGCCCCTCCTAGCTCTCTTGCCCCTTCTCTTCTCTCGCTCTCTCTCTCTCTGCCTCTCTCTCTCTCTCTCACCCCTGTTTCACCCCCCCTCCCCATTCTTCTCTCCTCTTTCCACACGGTCAGGGCCAGCTCTCACCCCTCTATCTTTTCTTTCTCTCTTTACTTTTCTATCTCTTTTCTTTTTCTTGCATTTCTATAACAAAGCTTTAAAATCGTGTGCTGCCTCTTCTTTTTTGTTGGAAAAATGGAACTGGCCTCAGCGTCTCCAGCCACCAGAAAGCACCGAGGACTTCCCCACCTGGCCAGGCTTCCTCTACAGGTACATGAGGCGGGGCCCGCGCCAGATCGGCCCCATGTTCTGTGCAAGGAACTTCCCCCGAGCTGGGCAGCCTTCTTCCGCAGGTACACGGGTGCCCACCATCCCTATACGGGTATGTGAGTCCCGCTCGTTTTCCCTACAACCAGGGACATCTGCATGGCCTTTGGTGGTTATATAAGCCGCAGACATCGACCCAGACCCAGACATGGCCCTCAGTGGCAGCATGGGCCAGGACTTCACCACTGCCTCAGGTGATAGGGAAGGATATTCATGCCCACCTTCCTGTAGTCAGTCCTGCCTCTCTCCATTGTACTCGACCCGTTCAGCTTCTCTTCCTCGCCCATCTCTCTACCACAGACTTGAACATCTTAGCGGCTCCTGATGCTGACCTCTGAGTGTCATTCTCCCAGACGTACTGCATGGAGGCAGGCAGACCTCTGAGAAATCCATATTTTTAGGTGTTTTAGCTAATCATTTCCCATCCTAGCTTCATACGTGTAAACTATCCATTTAACCCCACATAATAGAAGTTTCGTGCACTCCAGGAACTGTTAAGAATCTAGGCAAGCCATCACGGAGGTTTTGAATGCTTCCTCTTTCTCTGACTAGTTTCTCGGACCAGGCTTCTGTGTTAGGTTCTTCTTAGCACTCAGAACACATCCAGGACACCCACGAATCCATGGATCTACACACTTACTTCATACCAGCTACACATCTAATCAAACTATCCCCAACCTCCAGGATAACCCAGTCTCCGGGGAGAATTTTGCCTTTATTTTATTTTTATTGCATTTCATACTTTGATCTTGTCTGCAAAGGTATCCTGGTCACCATGGTATTTCCTTGGTCCCTCTCCATACTGTCAAGAAACTTTCTATCCTGGACCCAGGGGATCGCCACAATGGGAACTGGGACATGCCTTTCCCAAGGGAGGAAGTCTAAAACCTCTCCTTAGAAAGATTAGAAATCTGAGACGAACCCTAAAAGTTTGGGAAAAGAACAGTCTCAGTGGCACACAATGAAAACACACAAACAAAAGAAAAATAACTCAGAAGGCAATTTCATTTTGTGAATAGGGTGTTCCAGAACCCGAGCCAGGCAAGTAATGTACGCAGCTAAGATAGTCTTCATCGCTGGTGTAGGTGGCGACCGTGTCTCAATCCATTGATGGGAGCTTGACTTCACAATCTGACACTATTAGCTAACTGATGTAAAGGGGAAGAGAGAGGTTCAGGAGGTATGGGCTCCTCTTGGGATATCATATGTGCATGTACATATACACATACACAAATACATCATATACACATATACATCATACACATATATACATCATATATATCAACTTCAACATATACTATATGCATATACATTATGTAATATACACATATATATCATATATGCATATACATCATATACATTTACACATCAACATCATATGCACATATACATCATATATACACATATATATCACATACATCATATACATTTATATATACACATATACATTATATACATCAACTTCAACATACATACATCATATACATCACATACATATACACCACACATATACATCATATATATTATATATACACATATACAAATACATACATATATGTGTGTGTCTATACATCACATACATATATACCACACATATACATCATATATATTATATATACACATATACAAATACATACATACATATATGTGTGTGTCTGTGCATATATGTATACAAATGTTATATATGTGTGTGTGTGTGTGTGTGTATGCATAAATGTTTTTCATACTATTAGCAGAGACTAACATCTAGTTCTGTGAGACAGTCATGAAAGAAAGGCAAGGTTCGATCCCAGTTGGGGAAGAAGTAAATACAGAATGAAAAACTCAGATTAGAGCTTTTAAATCTTCTGTGGCTACATCAAGCCTTTCTCAGGGATGGTGTCTTAGTTTCCAGTGCTGCGCAGAAACACCACAACCAAGAACTCTTATAAAGGACATTTCATTGGGGCTGGCTCACAGGCTCAGAGATTCAGGCCATTAGCATCAAGGCAGGAGCATGGCAGCGTCCAGGCAGGCATAGTGCAGGAGGAGCTGAGAGTTCTACATCTTCATCCAAAGGAAGCCAGGAGCAGAATGTTTTCAGGCAGCTAGGAGGAGGGTCTCAAAGCCCATCCCCACAATGACGCACTTCCTCCAACAAGACCACACCTCCTCAGAGTGCCACTTTCTGGGCCAAGCATATTCAAACCACCACAGATGGCTAGGCATCAAATGATGGTCAAGAGAGATTTGACCCCTTGGATGTCCTTGAGGGCTCAAAGTGAGTGAGGAGGAGTTCTACATCCATTCCCTAGTGATTCTGGAAGCTGAACCAGCACACAGGCTGCATCTGCGTGCATCAACCACCTATTGAGTAACTAAATTCTAGTTAGGGTTTCATGGCTGTGAAGAGACCACATGACCAAGGCAACTCTAATAAAGGAAAACATTTAACCTGGGCTGGCTTACACTTTCAGAGGTTCGGTGCAGTATCATCATGGAGGGAAGCATGGTAGCATTCAGGAAGATATGGAGGAGCCAAGAGTTGATTGATCCAAAGTCTTGATCACGTCTTGATCCAAAGGCAGCCAGGAGGAGGCTCTGAATCTACACAGGGTTGTGATTTGTGGAGCTTGAGCATGGGACTTAAAAGCCCGTCTACCAGTGACACACTTCCTTCAACAAGGCCACACCCACCCCAATAAGGCCACATCTCCTAATAGTGCCACTCCCTATGGCCAAGCATATGCCAAGCATTGAAACCCATGAATCTATTCAGATCACCACATGAATTATTTTACTGATTAATCCTCCTGTTCCAACGCACTGTCATTGCTTGACTTCATGTCTTGCTGTGCCTGCCTCCCAGCTACCTGAAACAGTCTGCTCCTGGCTTCCTTTGGATGAAAACAGAACTCTCAGCTCCTCCAGCGCCATGTCTGCCCGGATGCTGCCTTTACCATGGCATTGGCAGAGAATGCCCCCTGCTCTTTGCACTTGTAATAAGAGCTTTCCCTTAGTATGCTTCTATATTTTTTGGCTACGAAGTGCAACTTTTGTGTGTGGTACAGGAAACAAGCTGGAGTAGCCATTCTAATATCCAATAAAATAGACTTTCAACCAAAAGCAACAAAAAGACACAGAAGGACACTTTATACTCAGCAAAGGAAAAATCTACCAGGAAGAAATCTCAATTTTGAACATCTATGCTCCAAATACAAGGGCACCCACATTGGTAAAGGAAACCTTACTAAAGCTTAAAGCACACATCACACCCCACACAATAATTGTGGGTAACTTAAACACCCCACTCTATTCAAGGAACAGATCAGGAAAACACAAACTAAACAGAAACACAGTGAAACTAACAGAAGTTTTGGACCAAAGGGATTTAATAGATATCTATAGAACATTCCATCCTAAATCAAAAGAATATAGCTTTTTCTCAGCACCTCATAGTACCTTCTCCAAAATTGACCATATAATTGGTCACAAAACAGACCTCAACAGATATAAGAAGATCGAACTAATTCCATGCCTCCTATCAGACCACTATGGAATAAGGGTGGTCTCCAATAGCAACAAAAACAGAAAGCCCACATACACATGGAAGCTGAACAATGCTCTACTCAATGATACCTTGGTCAAGGAAGAAATAAAGAAAGAAATCAAAACCTTTTTAGAATTTAATGAAAATGAAGGCACAACATACCCAAATTTATGGGACACAATGAAAGCAGTGCTAAGAGGAAAACTCATAGCTCCGAGTGCCTCCAAAAAGAAGCTGGAGAGAGCATACACTAGCAGCTTAATGGCACACCTGAAAGCTTTAGAACAGAAAGAAGCTAATACACCCAAGAGAAGTAGAAGGCAGGAAATCATCAAACTCAGGGCTGAAATCAACCAAGTTGAAACAAAAAAGAACTATGCAACAAATCAACAAAACCAGGAGCTGGTTCTTTGAGAAAATCAACAAGATAAACTTTTAGCCAGACCAATTTCCCTTATGAATATCGATGCAAAAATACTCAATAAAGTTCTTGCCAGCCAAATCCAAGAACACATCAAAACAATCATTCACCATGATCAAGTAGGCTTCATCTCAGGGATGCAGGAATGGTTCAATATATGGAAATCCATCAATGGAATCCACTACATAAACAAACTCAAAGCAAAAAAAAACCCGCATGGTCATTTCATTAGATGCTGAAAAGCATTTGACAAAATTCAGCATCCTTTCATGCTTAAAGTCTTGGAAAGAACAAGAATTCAAGGCCCATACCTAAACATAATAAAAGCAATATACAGCAAACTAGTAGCCAATATCAAACTAAATGGAGAGAAACTTGAAGTAATCCCACTAAAATCAGGGACTAGACAAGGCTGCCCTCTCTCTCCATATTTATTCAATATAGTACTTGAAGTTCTAGCTAGAGCAATTAGACAACATAAGGAGGTCAAAGGAATACAAATTGGAAAGGGAGAAGTCAAATTATCACTATTTGCAGATGATATGATAGTATACTTAAGCGACCCAAAAAACTCCACCAGAGAACTCCTACAGCTGATAAACAACTTCAGCAAAGTGGCTGGATATAAAATCAACTCAAGCAAATCAGTACCCTTCCTATACTCAAAGGATAAGCAGGCTGAGAAAGAAATTAGGGAAGTAACACCCTTCACAATAGCCACAATCAATATAAAGTATCTTGGCGTGACTCTAACCAAACAAGTGAAAGATCTGTATGACAGGAGCTTCAAGTCTTTGAAGAAAGAAATGCAAGAAGACCTCAAAAGATGGAAAAATCTTCCATGCTCTTAGATTGGCAGGATTAATATAGTAAAAAATGGCCATCCTGCCAAAAGCAATCTACAGATTCAATGCAATCCCCATCAAAATCCCAACTCAATTCTTCATAGAGTTAGAAAGAGCAATTCTCAAATTCATCTGGAACAACAAAAACCCAGGATAGCTAAAACTATCCTCAACAGTAAAAGAACTTCTGGGGGAATCAGTATCCCTGACCTCAAGCAGTACTACAGAGCAATAGTGTTAAAAACTGCATGGTATTGGTACAGTGACAGGCAGGCAGATCAATGGAACAGGATTGAAGACCCAGAAATGAACCCACACACCTATAGTTGCTTGATCTTTGACAAAGGAGCTATACCATCCAGTGGAAAAAAAGATAGCCTTTTCAACAAATGGTGCTGGTTCAACTGGAGGTCAGCATGCAGAAGAATGCAAATTGATCCATTCTTATCTCCTTGTACTAAGCTCAAGTCCAAGTGGATCAAGGACCTCCATATAAAACCAGACACACTGAAACTAATAGAAAAGGAACTGAGGAAGACCCTTGAGGACATGGGTACAGGGGAAAATTTCCAGAACAGAACACCAATTGCTTATGCTCAAAGATCAAGAACTGACAAATAGGACCTCATAAAATTACAAAGTTTCTGTAAGGCAAAGGACATTGTCAAAAGGACAAAATGACAACCAAAAAAATGGGAAAAGAGCTTTACCAACACTACATAAGACAGAGGGCTTATATCCAATATATACAAAGAACTCAAGAAGATAGACTTCAGAGAGCCAAATAACCCAATTAAAAATGGGGTACACAAAGCTAAACAAAGAATTTTCACCCAAGGAATATCGAATGGTGGAGAAGCACCTAAAGAAATATTCAACGTCCTTAGTCATCAGGGAAATGTAAATCAAAACAACCCTGAGATTTCACCTCACACCAGTCAGAATGGCTAAGATCAAAAACTCAGGAGAAAGCAGATGCTGGCGAGGATGTGGAGAAAGAGGAATACTACTCCATTGCTGGTGGGATTGCAAGCTGGTACAAACATGCTGGAAATCAGTTTGGCGGTTCCTCAGAAAATTGGATGTAGTACAACCGGAGGACCCAGCTATACCACTCCACTATGTTCATCGCAGCCCTATTTATAATAGCCAGAAGCTGGAAAGAACCCAGATGTCCCTCAACAGAGGAATGGATACAGAAAATGTGGTATATATACACACTACTCAGCCCTTAAAAACAGTGAATTCATGAAATTCTTAGACAAATGGATGGAACTGGAGAATATCATCCTAAGTGAAGCAACCCAGTCTCAAAAGAACACTCATGGTATACACTCACTGATAAGCAGATATTAGCCATAGAAGCTTGGAATGCCCAAGACAAAATTCACATATCAACTTATGCCCAAGAAGAAGGAAGGAATGGCCCCTGGTCCTGGAAAGGCTCAGTGCAGCAGTGTAGGGGAATACCAGAACAGGGAAGTGGGACGGGGTGGACTGGGGAACAGGGGGAGGGAAGAAGGCTTATGGGACTTTCTGGGAGGGGGGAATCCAGAAAAGGGGAAATCATTTGAAATGTAAATAAAGAATATATCGAATAAAAAAAAAAAGCCCGTCTACCAGTGACACACTTCCTTCAACAAGGCCACACCCACCCCAAAAAGGCCACACCTCCTAATAGTGCCACTCCCTATGGCCAAGCATTGAAACCCATGAACCTATTCAGATCACCACAAGAACTATTTTACTGATTAATCCTCCTGTTCCTGATGCACTGTCATTGCTTGACTTCATGTCTTGCTGTGCCCGCCTCCCAGCTACCTGAAACAGTCTGCTCCTGGCTTCCTTTGGATGAAAACAGAACACTCAGCTCCTCCAGCGCCATGTCTGCCCGGATGCTGCCTTTACCATGGCATTGGCAGAGAATGCCCCCTGCTGTTTGCACTTGTGATAAAAGCTTTCCCTTAGTATGCTTCTATATTTTTTGGCTACGAAGTGTAGCTTTTGTATCACTACCAATCGGTCCCCTCTTGTGATTCCACAGGCCATCTGTTTTCACTCAGTTAGGCCTGGATGTCACCACATTCCTCTCTCTAGCTAGGGAAGAGTTTCTATACATCACACACACACACACACACACACATATATGTGTGTGTGTATACATATATATACATATATATGTGTGTGTATATATACATACACACAGACATATATATGTGTGTGTATATATACATACACACACACACATATATATATGTGTGTGTGTATATACATACACACACACACACACATATTTGTGTGTGTGTGTCTCCAAATGCCAGGGCCAGGAGAGTAATGATCCTCATGTGGCAAAAAGAATGTGGCAAAAAGAAGATCTAGTTCAACATGATTTAGAGCCTCTGTTGGTTCAAATTTCTAGAGTAGGACCCTGGGCAGCATATTTTAGATATATTCAAGTATGGTATAACTTTGAAAAAGGTTTCCTAATGTAACACAATCCCCCTTGAACGAGGAGGCATAGCTACCTTGAACATGTGCTCTCTTATCTTAATGACTGAGGGGACAGTCTGGTGTGGTCTCGGTCACACTGACAGTAGAGAGGTCATTTGGGCTCTTAGACCTCTGTGCTGGTTTGGGAGCTTGGAGGAGCTCGTGACCATACAGACAATGCAAAGGTCATCTAGACCATTGGCCATCTCTGGTCCTACTTGTGGGAGTTTGTTATGATCTGGCCCTGTAGATATCAAAGATCACCCAGCTATAAGCCACCTCCATTCCAAACCTTGTGGGTGGAAAAGCAGGTTATACATCTTGTTGAAGAGACAATCCTATGTGTATAACATTCTTTGTTTTCCTGGTGTTTATCTGTGAGTACAAAGACATTTGTGCACCCAACATATATATGGTATATATGTATGAATGTATACATGTGTGATTTATGTATATATGCTTTGAATACATAGATATTCAACCACATATATTCAATATATGTAGTCAACTACACACACACACACACACACACACACAAAGTCCAACAAATCTGTCCTGAAAAATGAATAGAAGTCCTGAGCTCACATAGGAGAGGATTCTTATTTCCTTGACCCATATCATTAACCCAGACCACCAATACCATCCTCTGATGCCTGCATATCCATCAATTAAACTTGGGCAACACCTGCTCACCATAATAATAATAATAATAACAATAATAATAATAAGTCAGGCAGTGGTGCCGCACGCCTTTAATCCCAGCACTTGGGAGGCAGAGGAAGGTGGATTTCTGAGTTTGAGGCCAGCCTGGTCTACAAAGAGAGTTCCAGGACAGCCTGGGCTATTCAGAGAAACCCTGTCTCAAAAAACAAAAAACAAACAAAAAAAATGGTTATAAAATAAGTCATAGACCAAATTTTAAAAGTTTTGTTTTTTGGATTTGTTTGTTTTTTTTGTTTTTTGTTTTTTGTTTTTTTTTTTTTTTTTTTTGAGACAGGGTTTCTCTGTGTAGCCCTGGCTGTCCTGGAGCTCACTCTATAGACCAGGCTGGCTTTGAACTCAGAAATCCACCTGTCTCTGCCTCCCAGAGTGTTGGGATTACAGGCGTGCACCACCACTGCCCGACTTTTTTGTTTGTTTGTTTTTTGTTTTTTGGATTAAAAGTTTTGGATGTCCCTATTTTGTTTTGGAATGGTTAGAGCCCAACTAGATCATTAGAGGATGGTTTTCAACTTGTGGAAGATTCACGATTCTGAAAAGTGTCATGCTTTTAAGATTAGGGACTTGTTTGATTCTTCCCTGTGTGGTTTCCTTGGTCAGGAGGTCTGTGTTCAGACTTATTGAGGCCTTTGTTGAAATGAAACACTCATGGGAAGATGTTGTGGGAAAAAAAAAAACAGCTCCCAAGTCAGGATGATGTTCTTGGACCACCAAAGAAAGGACTCCTTGAACAGCAAAGGAAAACCAGGAAACAGCCACACAGACTGAATAATGTTCTTAAATGGGACTCTATCTTTTCAGTAAACCTCCTCCACCTTGTTTAGTAAGCCTTCCCAGAGGCCTTGAAAGATGGAAAATGCAGTTGCCGTGTGACCTGGTCTCTGCCAAAATGCTTATGTGAGACCTTGCTAGATTGCCCAATAGCCCTCTCTTCCTCCACATCCAGGCCATTTTTTTAAAGAATCATGTGCTGGGGTTTAAAAATAACTAATGAGGACTGGAGAGATGGCTCAGCGGTTAAGAGCACTGTCTGTTCTTCCAGAGGTCCTGAGTTCAATTCCCAACATGCACATAGTGGCTCACTCATAGACATAAATACAATAAATGATTTTTAAAAAAAATTAAAAATAAAAATAAAAAGTCAACATATAAAAATAACTAGTGAAATTTTAAGTTATCATGTATGGAAGGTGACGTAGCAAAAATCACAGTTAAAAAGCCCTGTTACAGCCTATGTCTCCTCTGGTTCTTTTGAGCATGGGACCTGCTCAATGAATGCGCCAGAATACATAAAAGGTGTTCCCGGAAGGAGCATGCAAGTCCCATTTCTTTGATCAGAATCCCACAACACCATGGTCTTGGACTATCATATAAATTTCATTCAAATTATAAGTCCAAGAGAAATATAGTACTTTGGAAACCTTGAAATAAAGAATTAACCTTATTTTCAAGAGATATTATTTTTGCCATAGAATACACTAATTTTTTTAAAAATTTATTTATTATGTGTAAGTACACTGTAGCTGTCTTCAAACACCCCAGAAGAGGGCATCAGAGTCTATTACAGATGGTTGTGAGCCACCATGTGGTTGCTGGGATTTGAACTCAGGACCTCCAGAAGAGCAGTCAGTGCTCTTAACCGCCGAGCCATCTCTCCAGTCCACTAAACGTTTTATAAGGAGCCTTTGCCCAGTGCCCCCTCTGTTCTGCCCTCTGTACCTTCCCCTCACCCCCGTATTCTCTCCCTAGTCTGCAGCTGACCCTGTCCAGTCTCGAATGTGCTGTCTTTCCCATCAACGAACCCTCTGCCCATCACTTCCAACTTCCGTCCCATCTCTGATTTTTATCCCTTACTCTTACACACCACCAAGAACACGACTGACGCAGGGCCAAGGTCCCAAAGCTTGGACACACAGCAGAGGTTTAAGGTCCATGCGTCCGAGATCAGCCCTGACACCTTGCTCCATGTGCCTGAGGGTTGATCATTAATCCAGTGCCTACATAAAGACAGGAGGAGGCATCCTTAGGAAGGGACCCGGACCTGCCGAAGCCATGGCTAGCACATTAAGTCCCAGCACCACGCCTCAGACTGAGGAGCCTCCTGTACTGTCATCGCGCATTCAGAATGCAGCTGACATCTCTGTCATTGTCATCTACTTCTTAGTGGTGCTAGCTGTGGGGCTGTGGGTATGTGAGAGCCACGCTGGCTTTTGGGTGGGCACCAGGCTTGGGGGGCAGCATCTTAGGGTGGAAGAGGTGTGTCATGATAACCGGAGACAGTGATAGGTTGTTTCTAACGTCATTGTTTTTCTATCTGGATCATTTTTTTCTGGTAGGTGGTAGTGCCAAGTGGGCTCATTCCTAAGGCAACACAAGTAATTATTCGAATAGAGGGAGGACTGGGAATATAGACACAGTCTGTTTGCATCTCCAGCATCTGGCAAAAAGAGGCAAAACATATTATCTCATTTTCTTTATTTCCATTTATTGTTAGAATTTCTGACTTGGTGAGTTGGCCACTTAAATCATTTGCGTTCTCTCCATTTGTTTTCAGTATCGAATTCTATGCTGCAATTTTTCACCCAACACAGCACAGCACATCTCTTATTGTTTCCACAACTGACAGCAAACAGTTGCTTTTCAGAGAGGACAGTTTCTTAAACTCCTCCTGGTCCTTGACCACTGAAAGTCGGTCCATGCAGAGCAGGCTCTGGAGGGTGTATCTCCTGGAGGAACGCTGGAAACTCACACCTTGGCCGGGGTGGCTGGAGCCATGAGATGCACCTGCTGCTCTTTAACCCTGCCTCCCCCTTCTCTTCTTTCCAACTCAGGCAATGGTGAAAAGCAACAGAGGCACTGTTGGAGGCTTCTTCCTGGCTGGTCGCGACATGTCCTGGTGGCCGGTAAGTGCGCCAGAGATTGTTGGAGATAAATGGGGTGTGTGCGTAGTGTGTGTGTGTGTGTGTCTGTGTGTGTGTGTGCGTGCGTGCATGCATGCATGCCTGCACGGGACCTTAAATACATTAATCAAATCTGCTCAGTCTATAGAGTGTTACATGTACGTGTGCTTTCAGAGTTGGTTGGTTGTCATTGGATGACCAGTGGGCGTGGTTTTCATTGGGGAGGACTCTTTCTCCAGATCTCAGCATCCTTCACTTGCCTCTAGTTCTTCACCCAGGCTTGAGCCTCATGAGATTTCCTTCTTCCACAACAATATGTCTATTGGTATTGCCCTCGTTCCAGTCATTGTACAAGGGGCCATGTTGATGAGATTCCACAGGCACAGGTCCTCTGACATTTCTCTATGATATATACTCATAGAAAACTCCCTGTTCCTCTGACTCTTATAATCTTTCCAACCCTTCTTCAGCATGAACCCTCGGGCCTTAGATGCAAGGGTTGTGCTGTAGATGGATCAGTTGGCCTTGGGCACCACAACTCTGTATTTTGATCAGTTGTGATTTTCTACAATGGATAAGACCTCTCTTGACTTTTGAATCTTTTTTTGTAAAGATTTACTTTTATTTTATGTATATGAGTACACTGTAGTTGTCTTCAGACACACACCAGAAGAGGGCATTGGAACCCATTGCTGATGGTTGTGAGCCTTCATGTGGTTGCTGGGAATTGAACTCAGGTCCTCTGCAAGAGCAGTCAGTGCTCTTAACCACTGAGCCATCTCTCCAGCCCCAACCTTTGAGTTGAACAGCCGACAGAACTATATAGAGGGAGATAAAGGGAAAGAACGGCCCATGACAGAGGTTGGAGAAGAAACCCCTCATTCTGGAGTGTGAAGTCCTTGAGACTGATTTAAGTTGCAAAGACTGATGACTCACTAGCAGCTTTGGCTAAAGACAGGCTCATTTCATAGACCACTGACAGAATAGTCAAAGCGCCCATAAGGAAAGGTTCAATAAGCTTGTCTGATAAGCAAAATTGTAAGTCCATTAGACTGTATATGCTGCATAATATTCAACAACACAACCCTTCTGTTGCAATACAATCAATAGTAAAACCATTAAGCATGGTTATCTTCCAAAATATTACCACTCTTGTCATTTTAAAGCAAGCTGCCCAGTCAAAAGCCTTAAGTAACATTCTTCAGGCAATCATGCTGAAGAGGGATTAGACCTGTTCTACGTCATGCGAGAATTCACTGTCACCAATGGGCCAGTCCCCTGGAAACTGCCATTAAATGACATCAAAGTACATTAGATGCAATAGCTCTAGACATTCCACCCAAACAATAAAGAATCTACATTCTTCTAACCTGATCATGGGATGTTCTCCAAAACAGACCATGTATTAGGATACAAGGCACCAATTTCTATCTAGTGTCAATAAGTCTACTCTGGAGCGCTTACCGCCAGCCACAATCTCTGATTGCATTTCAGATGGGCGCCTCTCTCTTTGCCAGTAACATTGGCAGCAACCACTTCGTGGGCTTGGCTGGAACGGGCGCGGCTTCAGGAATCGCTATTGCGGCCGTGGAATGGAACGTAAGTGGTACCAAAGAGTTTTCCTTTAAACAAATCCCATCTAAAATTATTCCACTCATACTCATCTTCTAGACATCCCGAAAAGTGTGTGTAGGTTAAAGTCCTCTTTGGTTTCATTTCTGCTTTTCTTTATGCTAGTCCTCCTTTTCCCTTAAGACTTCCCTAGACGATTGACCTCATCATTACTGACCTTGTGACCATTCTTCTGATGATACCCCTGACAAAATCATGGCCTCTAAGACTCAATGTTTGTTATCATTTGGGGGATGTGGAGAGGATGTGGCACACTCTACAGGAACTTAATCTTTTCTCCCCTGCCCCAATGTTTTCTCATGTAGTATATATGCACGCAGGCATACAGGGGAGAGGAAGACACGAGTGTAGAAGAAAGGCAGACCATGGTCAGAGTTTAGACTGACAGTGTACTGGCTGGTTTTGTGTGTGAACTTGACACAGGCTGGGGTTATCACAGAGAAAGGAGCTTCAGTTGGGGAAGTGTCTCCATGAGATCCAGCTGTGGGGCATTTTCTCAGTGATCAAGTGGGGAGGGCCCCTTGTGGGTGGTGCCATCCCTGGGCTGGTGTTCTTGGGTTCTATAAGAGAGCAGGCTGAGCAAGCCAGGGGAAGCAAGCCAGTAAGGAACATTTCTCCATGGCCTCTGCATCAGCTTCTTCTTCCTGACCTGCTGGAGTTCCAGTCATGACTTTCTTTAGTGATGAACTACAATATGGAAGTGTAAGCTCAATAAACCCTTTCCTCCCCAACTTGTTTCTTGGTCATGATGTTTGTGCAGGAATAGAAACCCTGACTAAGACACAGACCATCCCTGGGTGAACTTAGGAACGACTAAGAATCATCACAAACACCTTTGTTCTTCCCTGGTGTATTTCCTCTCATTTCACATCAGTAGCACGAGAGCCTCAAGTCTATACCCGGCCTCCAGATGTGCCCTTTGGCCAGAGGTTGATTGTGATAGCACCATAGACTTTGCCTCTAGAGTCACGTTCAGATGGCTCCCTTGGGTGCTGCTCTTGGGCTACAGCTCAGCTGTTCCCCTTTAGCCTGGCATGTGGCACTGTGCTTGCCCAACCTCTAGGGGTGTGGTTCCCACCTCTCTAAGATAAGGAAAAGTGCCTAAAGTAGTCACCTCACTTGCTGTTGAAGCAACATGGGGACACCTGTCAGGAACCTGCAAACACACGTGTTAGTGTTTGGTTGTGTCTTTGCTATTGTTTTGTCTGGGGCGTTATGATTAACCTCCCCCATCAAGAATATTCATAAAGGGCTGGAGAGATGGCTCAGTGGTTAAGGACACTGACTGCTCTTCCAGAGGTCCTAAGTTCAAATCCCAGCAACCACATAGTGGCTCACAACCGTCTGTAATGAAATTCGATGCCCTCTTCTGGTGTGTCTAAAGACAGCTACAGTGTACTTACATATAATAATAAATAAATCTTTATAAAAAATGTTCATATAAAGCTGGGCATGGTGGTGCACACCTGTAATCCCAGCACTTGGGAGGCAGAGGCAGGTGGATTTCTGAGTTCGAGGCCAGCCTAGACTACAGAGTAAGTTCCAGGATAGCCAGGGCTACACAGAGAAACTCTGTCTTGAAAAACCAAAAAAAAAAATTAAAAAATAAAAATAAAAATAAAAAAATTAAAAAGAATGCTCACATAGCTTGAAATCTCCTTTTGATGGCTTCATCCATTCAAGAATATCATGCCCACTGCCTGATATCCAAGAGCAATATCTTCTGATAAAAAATTGGATGCTTTTCCAGTGGCCCAAGTAGGCCCAGTCTGCCATATTGCGTGTCTTTTATCTCATATCTTGGGTCATGCCTCCTATGTCCCAGAAAGTGTTGGTCATAAACACAGAGGAAAGGACATAATAGTTGTCCAAAGATCTCAACTGTTTCACTGGGACAAGATTTAACAAAATGGGTTCTTACTGCTGTGTATGTACTCTGTGGTCCATGCCTCACTCTTTCAGCTGGTCTCCAGACAATGCAAGGTCTCTCATGATGTTTAGCTTCTGTGTGGTTTCAATAGATCCCAACACCGTCCTGTGGGGCACCAAAGCTGAACCTCGTGAAACCTTTGGAAGGCAAATCGAGTCATAGAATTCTGTCTGTGGTCTCCGAAGAGCGTGTCTTTCCCATAATGTAAGCGACATCTCACAAGCAATGGCTCCTTGACTTTACGTTCTCTCCTCGGTCTCTTACAGGCCCTGCTTATGGTGCTGGTTCTTGGGTGGGTGTTCGTCCCTATCTACATCAAGGCTGGGGTGAGTATTCACAGACCTACAAATGAGCCTTCCAGAAGGAATCTCCAACTGCTCTTCTTCACTAACATCTTCATAGTGAAACTCAGTAGTCAACCTTCTCATGTCCTACTTCTAAAGATATACAGGTGGCAAAGCGCCCATCCCTCCCCTGGAAGGGCTATGTGCAGGATCTGGCCACAGATGGGCAAGGATTCTGTAAGGCTCTGCCTGTGTAATAGCTACTGTGCTTGTCTTTACCTGGTGCAGGAACCTGAGTCTAGGACTTCCCATATGGTTTAAGGGAAGCTCATGAGAAGTAATCAGAAATGACTTGGCACTATCCTGAGGGGCATGACCTTTGGAGGCAGGAAAAAAATCAGGCCCAAGTGTGCTAAGAAGCTAAATATCAGGCAAGCCCTTGCAGTATCTGGAGGTCAGCTGAAAGATAGAAAGTGTAAGGGGTAGAGGTGGGTTTGCATGAATGGGGGAGGGGAGGGGATGTTCAACTGTAATATCCATGTATCCTCTCACCGCTGGGAAGTGAGCAGCCCGGATTTCCAAAGACTCAAGGTTCATGACCAGGTTCATATTTTAGGAAGCACCACTCAAGTCGGTTGAGAGGACAACTCACCCAAGCAGTGGGGCTATGGTGAAAAAGACAGACATCATATTTCATGATTTTATAAGAGGGGCGGGGGAGGGAGAGATAGATTCTCCTGGGATAAAGGTAACATGCTTGATACCAGATTTAAAATGTAAGGGGGTGTAGACAGAAGCGTGGGAACAATTTGAAGACTTGACACTTCCTGTTCAGGCACTGTGCACCCTCCATTAGTGAGGCTAGAAATTACAGAGAGGAGACAAGTGACGGGTTAACAGGGAAAAAACGACTCACTTTGGGAATGGGTGTTCAGTGCCTTTTGGAGTCCATCTTAGTGATTTTCGTGTATCTATCAAAAGGCCAGAGAGGAAAGTCCTTCATTTAGTTCACAGTCATGAAGGTTAATCACTATAGTCCCCAAAATGCTTTAGCCACTGCTGTATCAAAACATGGTGCAGAAATGGAGAAGGAAATGGATACCTGGGGGGGAAGTCAAGCATGGACCTCATCCTTGTTTTATGACCACCCGTCTCTAAAGACCTCAGTCACTCCTGTGAGGATAGCATAACCAGATGGTGGAGGCCCCCTTACCTGTCTCCCCACTAAGCGCTGCTTCATTCAGATTGCCCAGTCTCCATATCATCATGTGAGGCACCAAAGCTGAACCTCCTGAAAACTTTGGGAGAAAAATCAAGTCACAGGATTCTGTCCCTGGTCTCCAAAGAGGGTCTCTTTCTCATAATAGAAAACACGCTTGTTCTATGGCAATAGTTCTTAAGTCTGAGGTTATTTTAGAAGCAGGTTGAAAGTCCAAAGTCTTATTAGAGACTCTGGGGGAAACTCTTAGTTAGGGTTGCTGTGATAAAACACCATGGACGTAAACAACTCGGGGAGGAAAGGGTTAAGTTCACCCACCCGTCCACAGGATGCTCCATCATTGAAGGAAGACAGGGCAGAAGCCTGAAGGCAGGATCTGAAGCAGAGGCCATGGAGGAGTGCTGCTAACTTTCTTGCTCACCATGGTTTTCTTCAGCCTGCTTTCTTCTATCAACCAGGACCATGGCCCCAGGAATGGCAGAGCTGGTAATGGATTGGAAACATCCACATCAATAATGAACTAAGAAAAACGTACTCAGGCTTGCCTACAGGGCAATCTGGTGGAAGCATCTTCTTGGTTGAGGCTGCCCCTCTTCCCAAACGACTCCAACTTGTATGGAGTTAACATAAAACTAGCCAGCACAACAGATAATTGGGTTACTTACTTACAAGAAATGTTGCTCTTAAATATTGCAGCATTATTAGTAAAAACAATATAAATGTATATCTATAAGTCATTTGGAGTTGTAGGCACTTAATGTCTACATGGACAATAAACCCATATTAGAGCTGAACATGGTAGTATATACCTATAACCCCAGAACTCGGGGATTACAAGCCAGAAGTTTGTGAATTCAAGATCATCCTAGACTACATTGTTAGATTGCCTTAAGGAAGGAAGGGAGGAAAACTGGCTCACTTGGCAGGCAAGAAAAAAAGATATAAAACTATTTGTCAATGGTCACAACTTCTAGTAAATGTTAGGAAGGAATCATAAGATGGCCTGCCCCAAGTCTCCATGATCATTTCAGTCTATAACTCAATCAAGGAACTAAACCCTTCTCACCTGGTTATTCCAACCTACGATTCAAGGTTCCTAATTGCCCATAGGTGTTTACCAGATGTAGACTCTGAGGAGAATTCCTGTTGATGTTTGTCTCTGCAGGTGTTGACCATGCCAGAATATCTCAGGAAGCGCTTTGGTGGGAAGAGACTGCAGATCTACCTTTCTGTGCTCTCCCTCTTCATCATGTTGGCCATTCAAACTTCCGTGAGTTCAGCGCCTCCTGACAGTTTAGCTGTAAGAGAGGTTGCTTGATAGAATGACAAGATTATAAAATGGGATGTGGTATTTCAGCAGCCTGGAGTCTTAACCTCCATCAGCTCTTTCTACAAAGCATTCATGAGATAAAGAATTTTAGGACTCGGGCTGGAGAGATGGTTCAGCAGGTAAGAGCACTGACTGCTCTTCCTAAGGTCCTGAGTTCAAATCCCAGCAGCCACATGGTGGCTCACAACCATCTGTAATGAGACCTGATTCCCTCTTCTGGTGTGTCTCAAGAGAGCTACAGTGTACTTACATATAATAATAAGTAAGTCTTTAAAAATAAGAATTTTAGGACTATTAATAGAAGTATAAGCCATCTAATCCTGCTAGCCTTCAGCTATGAAGACTGAATATATACAAAGAAAATATTTTCTCTTTAAGTGATAGCTATTCAGTGAGTTATCTTACCTTCTATCTATTCCATTGTATAATATGAACTAGAAACTAAAAATAGGTTAAAAACAGAGACAACCTTATTTATGTGCCCATACTGATTAAATGCTCCACAAAGACAAACATGACAGACTAACAAGGAAACCAAGAGGGGGGTTGGGGCTCATCATTCTTTGGAGATAAGCAAGGACTGACCAGAGTCAAGAGTGGTCATGACGTTTGCAGATTTATTGGAATATCTGTGCCAGGGAAAGATTGCTCACTCTGGAATCTTTCTGGGCTAGTTGAATACTTATAAAATACTGAAAGTTTTCCTCATGTACCTCCTAAGGTGCAAACACTTCCATAAAATTTTTTTACATTCTCTTTAGCTACTCTGCAGCCATTTTGAGCTATGTTTTCTTGGTGAAAATCCTTCTTCATTCTCTCTCACACGTTAATATTTCAATCCAGGTTAATGTTTTCCTTTTCCCATGAACGAGAAGGGGATTACTTTGCCCTATCATATACTTTCTTTTTCTTAATTCACCTTATCTTTTTTCCTAAAACTTCCTCTTTAAAGTAGATACCACAATTAAATGTCAAAATAGATTTTTTTTAAGTTGTGTCTTTGGAGGTAATTGAAAAGAAAGAAGAAAAAAATTTGAAGACTCAGCACCCAGGACAGAATATATGGAAAAAGTAGTTTGCCCCATGTGCATTTGTGTATAAAGATACATTATCAGCTTTACAGCCCATTGGGTGTCATTGTTTTTATGAGAGAAAGGCTGACCTTAACCTTTGCTTTTTGACTGAGCTGAATCATTGTTATAAGCAAATCAGTTGCCAGGCTCGGGTGACATAAACATTTGCTTACTGATGAATGAAATTGTAAGTTATCCATAGGGAGACAGCGCTGAAGTTGCTTGCAGAGAAAGACAATTTGAAGAGAAAGAGGGAAGCCAGTGAGACCAGGGGGTGTCAGGAGCCACGTGCTTCCACTGTAATACAATAAAAGTACCCAATTCCCCTCCAAGTCTGACAGCTAGAGCTTAGTCTCCAAAAAACCCTTAGCTCAAGAATAACAACTTAAGAGGTCCTCCCAGTATGTGAATCCCAAAATGGAGGGCTTCTGGTGATAGGAGGGGATGAGGATATTGGTGAGCTAACTGGAGGTACAAAGAAGCCAAGAACCTCCCTGTTGGACTGTGAAGGATCTGTGGTCAGCCACAATGACACACCACCAGGAGTCAGCTTGCCTGCAAGAGTGTCTTAAGTGGTACCAGTGATGATCATTTAGACATGGGTATCTCTGTCTCTGTCCTTTTTGCATCTCTTTTGCTGTAATGAAGACCATGACGGTCTTGGTTTGGGTTTTACTGCTGTGAACAGACACCATAACCAAGGCAACTCTTACAAAGAGTTAATTGGTGCTGGCTTACAGGTTCAGAGGTTCAGTCCATTACTATGAAGGCATGGCAGGGTCCAGGCAATACAGGAGGAGCCAAAGGTTCTACATCTTGTTCCAAAGTAATCAGAAGACTGGCTCCCATGCACTTAGGAGAAGGGCCTCAAAACCCACCCCCACAGTGACACACTTCCTCCAACAAAGCCATACCCACTCCAACAAGGCCACACCTCCAAATGGTTCCGCTCCCTGGGCCAAGCATATACAAACCACCACACTGACCTAAAGCAACTTGGAGAGGAGAACATTTGTTTCATCTTATGGTTTATGGGGCATCTTGAAGGGAGGTCTGGGCAGGAACCCAAGGGACGGGAACTGAGGCAGACATTATGGAAGAACGTTGTTTACTTGCTCGCTCCCCACTGCGTTCTCAGTTCAGTTTGTTTCTTTTTTTATTGTTGCGGATTTTGAGTTTTTGGTTTGTTTAGGTATTGGTTTTGGTTTTTCAAGACAGGGCTTCTCTGGTTGTCCTGGCACTCAATCTGTAGACCAGGCTGGCCTCAAACTCAGAGATCTAGCCACCTCTGCCTCTCAAGTGCTGGAATTAAAGGCATGTGTCAGCACCACTTGGCTTCAGTTTAATTTCGTGTCCCACCCACATTGGCCTGCCCAGGAATAGCATTGTCCATGGGGCTAGACCCTCCCACATTAACATTTTGTGCCTAAAGTTGTTCAAATATGAATTTTTAGCTGGGCGTGGTGGCGCATGCCTGTAATCCCAGCACTTGGGAGGCAGAGGCAGGTGGATTTCTGAGTTCAAGGCCAGCCTGGTCTACAGAGTGAGTTCCGGGACAGCCAGGACCACACAGAGAAACCCTGTCTCAAAAAAACAAAAAAAAAAAAAAACCCAAATATGAAGTTTTATGTTGGATATATTTAATAACAGTAAATTAGTTATTGATACATAATCCAACTATGCATGATTTCAGGATCATAAATGCAATGCTTTAGTCATACTACACAATAGAAAAAACAATAAATTAATAGTGTGATTTTTCTTTTTTAAGCCCCTTAATTGATACATTAATACTATTCTGTGTGTTATTTTGATGCCACATAAAAGCACAATGATGCCGGGCAATAGTGGCGCACGCCTTTAATTCCAGCACTTGGGAGGCAGAGACAGGTGGATTTCTGAGTTCAAAGCCAGCCTGGTCTAGAGAGTGAGTTCCAGGATAGAGAAACCCTGTCTTGGAAAACCAAAGGGAAAAAACAGAGCACAATGATAAAATGGCGGCAATTCATAGTCAGCATATAATGATCCATTGTTTCTATGTATTGAAAAGTTTTTACATCCATTTTTCTAGCAGTTTTGATATGCACCATGAAGAATAAATAGTTCAACCCTTAGTTCTGCTATAATGTAGAACACTTGAACTTAGTGTTTTTTCATGCCCAGCCCATATTTCTCTATTGTTTCTGCCCCTTTACCCTTTCTAGCCTTTGGTGATCAATGTTCTAATCTCCTCTCCTATGACATCAACTAATTTAACAACCATATATGGGTAAGAACACGTTCTAGTTGTTCTCTATGCCTAGCACGATACAGTTTTGGCTCACAGTCCTTTCAAATGGTTACTTTATGTGCTTCAGGACTTTTTGTGGCTGACGATACTACATTATTCAATGGGCCGCCTTCTCTTTTCCTATTTCCCTAGACGTGGACATCTAGGTTTGTTCTATGTGTTTATTGTTGTACATAAGGCAACAATAATCAGGGTGCAGATTTCTCTTCAGTTCAGTAATTTATGTTTATGTGTACATAAAATTATAGGGTTGCTATATTGCCGTGGGTTTCTAGATTCAATCAACCCATTACATTTATCTTTCAAACTAGCTTACAAATGACCAGGTTTCCACATTGTTTTCCACATAGTTTTCGTACATACCCCATGTCGGGTGATTTTCTCCTGCTTACGCTCCCCTTACCTCTCAGATTCTCTTTTCCCACTGTAGCCTTTTGCCTTTCTAAATTCTTATCTCTTCTTGTCCAGATCCCCCTCTTTAGAAATCTCTACCCACAGTCACACAGCCTCTGCCTAGTCTCCTGGCTTTCAACCAGATAAGCATCTTTAGCAGTCACATAGTACAATCGGCATCTGAGACAGGATATGTGGTGTTTGCCTTCTTGGGCAGGGTTAACTCGCTTAAAATAATATTTTCTAGTTCCATCCAATTTCCTGGAAATTTTACAGTTTATTTGCTCTAGATTCATTTTTCTAGTCGTCCGTGGATATGACTGTAGACTCACCCCATTTCCTATGGTTGTGAGCCGAGCGTCTATACATAAGGATGTTCATGTGCTGTGTCTATGACACAGAGTCCTGAAAAGATATGCCCCGTTGTAGTGTAGTGGGGTCGGGCGGTAGGTCTGTTCTCGTTCTTTGAGATCCACAGCAGTTGTCTCAGCAATAGTGAATAAAGATTCCTCTTCCCGTGGTCTACCTGCGTTTGTTGTCTTCTGTGCTTGGCTGATGAAAACCATTCTGAGATGATCTGATTTGCCTCTCTCTGATGGATAGAGACACTGAACACCTTAAAATACTCACTAGCCATCTGTGTGTCTCCTTTTGAGACATGTCTGCTTGTATTATTGGCCCAGTGTTGATTAGAATTTCTTTTTCTGATATTTAGTTCTTGCAGCTTTTGCAGGCATTAAGCCCTTGTCTGAAGTCTGCCTGGCAAAGGTTCCTTCCTGTTCTGTGAGCTGTCTCCTCTGTGGATAGTTTCTTGCAGTACAAAAGCTTTTTAATTTTATGTAACCCATTTGTCAATTCTTGTATTGTTTCCTTTGAGACTGGTGGTCCATTTTTCAGCCTATCCTATATCCTGAAATGTTTCCCTTATAATTCCAGTTGTTAATTCTTTGAAAACTTCAGACACACAGTTTCCTCCTAACTCCTCCCAAATGCATTTCCGGTTTTAAAACAAGGTCTTTGGTCCAATCAGAGTTCACATGTGCATAGTGTTAGAGATAAGGATTTATTTTCATTCCTCTGAGGATGTTTATCCAATTTTGCCAGTACCATTTGTTAAAGACCATTTGGAGGAGCAGGTATTTTTGATACCCTTGTTAAAATTAGGTGTCCATAGCTTTGTGTGTTTGTCTCTGGCCTAACATCAGACTTCCCTGGTGAGTGCTGAATTTACTACTGTGGCTCTGTAACATAGTTGCAGGTCAGGTAATATGAGGTCTCTGACTAGCTGTGTTCTTTATGCTTAAGACATCTTTGATTACTCATAGATTGTGTGTGGGGAGGTGTCCGCTTCCATACAAGCACAAGGACTGTATTGTACTTCTGTGAGAAAGGTCATTATATTTTGATGGGTATCGTACTGGATCTGTAGATTGCTCTTGAGACTAAAGCCATGTTCACAACATTAATTCTACTGGTTTAGGGGCACAGAAGTTCTTTGCATTACCAATGTTTCCCTCCACTTATTTCATTCAACATCTTAAAGTTTCTCCCATATAGAAAGAAGCCTTTCACCTCCTTGGTAAGGTTAAGTCCTAGGCATTTTTGAGGCTATGATGAACAGGGTATTTTTCTCAGTCTCTTTTCACTGTTGGTGAATATAAAGCTACTGGATTTATATGCTGGCTTTGTATTTTGCTATTACCACATCATATGCAGATAAAAATAGATAACATTTTCCTGTGTTATCTTCATCCCTTTTAGCTGTTCAAGCCTATCCATCTACGGTGTAATGTAGTTCTGAGGTTCCTTTTCTGGTTTTGATTTAAAGAATCTAGATATCTGAAGTCCCCCCCCCCCATGATTATAGGGTTTGGGCATATGTGGTTATTTTTGCCTTAAAGTTCCTTCTATGACACTGAGGGCAAGAGTCAGTATATAAATATTTACAAAGCTATGTGCTTTAATGAATTGTTCCTTTACCAATATCTAGTTGCCATTTTTTATCTCTTCTGATTAGGTCAGGAGTTTAAATCTACGTTATCAGAAACAACCATTGCTATGCCAACTTGTTTATGGCTTCGTGCTGCTTTATAGATTGCTTTCTAACCTTTGATACTCGGTCTATAGATATTTACTTCTTGGAGTCAGCATATAACTGGGTCAGTGTTTTGTTTGTTTAAATCCAGTCCGCTAGTGTGTGTTTTAAAATGGGTGAGTTAAGGTCACTGTGCTCACTATTATGAACCAGGAGGGTTTGCTGTTGTTCATGATTTTGTTTTGGTTGTTCTGGCTGATGGTTGACAGTCATACGCTTTTTCCCATGGTGGTGCTGGGTGTTTGCTGGTTTGCTATGTGGATATGACTGGCTCCTTCTCCATTCTCCTCCGTTGACCAATTGCCTTCAGGTCCTGTACCATATACTCTTGGATATAAAACTTCCTCCTTCCTATGCATACAGTATTTGGTCGAGAATTTTCCATACTGCCGATTTGTTGCGAGTTGCCTAAACTGGTGTATGTCTTGGGATATTCTGATCTCTTCATCTGTTTTTTTTTTTATTTTTGATCTCTTCACCTATTTATTTTGTTTTTATTTTATTTTATCGGAAAACCATCAAGCATTGGCGATCTTCCTGCCTCTGTCCTCGAAGCTGAAGTCATAGGATTGTAACTTAAGAGACTTTTAATATGTTCACAGGGCGTCTTGAAATTGCACCCAGTTTCTTCTACTTCATTGGCTGTGCTTGCAGCCCACTTTAGATTTGTTTTTTAATTAATTATTTTATGTACCTACGTCCCTAATGTTGCCCCCCCTTCCTGGTCCCCCCTCGCAGAGTTCTTCTCCTCCTTCCCCCTCCCATTTGCCTCTAGGAGCATGCCCCAACCCCTGTATCCTCCCACTCTCTGGGGCATCAAGTCTCTACAGGATTAGGAGCATCCTCTCCCTCTAAGGCCAGACAAGGCAGTCCTCTGCTACATAGGTGCAGGGGCTTTAAGCCCTCTTGCTGTTGCAGTCATAAGTGCCCTCCTGACTCCGCAGGCAAATCTGCACTGTCATCAAGATGTGGCCTGTAACTCTGGGCCTGGGTTCCCTGTTGGCTCCCACTCCAGGGCTGGACCCAGGCTGACTGGTTTCATGCCCTTGTGCCCGGGTGTCTCTGCAGGCTCATCTAGCTTTAGTGTTATCAGAGACCTACAAGCTGGCTTTCTGAAAGAACTGCATAGCCTCACTTGGAAACTGCATGCAAGCCTTCTACTTTCTCTGAGTCTTCACCTGTATTTGTTACTTTTTCATTTGCATTTGTTACTTTTCGTTTCTTTAATACTAGCTATTCAATCTGAACAAAAATGTGCCTGAGTGTAGTTGGGGTTACCAATGTTCAACTTTTTCTTTATTTAAAATTTTTGTGGGGATGGAGAGAAGAAGGTTCGGTGGTAAAAAGTACTCACTGTTCAGAAAGACCTGAGTTCAGTTCACTCATGGGGAGACTTACAAGGATATGTAAGTAACTCCAGTTGCAGGGGACCTGAGATCCTTCCTCTGGCTTCCACTGATAGCAGGCAGACAGGAAGTACACTTGCTTTCAGACAAAGCATGCATACACTTAACACAAAGATAAGAAGATTTTGAAGATTTAAGTAAATTCTATGCGTGATTAATATTTCTCCTTGTAAGAATGATTTCTTGAGATCATTTATTCATCTGTATTCAGCTCCCATCTGTAACCAGTGCTTTCTGCTATGGAATTCTTTTAGTGTCTAGTTTGTAAATATTGTCCCTATTTGTCAGGTCTTCCCTTGGTTGAGTTTCCCCCCTTTTGCAGAGGCAAAGGCTGGTATAAGAGCTATTCCTAACTGGCATACAGAGTGTCAGGTTTCCTATGGTATTTCCACAATACGTTGCTTGGGTTGAATTCACACACCTCTGTATCTCTGCCCCCTATTCATACCCCTCCATGCCCAGGATTCCCCTTTCTGACTTCATGTCACTTGTGGTGTATTACCCTCTCTACATGACCTCTTTAAAGCCATCTTCCATGTTTATGGGCCCCTCTCTGCTTTTATAACCTCTGTTTGCACTCATGCCCATACAAACACACACACACACACACACACACACACATTCATACACACTCACACAAACATACATACACACATATATATGCATACACACACAAATATATGTATGTGTGTATATATGGTTATGTATGTGTGTTACCATTTTATTTTTATTTACTTTTACTCTATAATATTTATAATATCATACTATTTATGTGATATTTATTTTATTTCTATTTATATATAAATTAGAAGCTGAGATCCTCATATGACAGATAATGTGTGATGTTTATCTTCCTGAGCCTGGGTTACCTCATACAGTATGTTTTCCAGACATTTCTTGCAAACCATGATTTTGTGTTTTTTTTTTTTTCTTTATGGCTGAATAAAACTTCACCATGTATATCTACCACGTGTAGAAAGGTCTTTCCACTTCCTAGTGTCTTCCTCAATTTCTCTTCCAGAGAGTTAACATTTTCATCATAAAGAAACCTTCTTGGTTAGGATTATCCTTAAATGTTTTATATTTTTGAATGGATTGTCAATGGGAGAGGATCCACGAGCTTTTCCTTGGCGTGTTTGTTTTCCATGTCTGGTAAAGCTACTGATTTCAGAATGCTGGTGTTATACCCTTCCGCTTTCCTGAAGTTGATCATTCTACACATCTTTCTGGGATCTCTCACATATAATATCTTATCATCTGCAAATAGGGGTGATTTGATTACTCCTGTTTATGCACCTTCCATCTCCTTGTCTTGTCTTCTTGCTGCAAGTGCTGTGTTGAGATGAAGTAGGAACTGTGAACTGCCCCTTCTCGCTCTTGATTTTAATGGGGTTTCTTCGAGCCTTTTGCTGTTTAGGGTAACGTTGGCTGTGGGTTTCTCATTCGTAGCCTTTCTTGTGTGTCTGCTCCCGCCATACCACCCCTGGGACTTCAACCATGTAAGCATGCTTTTGTCACAGGCTTTTTCTGCATCAGTTCAGATACTGATGTGATTTTTGTCCTTGACCATTTATGTGATTTATTACATTTACTGACTTACATATGTTGAACATTCCCTGCTTGTCTGGGATAAAACCAACTCAATCATGGTGGATGGTCTTTTGACATGTGTTTGTATTGAACTTGCAAGTGTTTTATTAAGGATTTATTTAAATCTCTGTTCATGTGGTATATTGGCTGGTGTTTTGTTATGCGCTTACCTATTTTTGACATTAAAGTGATTCTGTCTTCATAGAAGAAACCTACAAGTGTTCTTTTTGCTTGTTTTCTTTTTATTTTACATAATTAAAGAAATATTGGATGTATATCTTCATTGAATGTCTGATATAATTCATGCCTTGGCTGGTTTTAGTAGGAAAAGTTTTTATTAGTTTTAATCTCCTTATTTGTTATGGGTCTGTTTAGATTATTAACGTCTTTTTGGTTTAGCTTTGGTGGTTTAGATGACTCTATTAAAAAACATCTGATTCTCTTGGATTTTTTCATTAATAGAGAAACGTTTTTAAAAGAATTCCCTTATTACATTCTGAATTTGTCTGTTATAATGCAGTTTTCCTGTTCATTTCTGATTCTGTTAACTTGAGTCCTCTATTTCTTTAGTTGTTTTGGCCAAAGGTCTGTAAATCTTATTTATCTTCACAAAGAACCAGCTCTTAGATTCATTGATTCTTTGTGTTGTTTTCTTTGGTTCCATTTAATTGATTTCTGGTCTGATTTTATTTTTTTCTGTCCAATGAATTCTGGTTTATTTCATTCTTGTTTTTCTAAAATTTAAAGTTGCATCATAAAGTCATTTCTTTGTATTCATATTTTATTTTTATTTTTATTTATTTTGGTTTTTTGGGGGGTGGGCTTTTTTTTTCTTTTGCTTGGTTTTGTTTTTTGAGACAGAGTTTCTCTGTGTAGCCCTAGCTGTACTGGAACTCACTCTGTAGACTAGGCTGGCCTCAAACTCAGAAATCCGCCTGCCTCTACCTCCCAAGTGCTGGGATTAAAGGCATGTGCCACCACTGCCTGGCTTTATTTTTCAATGTAGAAGTTTAGAGTTGTAAGATTTCCTCCTAAGACTACTTTTAATCTGCCTAGAGGTTTTGTTGTGTTGTTTTAATTTTTATTTAATTCCAGAAATTTCTAATTTTCTTTATTTCTTTTTTTAATGCATTCCTCACCCAGAAATGTATTGTTAATCTCCATGAGTTTGTGTGATTAGCAGAGATTCACTTGTTGGTTTTCAGTTCTAGGATACAGGGAGTTATTTCAGTTTTTCTTAATTTGTTAAAATTTGTTTTGTGTCCCAGGATGTGGTCTATTGTAGAGAAACTTTGGTGGGCTACAGCATAGACTATATATTCTTTAGTGTTTAGATGGAATATTCTGTGGATATTTCTTATGTCCGTAATAATGTATGAATCACTTAATTCTGATGTTTAATTTAATTTTTGTCCAAATTACCTGTTTGTTGGAGAAAGCAGAGTATTAAAACTACCTACTAATAGCTTCTCTGTACCTTTGATTGGGATCGCTAGACTTTGGTGCATATGCGTACTACATACATACAAACGTATGGGGGGTGTTTTCTGGACTATAATGTCTTCTTAGCTAGTGCTCTCTTGATTAGCACAAAGAACCCATTTTATCTCTTTTGATGAGTTTTAGTTTGGAGTCTAGTTTATCGGATATTACAACAGCGGCATCTGCTTGCTTCCTGCCTTCATTTGCATGGGATACTTTTTTTTCCTATCCTTTTACCTTAAGGCGGTGCCTGTTTTTAAAGCTGGGTCTCTCAAAGACAACAAGAGTCAGTTGGGTTTAGTTTCTCAATCCTTTCTTCTAACCTGTGTCCTTTTGTGGAGAGTTGAGGCCATTTAAAGTCATCGAAAGGTGCATGTTGATTGTGGCAATTTTATTGGTCCTTTTTGCTATTTGTGATCTCAGTCCTGCTTTGTGTTTTGATTACTGTGACTGCGTTTCCTTCCTTTATATAGTCTTACGCTTACTCCTTTCTGCAGTCCAAAGCATTGTTTTCAGGAGTCTCCCCAGGGCCCACACTGCTCTCCAGGCAGGTTGTAGCCAGGTTACCAGATCAGAAGCTTCTCCGTGTTCTCAGACCCAGAGGGTAGCTCAGTATTAAACAACATCTGCGGATGACACGGGGTCACATCCCTTCTAGTCGTGGGGAGTGACAGAGAAGAGTTCCTGTCCACGCTGACACATCCTACTGCAGAAGCCACTGTGAGAGCTGACACTTGTTCTGCGGATGCTAGTTCCAGCCTCTTTTCTCCAGGGATGCCTGGGTTACCATTTGGATGTTTGGATTGGACTTTTGCTCGTCCTTCTGTTCCTGGGGAAGAGTAAGCTCTGTGTGGCGTGTCTCTCTTATTTCTTCTTATTTCTCTGTGTTCTCAGATGTCTTACCTCTCCCTTATTACTTTTGATTTTTTGTTTTTTGATTTTTGGATTGTTGTTGTTGTTTTCTTCCCTTGCCTCTGGAATAACCTGTTCTTTCTCATCCTGACTCTGCCTCACGATCTGGGGGAAGCTTCCCTGCATTCATTCATTCATTCATTCATTCATTCATTCTTTCTGTCTTTCTTTCTTTCTTTTTTCTCTTTCTTTCTTTCAAGGTTTTTCCAAGACAGGATTTCTCTGCATAGCCCTGGCTATCCTGGAACTTACTATGTAGATCAGGCTGGCTTTGAATTGCCTTTCTCTGCCTCCCAGTGGGATTAAAGGCTTGCATGCCACACCACACCACTGAGTTTCTTCCTTCCTTCCTTCCTTCCTTCCTTCCTTCCTTCCTTTCCTTCCTTCCTTTCTTCTTTCTTTCTTCCTTTTTTTGTTTGCTTGGTTGTTTGGTTTGGTTTTTGGTTTTGGTTTTGGTTTTGACTTTCGAGTTTTGGTTTTGATCTTTCTCTGTTTAGCCTGGGCTGTCCTGGAATCTGGTCTGTAGACTTTTCTGCATTCTTACCCAGAAGTCATACTGATGTCTTAAATGCATCATACTGATTAGATGCAACATACATATTAAATCATGCTGACTGCTCCATCACTTACCAGCTAACACATGCTGGCCAGCTGAGAACATCTAATTCTAATGTTGGTCATAAAGGCTGTCTCTCTCTTCCATCCAGATCTTGCTTAGCATAGTAAGGCTGAGGTTGATTTGTTCTTGTCTTACAGTTTTTACTTCTTATAATTGTTGGGTTTCAGACCCTGGAACAAAGGGCTGAGGTGCATATTTTACAGACCAAAGCAGACCTGGCTTCCAGGTTCTCCCAGCATCCCTCAGTCCCTACCTGGCATACCCCACTACCAACCCTGAACTTTCTAGCCCAGGGGCTGGACTGCCCTTCCCCCCAGAAGCTCCTCCCCATATAATCCAGACATTTTGGTTTCCCCTCTCTCACTTTCCCTATTGCATCTGTCTGTCTGTCTGTCTATCAACCTATCATCTGTCTTCCTCTTCTTCTTCCTCTTCCTCCTCCTCCTCTTCTTCTCCTCCTCCTCTTTTTCCTCCTCCTCCTCCTCTTCTTGTTCTTCTTCTTGTCCTTCTTCTTCTTGTTCTTCTTCTTGTCCTTCTTCTTCTTGTCCTTCTTCTTCTTGTCCTTCTTCTTGTCCTCCTCCTCCTTCTTCTTCTTCTTCTTCTTCTTCTTCTTCTTCTTCTTCTTCTTCTTCTTCTTCTTCTTCTTCTTCTTCTTCTTCTTCTTCCCCCCTCTGCATGTCTCAGTCCTCTCTTTCTCCTCCCCCCTCTCCTCTCTTCTACCCCAGGGTAACTTTCCTGGCTTCCCAATAAACTTGTATTTAAATACTCTAATCTGGCTTGAACTGGCTCTGAAATGAGGGGGAGAGAAATAACTTATCAATAATTATCTTGTGAATTTGACTGCAAAATTACTGTCTAACACAGTAATCAATTAAGGTTGTCTTAAGAATAAGAGAAGATTGTCTGGTGGTGGTGGCACACACCTTTAATCCCAGCACTTGGGAGGCAGAGGCAGGCAGATTTCTGAGTTTGAGACCAGCCTGGTCTACAGAATGAGTTCCAGGACAGCCAGGGCTACACAGAGAAACCCTGTCTCGAAAAACCAAAAAAAAAAAAAAAAAAAAAAAAAAGGAAGAATAGAAGATAATATTATTAAGATAGAACAATGTTGTATTCTGTTGTATTTTGTAGCTCCCTGCAGCTACTATGAACTGGGTTGCTGGAACAGAAGCTGAGGAATAGATGGGGAAGGGGCAAAAAGAATGAGGCCAGGATGATACTTTACCCATTGAGGCCCCAACTTTAATCGAGGTCAGACCTTTTAACACTTTGGGCAAGCCCCTCCCCCCCAGACTCTGGGCTGAGTTCCGGGAAAGTCTTCTGGTGGTCCTTGGCTCTACTGCTCAGGCAGCTGGATGGGTCACCTGCTTAATTCAGGAATTCGTTGACCTGGAGGAACAATGAACTTAACCTTCACTCTGAGCTTCTCCACCCTAGGATAAAAATTCCTACTGTAACCTACTTCCCTATTTTGCACTAAAGTCAGATTCCTGCCTGAAGCCAGAAATTGTCCTTGGCCAATGTCAAGTTCCTACCATGTGGCATGACACCCCAATATGGCTCTGTACAGGACAAAACAGCAACCAACAGATTGGGAAAAAATCTTTACCAATCCTACATCCAATAGAGGGCTAATATCCAATGTATACAAAGAACTCAAGAAGTTAGACTCCAGAGAATTAAATAACCCTATTAAAAAATGAGGCACAGAGCTAAACAGAGAATTCTCAACTGAGGAAACTTGAATGGCTGTAAAGCACCTAAAGAAATGTTCAACATCCTTAGTCATCAGGGAAATGCAAATCAAAACATCCCTGAGATTCCACCGTACACCAGTCAGAATGGCTAAAATAAAAAACTCGGGTGCCAGCAGATGCTGGCAAGGATGTGGAGAAAGAGGAACACTCCTCCATTGCTGGTGGGATTGCAAGCTGGTACAACTATTCTGGAAATCAGTTTGGCGGTTCCTCAGAAAATTAGACATAGTACTACCTGAGGACCCAGCTATACCACTCCTAGGCATATACCCAGAAGATGCTCCAATATGTAATAAGGACACATGCTCCATTATGTTCATAGCAGCCTTATTTATAATAGCCAGAAGCTAGAAAGAATGCAGATGTCCCTCAAAGGAGGAATAGATACAGAAAATGTGGTACAATGGAGTACTACTCAGCTATTAAAAACAATAAATTCATGAAATGCTTAGGCAAATGGGAGGAACTGGAAAATATCATCCTGAGTGAGGTAACCCAATCACAAAAGAACACACATGGAATGCAGTCACTGATAAGTGGATATTAGATCAGAAGTTTGGGATACCCAAGCCCAGATCAAATGAAGCTCAAGAAGGAAGAACAAAGTATGGATACTCTGGTCCTTCTTGGAAGGGATAACAAAATACCCACAGAAGATACAAAGTGTGGAGTAGAGTCTGAGGGAAAGACCATCCATAGACTGCCCCACCTAGGGATCCATCCTATATACAGTTACAAAACCCAGACACTATTATCGATGCCCACAAATGCTTGCTGACCGGAGCCAGATATAGCTGTTACCTGGGAGGCTCTGTTAGTGCATGACAAATACAGAGAGGGACACCCTCAGCCAGCCACTGAACTGAGCACAGGGTCCCCAGTGGAGGAGCTAGAGAAAGGACCCAAGGAGCTGAAGGGGTTTATAGCGCCATAGCAGGAACAACAATATGAGCCACCCAGTACTCCCAGAGCTCCCAGGGACAAAACCGTCAACCAAAGAGTACACATGGAGTTACCCATTGCTCCAGATGCATAGGCAGCAGAGGATGGCCTTGTTGGACATCAAAGGGAGAAGAGGCCCTTGGTCCTGGAAAGGCTCGATGCTGCAGTGTAGGGGAATACCAGGACAGGGAGGCAGGAGAGGATTGATTGGAGAACAGGGGGAGGGGAGATGGCTTATGGGATTTTCCAAGGGGGGGAACCAGGAAAGGGGACAAAATTTGAAATGTAAATAAAGAATATATCTAATAAAAAAGAATAATAGAAGATAATATTATGATTTTTAATTAATAATAATAGTATTATATAATATTAATATTAATAATATTGGTGATGTTATTAATGTTATTAATTAATATTATATTGTCTTGATGATATTATTATTAATATTATTATTAGGATAATTATTCTAAGAATAATATCTCTGATCTCGTTAAGTAAAACACCACCACGGCACTCAGTATTTAATAGTTCTGGGCTTTAGAGTGACATCATACAGGATCAAGCTCGTGGTGTATAAGTTTCTGCCTGTGTACCTAGGCCTCAGAGTCCTTAACAGCAAAATAATTATAATAGCAATACCTGCCTTAGAAGTAGTTTGGGGAATAAAGGTGAGAACTTACAAATTATTTCAAGAGTTCTAGGAAGATAGTGATATCAGAAGCCACGCTGATACAGTCTCATCCGCATGGCTGCCCAAACTTGAGTTGAAAAAAGAGGACGCCAGTGGTCCTGTCACACTGGGCATGGAAAAGCCCACAGGCCTTCAACCCTACACGAAGAACTACAGGTACCTAAGGAAGGCTGGGAGCAAGAGGGGTTGTCTTCCCCAGGGAAGAACACAATTGTTTGTCCTTTACCAAATGGTTAACCCTGAAATTATGCATACAGGTAACGTATGGACTAAGTCTATTATATTTAGGAATATGTATATGTATATACATATGTGCATGGAATGCCAATTAGTATTTGATAGAGAGAGGAGAGGCGTATATCATAGAAGTTAGAGGGAGGAAATGGAATGTAGTAATATGTCTACTAAAGCCTTTATGTCTGGCCTTAAGTAAAATGTATAGCAAAGTCATTGTATGGGGCTTTCATGGAAATGTCTCAACAAAGCCTTTGCCATGTTTGGGTCAATCAGTAGAGGCTGAGAAATTGTTTTGAGACTGTTTGAACCTTGAAGAAATGCTGTCTCTCCAGAGAATCTGCACTTGGTGCTACGTGAGGGCTAGCAGCTGCACCAACCTTAGAACTAAGACAATCCCGCCAAACCTGGAGTTCTTTTTTTTTTTTTTTTTTTTTTTATTGTGGTCAAAAGGGACTGAGATTTGTTTGTGTGAGTTGTCTGCTCTCTCCAGGGCAAAATAACTTTGGTAACTGGAACCTTTCCTAGCCCCAGTTAACCTTGTATAATGTTTTAATAAAGTAACTGGAGTGAGCTAGCTAGGGTAGCTCTTCAATCTTTTCCAAGAAGGCTGAACCCCTCTGTTCTTTCAGAAAATGAAGGCTTAGCATCTTGGTCCTCTCTCTCTCTCTCTCTCTCTCTCTCTCTCTCTCTCTCTCTCATTCTCTCCTACAGTACCTACAATAAACACTAGTATGTATATAAATAAGGGAATGGAGAAACAGTATGTTATACTCTCAAAAATAGATAGATAGATAAATAGATAGATAGATGATAGATAGATAAAATAAGATAAAACACATTCTTAGAAGTGAAAACATTTCTAAAAGATTTTTTAATTATTTTTTTAAAAAGTCATCCCTTCAATTACTCTTTTAGAAGCAGTGTGTGATTATATAAAAAGAAAACAATTAGAATCCTGAAATTTTCATTGATAGAATACTAATGCCAATAACATATTCTTTGAAATACCCTCAAGAGTTACTATGGGTGATTGTTGAGTCTCTCTAAGCCTTATGGTACAGAAAAAGGTTACAGGACATGTTACGATATATAAGTTTTTTTAAAGGTGTATCTATTATTATATCTAAGTACACTATAGCTGTCTTCAGAAACCAGAAGAGAGCATCAGATCTCTTTACAGATGGTTGTAAGCTACCATGTGGTTGCTGGGATTTGAACTCAGGACTTCTGGAAGAGCAGTCCATGCTCTTACCAGCTGTAATTTTAAAAAACACACTTCCTCCTTTCCCACTACCAGCCCCACTCCCGGCATACCTGTTCCTCCCAGCTAGCTTCCCCAAGCAGCCTGCCCACTTTTGCTCCTCAGAAGAAAAACAGACAGCTTAATTATCTTTGAACTTGCCAGACATCACAATTGCTGGGCACAGAATCTCCTGCCCTAACCTTATCAGCTAGCCTATATCAGCCATTTGCCAATGGCAGAGGTTGCTGTACCCCAAGATCTTACATGGTTGCTACATGCTTCTCATCCCAAACCCTGGCCAGAAAGGTCCCGTCTTGCTTTCCTCGTGTCCCTTTTATTTCCTGGGATCCGGAAGTCCCATCATTACCCTTTGCCCAGCAATTGGCTTCCACCTTCTTTATTGACCTAATCAAGAACCAATCAGGAAACCAGACCTTACTAATAGCACCTCCCCCTATAAGGATATGCTACTTCCTTTATAGAGTCATTGAACAATGAACTACCTGTGGTGAGTGTCCACAAGAGAGGGTGAAAATTGTTCAATGACTTGCATGGGACATTGTGGTGGGGACATCTAACCGGAGTCTTGGAAGAGGGGCAGAAGTCTGTCAGGAGAGCGAGGAAAAGAGGTGGATGTTGGAATAGGAAACTCAGAGGCTTGAAATCCGTGTTTCTCTCCCATCCTGACTGTTGCTTCCATAGTCAACCATGTTTTCCGGAGCCATATTCATCCAATTGGCCTTGGGATTGAACCTCTACCTGGCGGTCTTCATCCTCTTGGCTATCACTGCTTTTTACACGGTGGCTGGTAAGTCTGCTTCTGGTGTCGCTCACCCATAATGTGTTCAGTTTGTCCTCCCCTGATCTGTGATTAGCACACTCGGTGTTAGCCTTCTGAGGGCCAGGTTAAAGATACCATCCTGTTGCCACTGTTAGAATAAAGCACAGGACAACACAGCAATTACAAGAAATGCAACAGAATCGTGGGATGTAAGACTGATCAACACAACATTATGAAGGCTGAGCAGGTTAAATTTAGAAATATATATGTATATATGAAATACTATATATACTCTATATATTAATATATATATATAGAAATATATATGAATACATAAAGAAAATATATAGAATTTAGAGTGACTATATATAGAAATAGAATATATAGAAAAAGATATATGAATATATATAGAAATAATATATATATATATATATATATATATATATATATATATATATATATATCCCAAATGGGTGCAATTGATTAGATTATTATGGTAAGCTGCCATAGCATAAAATCTTCACTTTTCCCATATTTAATATGCAAAAACTCACCATCGTGGAACTCCACCAATAATTCACAGAACTTTGTATCTCAGTAAGACAAAAAAGGGAAAATGAATTAAATATGTTAATAAACCCTTAGAAGAAAACGATGTCAAGACAAACTGTGACTCACATAGGACCCATGATATGTTGTCTACTGACTCCTTTCTACGTTTGGGATAGAGGAGAGCCCAAGAGGGAAATCAGGATGCATGGATCAAATATTCTGCTCCATTCATCTCTCTCCACAGGGGGGTTGGCCTCAGTGATCTACACGGACTCTTTGCAGACTTTCATCATGCTGGTTGGCTCCTTAATTCTCATGGGATTTGGTAAGTGAGGTCTATGTGCTATACCATGGGCCGAGGAATTATGGGAAATGGTCCTGTCTGTCTGTTCTGTAACGTTGCCTCCCGGTCTAACTGCTTCACACATCCGTTTCATATAGTTCCGTTAATGGGAATGTTAGCCAGGCAGTGGTGGCGCAAGCCTTTAATCCTAGCACTTGGGAGGCAGAGGCAGGCGGATTTCTGAGTTCGAAGCCAGCCTGGTCTACAGAGTGAGTTCCAGAACAGCCAGGGCTACACAGAGAAACCCTGTCTCGAAAAAAATATATAAAAAATAAGTGGGAATGTTAACAGTCCAGTCATCTGGCTGGGGTTCTTTGGCTGTATTAGACAGAGACTGTGGGTGGACAGGAAATAGCTTCAGTCCTGGCAGCACCAAGCCCATTCATTGGTTGGTAGTCACCACCCACGAACTTTTCCTGGGCAGATGTGAACTAACACCTAGACCATCTGCTTTATCTCGACTGCTGATCCTTCCTTCCGGATTCAGTCTCTTTGAAAAGTTTAGCTGGGTTACTGAGCTTTGCATTTCAGCTGAGTTCCTCTTCAAATTTCTTGTTCCATTTTGAAACCCTGTATTCTTTTCGTCGTCACCTCCTCCAGCCTTATGTTGTGTTTTCCTGTGCATCCGCACAGGCATTTCCTTTCTTTCAATTTACTGAGCTGTTCCTTTGCATCTTTCTCAAATGTCTTGGAATTTTTGATGAGCTTTTTTCTACTATTTTCAATTTTGTATGTTGGGGTTCATCTAGGCAATTGTATTCGAACAATTGCTGGAGCAGTAAGGCAATGGGAAGGAATTAAAATGAACAAATTGGGGCTGGAGAGATGGTTCAGAAGTTAAGAGCACCAACTGCTCTTCCAGAGGTCCTGAGTTCAATTCCCAACAACCACATGGTGACTCACAACCATCTGGAATGGGGTCTGGTGCCCTCTTCTGGTGTGTCTGAAGAGAACAATGGTGGTGAACTCATATGCATAAATAAATAAATAATTTTTTTTCTTTTTTTTATTCGATATATTTTTTATTTACATTTCAAATGATTTCCCCTTTTCTGGCCCCCCACTCCCCGAAAGTCCCATAAGCCCCCTTCCCTCCCCCTGTTCTCTCACCCACCCCTTCCCACTTCCCTGTTCTGGTTTTACCCTATACTACTACACTGAGTCTTTCCACAACAAGGGGCCACTCCTCTTTTCTTCTTGTACCTCATTTGTTGTGTGGATTATGTTTTGGGTATTCCAGTTTTCTAGGTTAATATCCACTTATTAGTGAGTGCATACCATGATTCACCTTTTGAGTCTGGGTTACCTGACTTATTATGATGTTCTCCAGCTCCATCCATTTGCCTAAGAATTTCATGAATTCATTGTTTCTAATGGCTGAATAGTACTCCATTGTGTAGATATACCACATTTTTTGCATCCATTCTTCTGTTGAGGGACACCTGGTTTCTTTCCAGCTTCTGGCTATTATAAATAGGGCGGCTATGAACATAGTGGAGCATGTATCCTTATTACAGGCTGGGGAATCCTCTGGGTATATGCCCAGGAGTGGTATAGCAGGATCCTCCAGAAGTGACATGCCCAGTTTTCTGAGGAACCGCCAGACTGATTTCCAAAGTGGTTGTACCATCTTACATCCCCACCAGCAGTGGAGGAGTGTTCCTCTTTCTCCACATCCTCGCCAACACCTGCTGTCTCCTGAATTTTTAATCTTAGCCATTCTGACTGGTGTAAGGTGAAATCTCAGGGTTGTTTTGATTTGCATTTCCCTAATGACTAATGAAGTTGAACATTTTTTAAGATGCTTCTCTGCCATCCGAAGTTCTTCAGGTGAAAATTCTTTGTTTAACTCTGTACCCCATTTTTAATAGGGTTATTTGGTTTTCTGGAGTCTAACTTTAAAATGATACAAATAGGGAAGGAAATCAAACTATGTTTGCCAATGGTGTCCCAAAGATCTACAAGAAAACCTCTACAAATAATCAACAATATGGCAGGATACAGAATTCATTTTTAAAACCCATTGCCTTTCTAACACCACCAACAAACTGCCAGAGAATGAGATCGTGGATGCCACTCACATTCACAATATCCTCAAAGAGAACAAAATATCTCAAAATAAAGCAGAGCATGGAAATGAAAGACAGCACAATGAAAACTTTAAGCCTCTGAAGAAAGAGATACAGGCACTAGAAAGTGGAAAGGCACCCACGCCCATGGATTGGTAGAAGTAACTTGTGAAGATAACCATTTTACCGAAAGCTATTTACAGATCTAATACAATCCCAATCAAAATCCTCATCGTATTGGGATAGAAGAAACTATCCCAACATTAATATGGAAGCATAAAAGACAATAGATACCTAAAAAACAATCCTGAGTAGAAAGAGAAATACTGACAGGGTGGCCATTCCAGATCTCAAGATATAGTACAGGGCTGTAATAATAACAACAATGTGGTATCGGAACAAAAATAAGTGTAGAATTAGTGGGACATGCTGTGTTTTCCTAGCTTGTACTAGGACAGCCCACTGAGTCCTACTCACAGCATCCAAATGCTTTTAGAGTCCCCAAATCCTTTACATCCCTACAAAAACAAACAAACAAACAAGAATAATAATAACAAAACACAATGATCAGGCCAGTCACAGAAACTTCTGTCTTTGTTGTTTTTCCCTTGCTGTGACAAAACACTATGGCAAGGCAACTTGTTTTTTGTTTTTTAAGGTTTTTTTTTTTCTGAGTCTTCAGACACACCAGAAAAGGGCATCAGATCTCATTACAGATGGCTGTGAGCCACCATGTGGTTGCTGGGATTTGAACTCAGGACCTCTGGAAGGTCAGTGTTCTTAACCTCTGAGCCATCTTTCCAGCCCCGGCAAGGCAACTTTTATGGTTTATTTTTTCTTTTTCTTTTTTTGGTTTTTTGAGACAGGGTTTCTTTGTGTAGCCCTGGCTGCCCTAGAACTCACTCTGTAGACCAGGCTGGCCTTGAACTCAGAAATCCACCTGCCTCTGCCTCTGCCTCTGCCTCTGCCTCTGCCTCTGCCTCTGCCTCTGCCTCTGCCTCTGCCTCTGCCTCTGCCTCTGCCTCTGCCTCTGCCTCTGCCTCTGCCTCTGCCTCTGCCTCTGCCTCTGCCTCCCAGGAGCTATAATTAAAAGCATGTACCACCACTGCCCAGCTCAAGACAGCTTTTAGAATGAAGAGTTATTTGCAGTTCAAGAGGTATAGGAATTCGTGACCATCATGGTGGAAAGGCAGGCAGGCATGGTGCTGGAGCAGAATCTTTGAGCTCACAGCCTGATCCACAAACAGGAAGCAAAGAAGACACAGAGAGTGGTCTGAGCCAATTCCCACCCACCTGGTTACACACCTCTTCCAAGTCCACACCTGTGTAGTGAGGGTTTCGACTGCTGCAATAGAACATCATGACCAGGCTGAAGAGATGGCTCAGCGGTTAAGGGCACTAACTGTTCTTCTGAAGATCCTGTATTCATATCCCAGCAACTATATGGTGGCTCACAACCATCCATGAGATCTGTCCCCTCTTATGGAGTATCTGAAGATAGCTACAGTGTACTCACATATAATAAATAAATAAATCTTTAAAAAAAATTAAAGAGCATCATGACCAAAAAGCAAGTTGGGAGGAATGTGAAAGCAACTTTTAATCACCTGATGTACTTGTTGTTTCGAAGGCTTTCTGCTGAGTCAACTCATCCTTTTTAGCTCTTTCTGAACTCTGGCTGGCTAGTTCTCAGCTGGTCTGGCTCAAACTCCTGTGCAAGCTGACTCACTCAAAGGCCACTGTCTTTTTGTTTGTTTGTTTTTTCCTCACACTTATTCCATATAAAATTATAGCTCCCACTTGGTTGAGAACTAGAAAACCAGATTGCAATGAAACACTAGTGCTTCAAGGCGGGAATGGAAGCCATTTATGTCTGTTCTCCTACTTCATGAAGTTTGCAGAAAAGTGGTGGCCACAGAAAATATGACACTAAGCAAAGTGACTGAAACTTGGAAAAAGTCAAACAGAAAACAAGCATCGCACGTTCTCTTTCGGTGAAGAGCCTAGCCGGCGATGTATGCATGTCTATATGGAAACGCTATAAATGTGGGTAGAGTGTAACATATAGAAAAGTGATAGAGAAAGTGGTGACATCAGTGGTAGGAAGTACAGAACACAAGTGTGAAAGTATAGAAAGATACTTTGTTCTGGTTTCAGTGGTCATGGTTGTTGAGAGAGACAGAGTGTGTGTGTGTGTGTGTGTGTGTGTGTATGAATATATATATATATATATATATATGGGTGTATGTATGTGTGTATCAGTGTGTGTGTGTGCATGTGTGTGGGTATGTAAGACTGTGTATATGTGTGTAGAGAATGGTGAGAGGGCCCGTATACCTATATAGGGATGGCAAGTGCCCATGTACCTGTAGAGGGAGGCTACCCAGCTAGAGGGGATGGAGTCCCTGATCCAGTCTTGATCCTGTGGGGTGGAGGCCCGAGTACCTGCGGAAGAAGCCCAGCCGGGCAGGGAAGTCCTTGGTTCTTTCTGTCAGCTGGGAACACTGCGAGGCCTGTTCCATTACTCCAGCACACAGTGGGTTTCGATAAAAAGAGACAGCCATGACTTTAAAGCTTTATTGTAAAGAAATAAAGTGAAAGAGGGGAAGTAGAGAAGTAAAAGCTGCCATGACCATGTGGGAAGAGGGAGAAGAGAAAAGAGAAGGTTAGGAGAAAGACAGAGAAAAGAAAAGAAAAGAAAAGAAAAGAAAAAAGAAAAGAAAAGAAAAGAAAAGAAAAGAAAAGAAAAGAAAAGAAAAGAAAAGAAAAGAAAAGAGAGAAGGGCAAGAGCAAAGGCGGGGGGGGGGGGGGGGGAAGAGAGAGAGAGAAGGCAAGAGAGTGAGGAGGGGCCAAGCATCCCTTTTATAGAGGGCTGGGCTACCTGGCTGTAGCCAGGTGACTGTGGGGGTGGAGTCTAGCCAGAATGCTAGGGGCCTGGCCCTACTGACTGATGGCCGCAGGGTTATGTCCAACATATGTGTACAAATGAGTATTATGAGTGTGTGTGTGGACATGTGTATGTGTGTGTGCATGCAGGGGGGTGTTTGTGAGTGTGTGTGTGCATGTGTGTATGTGTTAATGTGTGTGCATGTGTGTTTGTATGTCTATGAGCATTGTGTGAATATGTATGAGTGTGTATGTGAGTGTATGTAGTATTGTGTGAGCGTACATGTGTGTGTGTGTTGAGTTAAAATGTAATTGACAGAGAAAGTGTAAAACCATAACAAAGTTCCATTGCTTCTAAATGGCCACTTTGTAACTGTGAACAGTCTAATGAGATCTATAGAGTTTGGTACTGGGCAAATGTTATTAAGTGGCAACCTTAAGCTGCATAAGGGTTTTTTGTTTTGTTTTGTTTTGTTTTTTATGTATCAGTTTATTGCTTTGCTATGTGATTTACTTAAGAAATAAGAAAGAAACAATATTAAGGAATTATTTTCTTTGAGTACTCAGTACAAGCCAATAGTCTAAGATCCCAAAGCCATGGGCAGACCACTGGGCAAAGTACAGAAGACACGACCACCTGATAGGAAGCAGGCAAGGACCTTCACTGCAGTGGCATTCTTGTGAGCAGGCAGTGTTTGAAATTCTCACACATTCTCTGATGCCTTTCTAGCATTTGCAGAAGTCGGAGGCTACGAGAGCTTCACAGAGAAGTACATGAACGCCATCCCCTCTGTCGTGGAGGGGGACAACCTGACCATCAGCCCCAAGTGCTACACTCCTCCGCCCGACTCCTTCCACATCTTCCGAGATCCCATCACTGGAGACATTCCATGGCCAGGACTAATATTTGGAATGACCATTTTGGCCATCTGGTACTGGTGCGCAGATCAGGTGAGCATGAGCATTTGCATGTGTGACTGTTTTTATTTTTCTTGTTTGGTGTAAAAGTAGCTAGCTTCTTCTATTTTGTACATATTAATGATATTTAAAGTGTCAGACACTTTTCTATGTCTTGTAGAAAATAGATGTCTTAGTCCTCCTCACCACACGTTTTTCCCCCTCAGAGACACACTCAGCTCTTTCTTTTTTTTTTATGATTTATTTATTGTTATCAAGAGCTTTTCACCACTGAGCCCTGTTTTCAGCCCTAACCATATAATTTATTATTATATATAATATGAATCCTTGACAATGTATTCTCAGGCTGGTGAGTTAGCCCAGTGGTTAAGAGTCAGTACAAGCCAATAGTCTAAGATCCCAAAGCCATGGGCAGACCACTGGGGAAAGTCCGGAAGACACGACCACCTGATAGGAAGCAGGCAAGGACTGTTCTTCCAAAGGTCCTGAGTTCAAATCCCAGCAACCACATGGTGGCTTACAACCACCCGTAATGAGATCTGACACCCTCTTCTGGAGTGTCTGAAGACAGCTACTGTGTACTTACATATAATAAATAAATAAATCTTTTTTTAAAAAAAAAAGAAAAGAAAATATATTCTTACCTTCTTTAAAGTCACTAGCAGTTTGTTGCACTAATATGGTGTGTTTCCCCGGCAGGTCATCGTACAACGCTGCTTATGTGGCAAGAACATGTCACATGTGAAGGCTGCCTGCATCATGTGTGGCTACCTGAAGCTGCTACCCATGTTCCTCATGGTGATGCCAGGGATGATCAGCCGCATTCTGTACACAGGCAAGCCATGGATATATGAATCTTCTTTTTTTTAAAAATATTTATTTATTTTATTTATATAAGTACACTGTCACTGTCTTCAGACACACCAGAAGAGGGCATCGGATGCCATTACAGATGGTTGTGAGCCACCATGTGGTTGCTGGGAATTGAACTTGGGTCCCCCGGAAGAGCAGTCAGTGCTCTTAACCACTAAGCCATCTCTCCAGCCCATGAATTTTCTTTTCTATACTTGATATTTGTGTTTTTTTAAGATTAAAAAAAATACTTTGATAGGTTAGAAGGAGAGACGGAGGAATGTGGTGGTAATTTTAGCTAGACCAATTTGTGCTTCCAGAGGACCACACTCCCAGCCACCCACCAGAGCCCTCTGGATTTGTGAATGAAACACACACATCAGTTAATTTTTGACATAACCTGACTAGCTCAAAGGCTGGGCACTCCTAAGCCTTCTCATGCCTCCCCAGGGCCAACTGGGGAAGTAGCCGGTAGCCACCTACCCGAATTCTTATATGGCTGGTTGGATTTCTCTCCTACAGCTCTTATATCCCATCCTTCTCCCCTAAATCATGGCAATTCTCTGTCTTCCTTTGTCCCTGTTCCTAGCCCACGCAAATCTAAATGTTCCACCTCAGTCTACCTGCGCAGTCATTGGCCATTGGCTCTTTATTGATCAATCAAAAACCAACTGGGGCAAGGACCGTCAGCATTGGGACACACGGATTCACAGTTTTGGGGGCTGGATTAATTCAAAGCATTAGAACCAATGCCCCATAGGGAGGCGCTTCTGAGACAAGGTCAGAAGGGGAACATTCAGCAGATTTGGCACTTGTCTGTATCATGTTCATACATGCTGACAGTCTCCTTGCAGACTTCTGCAACTGTGCATCCTCTTCCTGTGAGTGCATTTAATGCAAGATAGTCCAGAAGTCCCCTGAGTGATGAGGTAGAACTGAGCAAGGATGTGCTAGCTGACTGTGGTGGCTTGAAAATGCTTGGCCCAGGGAATGGTACTATGAGGAGGTGTGGCCTTGCTGGAGTGGGTGTGGCCTTGCTGGAGTGGGTGTGGCCTTGCTGGAGTGGGTGTGGCCTTGCTGGAGTGGGTGTGGCCTTGCTGGAGTGGGTGTGGCCTTGTTGTCATAGGTGTGGCCTTGTTGAAGTAGGTTTGGCCTCATTGGAGTGGATGTGGCCTTGTTGGAGGAAGTGCGTCACTGTGGAGTGAACTTCGAGACCTTCCTCCTAGCTGAAGTCAAGGCTTCTAACACTTTTTAAAGGGTGTTTTCCTCTCTCCTACAAGGCACACTGAAGAAAGAAACTTCAGCAAAGCATAAGAATGATCTCCAGAGTTCAAATCACCCTCAGCACCAGTGAATGGCTTCCATAAATCTACTAGGATGTCCCATTAAGCCACACTTAAAGCATTTCATTGCTTTCCAATCCAAAGTCCCCAAATCCACATTCCTCCAAACAAAAGCATGGTTAGGCCTAGCACAGTGATGCCCCAGTTCTTGGTACCAACTTCTGTCTCAGTTAGGGTTTGCATTGCTGTGAACAGACACCATGACCAAGGCAACTCTTATGAATGACAACATTTAACTGGGGCTGGCTCACAGGTTCAGAGGTTCAGTCCATTATCATCAAGGCGGGAGCATGGCAGCATCCAGGCAGGCATGGGGCAGGAGAAGGAGGCGGGAATTCTACATCTTGTTCCAAAGGCAACTATCTTTCAGGCAGCTAGGAGGGTCTCAAAGCCCACCCCCACAGTGACATGCTTCCTCCGACAAGGCCACACCCACTCCAACAAGGCTGAATCTCCAAATAATGCCCATTCTTGGGCCAAGCATATTCAAACCACCACACTGATGGTTTAGGATTAAGTGAGGCAACATCTTTGATCAAGAAGGTCTTGGAGGCACGCACTCACATCTTGATCTCTGAGAGAACTTCAAAACTGGATCAACTGTCATTGGAGGGGGGGGGGGCGGAATTAATTTCTGAGCCAGATGAGGATAACTACTGCCAATTTTTTTTCTGGAGAAATTACTTTTTCTTGATTAGGACAGGTAAATGAGACACAGCTAGTCATTTCTGAGGAATGGAAGACATTCTGTGGTCAATCCCATCACACAACATTCATTGTGTTTTCCCAACTAGGCATAAGTGTATCCAGTTCAAAGTCCAGCAACCAATTTCTAGGCAAATATAGTTTCTTGCATCTATGATCTTGCGACTTCCCTCTGTCCCCCACTTACAGATTGTACCTAGTCAAGTCCTGCTCAATGAACTGTGTCTCCCCTCAGATAAAGTGGCCTGCGTTGTACCCTCTGAGTGCGAGAAACAGTGTGGCACTGCAGCCGGCTGCACCAACTATGCCTACCCCACCCTGGTGCTGGAGCTGATGCCTAACGGTAGGTAAACCATCCATAGCATGTCTGGAGGGATACACGGGCCATGGGGGATATATTGGGGACGACTCTCTGGCAATCCTTCCATTAGTTCAGTCCTACTCATCAGATAGTTCTTGAGAATCAGTCACAGTGTAGCAGTCACGTGATGGCTGGGTTTGGAGATTGCAGAAAGGAGCTAATTTCTATTAGAACACTGCTTAGGATGAATGCTGTCTTCCAGCTCAGTTAACATTGAAATGATTTGTTAGCCAAAGAAGAAGCTGTAATGGTCCAGATGCAGCAACCCAGAAGACTAGAAGTTAACTTTTACCTTGACTTTAGAATAATATCTCAACCTGCATGCTTTGTACCTAAGTATATACCATTCCTCACATATTTCTTTGGCTCTTATGATTTATCAGTAACAGAAGCATGATTGCCCTACATCTAGGAACTCACTGTAGCTTTACAGTCTAGATCATAAGCTTTATCTGTGAAATCCTGATTATTGGAATTTCAGAAAGTGATCATTGTTGTGGTGACCATAACCAGAGCATATTACAGAGCTGAAAAGCCAACGTGGCCTGGGGTCTTGGCTGACACTTTTGTGCTGTTTCTCTTCCTTGCATACACAAACTCATCAAAATTAAGGAACCCACAAACTCCAAGCAGAAGGCATGTCTTCTTACCCTGTATTGGGAGGTCTGGAGCTGTCACTAATGGGGGTTAGGAGCAGAATTATGAAGCTCTCACAATGATTCAAAACTTTCAGCTCTGCCTATAAAGGGTTTTTTTAGCAGTATCATCTTCCAGGACTCTAGTTCTCCAATTCTCACAAAGCCAAGAGTTTCTCCTCCAAAGAAAGATGGTACCAGGTTCTTCCTTCTTTGCAAAGTAGTTCCCAAAACATGACCTTTAAGTAAATTTTAGCTCTTAATCTAATACTAAGCTGAACCAGAGGAAGAACTTCAGAAAATGTTTGCATTATAAATCCAGATATTTACATTTCTTAAGCTAATTTTAAGCCACATGATAGCTTTGTATTTTTAAAATTAAACTCCCAGATTAAAAGACAAGGATTTCACTACCACATCTTTTACATTCAAATATGAATTTCACTAAACCTTGTTACATTGTGTAATGATGTATTCACTTTACATGAGTAGCCACAGTATCCAACACCTATAGAAACTTTACTGTGTTTCAATAATGGACATTGATAGTTGCATTAGCTAATACCTCTGTGAGTGTTTTACCCTTGAATGGCTCTTTGAGGTAGCAGATCACTCATAAACCATGGTTTCCACCCTAACCAGAGCTTTCTCCCTCTGACCCCAGGACTGCGAGGCCTGATGCTGTCGGTCATGTTGGCTTCTCTCATGAGCTCCCTCACCTCCATCTTCAACAGTGCCAGCACCATCTTCACCATGGATCTTTACACCAAGATAAGGAAGAAGGCATCGGAGAGAGAGCTCATGATAGCTGGACGGTGAGGGAACCCAGTCTCTGCTTAGAGCTCCTCTGAGGAGGCGGGCTATAGATAGTCTGATAGCTGAATGCCTTTCCTTTAACAGTTTCTGTGTGTACCACATGGAAACTATCAATTACCTCGTCTGCATTACACAGAGTTTACCAACTGCATTCACTAAAGGTTGAGTCATGTTAGACAGAGTCAGATCCTTAAGAGAGACAATGAGCCAGGCAGTGGTGGCGCACGCTGGTAATCCCAGCAGTCTGGGAGGCAGAGGCAGGTGGATTTCTCAGTTTGAGGCCAGCCTGGTCTACAGAGTGAGTTCCAGGACAGTCAGGGCTATACAGAGAAACCCTGTCTCGAAAAAAAACAAATCCAAAAAACAAACAACAACAACAACAAAAAACAAAGAAGAGGCAACATCCAGGAGGATGCTTGGAGAGTTAGGAGACAATAGACGGGGAGATGGAAGGAAACAGAAAGAGTAGTAACATAGTGTCCTCTTTTTCACTTATCAGGCAGAATCTGTCTGCCATTTTGTACAGTGTTTTTAAAAAGTGTAAAACATAGAAGGAGAACATGAAACATAAATACATGGCAAACTTTTGTTTTGAAAAACTGAAAACTTGGGGCTAGAGAGATGGCTTAGCGGTTAAGAGGTTGCTGTTCCCAAGGTCCTGAGTTCAATTCCCAGCAACCACATGGCGGCTCACAACCATCTGTAATGGGATCTGATGCCCTCCTCTGGTATGCCGGTGTCTATGCAGATAGAACACTCATATGCATAAATGACTCTTTTTTTAAAAATTGAACAATCCTATAACTATAATTTTTGTCGAGAAATAGAAATTACTAGGATCCCCCTAAAACCTCTTCTTGGGTTCCACATTTCCAGAGCTAACAATGGCTATTGATAATGCGACAGGCGGTTCAAGCCTTCCCAAGTTAGGATATGATAACCAGAATATCACAGTGGAATTTCTAATTCTCCTGTGACCAGGCATGTTGTATTGTTCAGTGATAGTTTATTCATTTAATCACTGTAAATAGGGATATAGATATGTGCATATACTTATATATATTATATATATGTATTTATATAGATTTATATACATGTATATGTATATATCCATTATAGGAATATATTAGAATTTACTGTTCATGGGCATCTGACTGGAGTGTTCCTGTCTATTATCTTATCTGAACATATAATACTATCAGGGAGATTGAGGTGTGTGTATGTACATGCATGCATTTCATCTTAATTAATATTAGCAAATATTCAGTAGTCTCAATTAAAAAGAAATGTGGGAAGTGATTTTGAAAGAAAAGATGAATTTTGCAAAAATTAATGGTAAGAGTAACTCTGAATGAACTGGCAAAACAACAGGCGTATCATTTTTCCTTTACATCATATACCCATGTGGGTCTCCTATGGTGAAAACAGATCCCTCCATCTGTGTGGGTTGGCAGGTGAGTTTTGTTCTGAAGCCATTAGGAAACTGAAATCTCCTTCTCCAGAGATTAGACTGTGGGAAGCCTCCTAGCCTGTAGAGGACAGAGTAGAACTCTGGTGTGGCTTTAAAGACTCCAGACTCTAACTGTTCTGAAATGCTGAGGATAACTTCTGAAAAGACCTAAAAACTTTCCTGCTCTTTCTGAGGGTGGAAAGCTGCTGGCTTAGGTGATTGACACTGCAGCCTGAAGCCTCACAGCAGAGGATGAAGCAATGTGGCCTTTGTCCTAGCTCAGCAGGAACTGCGTGTCTCTAACTTTCAGCCTGCTAGTCAGAAGTCGCAGAAAGGAAAGGGGACAGTTTGAAAAGTGATTATAGCGTTTACTACTAAGTTGTAAAAAGTTTCCTATGAAAGCTACCTAAGGGGAAAAGTGGAAAGATACTAAGCGGGGAAAGGGAAAAATTCTCCTTTTCATCTCTTTGCCCTCAAAACTTATACATCTTTCAGAATACATGATCACATGTTAAAAAGTTCATCACAAGTTCACACATAAAATCAAATCATAAATTGAAATAGAAGTTTACAACAGAGATGTTTACATGCATATCCATTAGGAGTAATTACCTAGCTAAACATTCATCACCTGAATCAGTTCCACAGGTTCACTTAAGGCTTAAAACCATAACTAAGTTATTAGTGAAGTTTTGTATAGATAAACCCAGTCAATATTTTATCTTTTGTCCTAGCACTAAAGTAAATCATTTGTTCCCTTTTTATGACCTTAGGTAATTGTTTTACAGCCTCTTGGATTGTGCTCTGAGTAGGAGAAAGTCTGGTTACTATCTTAAGAGGCAATTAACTGGTGGGAGACTGACAGAGTTCTCCTTGCAGTTTTGACTCTCAGAAAAGGACCTAACAGCAGATTTGTTATAAAAGAGCTTAATAATCACTGACATAATCTTAGGAATTCTTATAGGATCATCAATAAGACTTAAGTCATCTATTTGTCTACATAGCATCACTATAAGACCTTCACTACAAGATCTTAATAGATCTGCAGAGATCTGCTCAAAAGCAGGGGAATAATACCTAGTTATCTTAGTCAGGGTTTCTATTCCTGCACAAACATCATGACCAAGAAGCAAGTTGGGGAGGAAAGGGTTTATTGAGCTTACACTTCTGCATTGCTGTTCATCACCAAAGGAGATCAGGACTGGAACTCAAGCAGGTCAGGAAGCAGGAGCTGATGCAGAGGCCATAGGGGGATGTTTATTACTGGCTTGCTTCCCCTGGCTTGCTCAGCCTGCTTTCTTATAGAACCCAGGACCACCAGCCCAGAGATGGCACCACCCACAATGGGCTCTCCCCCTTGATCACCAATTGAGAAAATGCCCCACAGCTGGGTCTCATGGAGGCACTTCCCCAACCGAAATTCCCTTCTCTGTGATAACTCTGGCCCATGTCAAGTTGACACACAAACCCAGCCAGTACACTAGTGATTGGCATATATGTTCAATAATAACAGGAAAAGCATATTCATAGCAGCAATCTTTCCTAAAATGATTTTCTCCTGGGCGTTGCCTGCCGTCGCTTCATCGTAGGTATAATCTAAAGCGAAGTCATCTCAGGAAGACCACCTGCTAGTTATTAGCTTGTCCTATGATGGCTCCTGATAACAGACGGAGACAGAGAAATAGGGCCTGAGTTTCTCGGTGACCTGGATTTCATGGGCTCAGAATGGAATAGTTCCAGTAAGAACTCATGTTGGAGAACCCTGCTATTAAGGCTGAGGTCTCCTATAACTGGATGGCTCTCTAAGCTTGGTGCAAAATGGAGGACTTCCTTTCTCAGCAGGGCTTCCCTCTCTCTGTTCTTTGGAGAGCATCCCTGATCACACGTGCCTGGCTTTATCTGACGAATGGTTGTGCAGAGCTGCAGAACTCAGCACACAAGTTCCACTGTGGCTTCCCACTGCATGGTAATTAGGTCACTGTATTATGATAGCCAGTTAGCTCTTTCCACCTATACCCTATTCCTGGAAGAGTAGGTTTGTCTCACTGCGCTGGTCTCCGGGTCCATCCGGTCTACCCCCCACTCCTCCTCTGCTTCCATTGTCCTCCCTTGTGGGCCAGTGGCCAACAACCCCTGGGGAGAAGGGAGACTCCACAAACCATAGGCACAAGTCCTGTTAACATTTCAGCGATTACGTTAATAAGTTTTCCACCTATGTTGCCTTGGGCCTACAATTTCTCATAACGAAGATACAAGAAAAACAACCATTGGGTTTTTTTTTAATATCTTAACGAGATTTATGATTTTGTGTGGAAAATAAATAATTAACAACTACATTCTCAGTCACACAGCCATAAATTCTGGGAATAAATTCGGAACAGGATAAAAAGTTGTATCAACGTATAAAGGTACCTAAAGTGGTTTGAAGTAGGTATAGTATGGAATCCCTTTGCTTTGTGGGGAAGAATAATAAGGAATCTTTTCTTCTGGGTAGGATCAGCATTCATGAATCTATGTTTTAATTTAATATTCAAATCATTCTCCTGTCTCTCTACTTGTTATCCTCCTACTTGCCTCAAGCGTCACGGACCCGCTAGTACAAGATTCCCGGAATAGACAACTAGCATTTCCGTTACCCAGGATCGGTTTCCAGAACATGCAGGCCCCTGTGTTCATATGTCTTCAGATTCATCTGCTGTTGTATTCTGTAGCTGCCTGCAGCTACTACGAACGGGGTTGCTGGAACAGAAGCTGAGAGATAGATGGGGAAGGGGCGAAAAGAACGAGGCCAGGTCGAGTTTACCGATCGAGGCCCCAACTTTAATGGCGGTCAGACCTTTTAACAGTTTGGGCAAGCCCTTCCCCCCCAGACTCCGGGCGATGGATAGAAGTAGTTTCTGGTTTGTGTCTAATTTATGTGCACCTTGAAAAGTACTAGTCAATTGCTACAATTTGAGTCGATTTCATGAATACATAGTTAATCTCAAGAATAAAAAAAATTACAGCTAATTTTGAAATGAAGTTTACTCTTTGCCTTTTTTACTACCTGGTGTTCTTTAGGTATGGCGTGGGTTCCTGCAAGGTCACGCAACTTGACTTTCCTTGGAAATCCACTGAAAGAGCAGAAGATTTGTGTCAGGAATGGTGGATCTGGGCACACTGCTTTTCTTTAATCTTTAAATCATGGTGTCTTCCTGGCAGGATATTTGGCATCATCCTAATTGTCACCAGCATCCTGTGGGTCCCTCTGGTCCAGCAGTCACAGAATGGACAGCTCTTCCACTATATTTCCTCATTTTCTAGCTACATTGGGCCTCCTCTTGGTGCAGTCTTCATGCTTGCTATCTTCTTCAAAAGGGTCAATGAACAGGTAAGGGAAACTTAAGATATACATTTGCAAGAATGAGGCGAAAGTTAGAACTTCTTCAGGAATAGAAAAGGATATTCCTTGTAAAAAAGATTTATTTATTATATTTATTATATATTATATTATATTTATTATATATTTATCTGTGTTTATATTATATTTATTATATATTATCTATTAATATATAATATAATGTGTTATATATTATAGTATACATTATTTATTATTATATTATTTAATACACTGTAGTTATCTTCAGACACTCCAGAAGAGGGCATCAGATCTCGTTACAGATGGTTGTGAGCCATCATGTGGTTGCTGGGATTTGAACTCAGGACCTTCAGAAGAACAGTCAGTGCTCTTAACCGCTGAGCCATCTCTCTGGAGAGACTATTCCAGAAAAGGACATTCTTTTACTTCAGCACAGTTGCCCATGCCTAGAGTTCCAGAATAATATCTAGGAGCTTGCCTCAGGAAGACATCTTGAATCTAGAAGTTCAAGACCAACCTGGGCAACACAGTGACATCCTGTCTAAAAATGCATTCTGTCCAATCTATGTCTGTCACTTACGTCCCATTTCGACATCACTTGTGGTAAGCCACAGTTTATAGTCCTCACTATAAAAAAGTATGTGACCATGGATGGAATGTACAATCATATTAAACTCTTAACATTTTTCACAAACTGTGTGCATTCCTTGTAAAGTATTAAAATATATATATTTTCAAAACAGGACTTCAACGTCCATTCATAGTTATACCATGTAATAATATTGACATGGGATAAATCAAGAAGGTCTGTAATATAGAAGCAATCATGTACTTACCTTATGTGAGTGCTGAGAGTGTGGAAATAGAAGATATGTAAAATGTTTACAAGAAAAAAATCCACCACACTAGTTAAATCCTATTATAAGTGATTGATTCTATAAGTGATTGACTCTTGTGGACCATTATCTTAATCCACCGACTCTTGCCAAGTGACAGTCTATTAATATAGTCTTCTGGTAAGAAACAGGTATGGAGAAGCTGATGTCTGTTCTGTCTGCCATGTCTTAGTAAGCGGGGGCGTTGAAATTCAGATGTAGTGTCCCACAGTCTAAAGCTCATATTTCTGATCCCCATGCCATGCTAGTTCCAGAGAGCAGAACTGAGAGTATTTGTTTCCAACACCATAGATCTCTAGAGCAAAAAAATTTTTTGACTTGTCAAACATACCTCTTATCAAAAAAATAAAATAGAATAAAAAAGCCGGGCAGTGGTGGCGCACGCCTGTAATCCCAGCACTCTGGGAGGCAGAGGCAGGCAGATTTCTGAGTTCAAGGCCAAGCTGCTCTACAGAGTGAGTTCCAGGACAGCCAGGGCTATACAGAGAAACCCTGTCTCAAAAAAACCAAATCCCAAAATATATATATTTCAATACCTCTTATCAACCCTGATAATCATGGAAGTCATAGATCTATTTATTCGGCAAAATAAATAGCAAGTATTTAAATCTATAGATTGAAGAACAAAAAGGAAGAAAACCTTAGCTTTAGTCAGAGTGGACCACAGAGTTCTGGGGTTCAAAGCATCAAAATGTGATATCTAAGATATGGAAATTAGGTAATTTCAATCATTCTGTAATGCGTACATCGTAATACAAGCTAGTTGTACCCATAAGTGTATACAAGTAGCATTGGTCAATAATGAATAGACTGAAATAGAAAGAAATGCACAATGTGTAGTTGGAATGATGGCTCAGACATTACGGACACTCCCTGTTCCTGTAGAGAGCCCAGGTTGGTTTCCAGTGACCAAACCTGCTCTCAACCGCCTGTAACTAGGTTCTGGTGATCTGGCGCCCTCTTCTGGCCCCTGCAGGTACTACATACATATGGTACACATACATATAAATAAGCAAGCACATACACCTAGACTCAAATAAAAATAAATAGGTTTTAAAGTGCTCTGGTGTCTGAGAAACAACGAAAACTTGTGTTCTTGACTTTTCCTTAAGGGAGCCAGCAAGCAGGACGGTAACCTTGTTTTTCTTTTTCTTCCTTTCAGGGAGCATTCTGGGGGCTAATGTTTGGACTCGTGGTAGGCCTTATTCGCATGATCGCTGAGTTTGTATACGGAACAGGCAGCTGCTTGGCTCCCAGTAACTGTCCCAAGATTATCTGTGGGGTGCATTATATGTACTTTGCCATCATTCTCTTCTTCCTGTCCATCATAGTAATCCTGGGAGTCTCCTTCCTAACAGAGCCGATTCCAGATGTTCATGTGAGTAATGGTAGCTGCTATCCAGGCTTAGGCAATGGAAACATTGTAACTTACCCTAGAGCTAGGGCCCACTAAACGACTGCTTTGTGCCCAGCATTTGCCAAGCCGCAGAGAATGAAGATGTGTGAGATTAGGAAATGAACTGGGAATTCACCATCTCCCTAATGTGGCTGGAGGATAACTTCAGGCCACTGCCGCCTGACATCACCTGGTGTTGCCTAGGAGACCAGGAGACACCAGAGAGCAGGAGAGGCTCCAGTGATGAGCCAGTCTAGGGGCAAGCCAAACATCACCCACAACATGAACCGATATAAAACGCACATAGCAGCAGGAATGAGACCATGGAACATGTGATGTTCACTTTTGCCATATGATATTGAAATTTAATATTTAAATACCAAAGGAGTATAAATAATGTTCAGTGTTGGTAAGAAAAGAGGAAAATTCCCACAATCCACAATTGTTGAGGAATATGTGAATCTTACTATTTCTAAGAGGGCAATTTATAGCTGCCAATTTTTAAATTCTTATACCTAGGGGTAAAAATATATATATATATATATATATATATATATATATATATATATATATATATATATTAGCTTATTTAAAATATATGCAAATTAGGAAAAATATTTTTCCCTGCAAAACAAGAACAATCCAGATTTTTTTATCGCTAAAAGAATAAGTATGTAATGGGGAAGCCTCAATAACATAGTTAAATGTCCATAACATGGTTGAATCAGGAAAAAGGCTTGCAGAATATTATAATATGCTATACTATCACTTTTAGATATATAAAAAGAGAGACACAAATACATTTGTGTAAGCATAGAAAATAATCTTTTTTTTTAAAGATTTATTTACTTATTTTATGTGAGTGCACTATCGCTATCTTCAGACACACCAGAAGAGGGCATCAGATCCCATTACAGATGGTTGTGAGCTACCATGTGGTTGCTGGGAATCGAACTCAGAACCTCTGGAAGAGCAGTCAGTGCCCTTAACCGTGCTGAACCATCTCTCCAGCCCCTGAAAAAAATCTTAAAACATGAATCTGAGCTGGGCATGGTGGCACTCAGTAGACAGAGGCAGTTTGACCTTTAAGAGTTCAAGGTCAGTCTGTTCTATCTAGTAAGTTCCAGAACAGTCAGAGCTAAACAGGGTTGTGAAACCCTGTCTCAATAAATAAATAAATAAATAAATAAACAAATAAATAAAACCTGTAATTTTTGACAGAATTACCTGGAGAAGGGGGCAAACTGTGGGAGATCAGAAAATACTAATCTTTTTAAAAAATATGCATATTAATCATTTAGTAACATTGTTTCAGTTTATTGCTAGCATGTAATAATACTTCTATGTATTTTGTGTTATCATTCACATTCTTTAATGTAGCTCCTATTTGCAAGTATATATATATGAGAGAGAGAGAGAGAGAAGCCAGTACAAGATGTCTACGTTGAGAATTTGAAACTTGTGGCAACTGAAACAAAAAACAGAAAAAGAACTTTATTAATAGCGTATTACCAGAACTCATTAGTAAATACATTTGAGAATGGAAGTGAACAAAGAACATAAGAAAGCCCATATTTACAGAGGAAAATGTAATGTGAAATTATATGACAACAAGAATAATCCTAACTTACTACTGATTCCTAAGGAACTGTTGTCTTGAGGATCAATGAGGTCATCACTGTGTTTCAATACATTGTGAGTTTTTAACTTCTGAAGTAGACCAATTGGTATTAACAGCTATTCCACAGATGTTCGTGAAACCTGTTATGAACTTATATATCAAAGCAGTAATGAACCATGCCAGGTAAAAGTGTGGAACTGGAGAGATGGCTCAGCAGTTAAGAGCACTGACTGCTCTTCCAGAGGTCCTGAGTTTGATTCCCAGCAACCACATGGTGGCTCACAACTATCCGTAATGGGATCCGATGCCCTCTTCTGGTGCATCTGAAGACAGCTACAGTGTACTTACATATAATAAATAAATAAGTCTTTGATAAAAGAAGTCTGGGAAATGAACACTGGAAGAAAGCTAATGCAAGTTAGGGTCAAATTTCAATGACTCTGAAGAAGGAAGTGTTGACAACCACTGTAAGGAGAGTCCTGGTATATGTTAAAACACAGACACGTTATCAGAATGTGTTTTTGTTTTAAACCCAGGTATGAGATATGGGTCTGCTTCAGATCATCCACAAGAGCTGAGTATGATTTGCCTCGTGCTCTAGCAGGGGTGTGATTGTGCCAGCTGCAGAGAGTTTTCTGCAATTGTGTGACATTTGTAGTTCTAGGAACTCTTCAGAGGATGTATATAAAAACTAGGGCCCTAAGAGGCTGGGTGGGTTGGCATTTGGTCGGTGTTGGTTAAATAGTCATGCAAAAAGAAGAAACAACAAGAAGAAATTAGATATCCTGATGGCGAAGATCAAACTTGCCCCTGGAAACTCCACACCCCGACCAGCAGAAAGTGGTGTAACGATAATGTCGCCCCCTTTCCCCCTACCTTTTTTTCTCTCCTACCTAGTGTTAGGGGGTTGAAAGGGTGGAGTAAGGGGGGGAGAAAGAAGAATCCACAATAAAAATGGTGGTTTTGTTATTTACTTTCAAATTTTTAAATCATTTTTGAGGTGGGGTTCTTGATATGCAGTCCAAGAAGTCTGAATTTTGTTATTCAGAACAAACTGGTGCCAGGCAGTGGTGGTGCACGCCTGTAATCCCAGCACTCTGGGAGGCAGAGGCAGGTGGATTTCTGAGTTCGAGGCCAGCCTGGTCTACAGAGTGAGTTCCAGGACAGTCAGGGCTACACAGAGAAACTCTGTCTCGAAAAAAACCAAATCCAAAAAAAACCAAAAAAAAACAAAAACAAAAAAACAAACAAACAAACAAAAAAAAACAGAACAAACTGGTTTTTGAATTCACAGATCTCTGCCTGCCTCTGCCTCCCAAGCACTGAGTTTAATGAACAAGCATGAAAATATAAATTATATCACACATAACAATCAAAATTATATCCAACAGTTATAACAATATGTACAAGTTTGTAGGTGAGGTAAGAAAGACACATGGAAGGGTATAAATCATGAACAGCTCACAGATACAATCTAAGGATGAAGCATCCTGAAGGACAACGTAATACAAATGTTTTAAAGAATAAAAGTAACTGTTAGACCAAATGAATGTAATCACAGTGTACCACTAACACAAGGGATTGGATAGCAAATGCAGCTGAATCTATGCCCTTCCTGATATCACAAACCCAGAAGTGGGAGTCTCAAAATACTACTTGGAGCTGTAAGCAAATACTAGAGTTAAAAACAGAAATAATTCAAAATGGCTGATGTGTTTTGGTGAGACAGTTTGTAGGAGATCTTTCCTTTAAACCTATACTGCCCTGGCACAGTTATGATTTATTTTTTATTTTTTTGGTTTTTAAAGACAGGGTTTCTCTGTATAGCCCTGGCTGTCCTGGAACTCACTCTGTAGACCAGGCTGGCCTTGAACTCAGAAATCTGCCTGCCTCTGCCTCCCAAGTACTGGGATTAAAGGCATGCGCCACCACCACCCGGCTACAGTTATGCTTTTAAAACCTTACATTAAATGAGGTGTCGTGAATCGTTGTACATATCTCCCCATCACTAGTGAACATATGCCTTGCCTGCCTCTGTTTAGCTATACCGCCTGTGCTGGAGTCTTTGGAACAACACAGAGGAACGGATTGACTTAGATGCAGAAGAAGAGGAAACTCAAGAAGAAGTTGGTGGTGCTCTTGATGAAGGTAACATCTGGCTTACATTTGTTTTAGTGTATGGATTGGCTATGTGCCCTTTCGTGTCTGTGTTTAATCCCACTAAATTCAGCTCCTGAGATTTACATGTATGCGTATAAAACCAAAAAAAAAAAATTTTTTTTTGGTTTTTGGATTTTGGTTGGTTTTTTTTTTTTGTTTTTTTTTTCCTGAGACAAGGTTTCTCTGTATAGCCCTGGCTGTCCTGGAACTCACTCTGTAGATCAGGCTGGCCTCGAACTCAGAAATCTGCCTGCCTCTGCCTCCCAAAGTGCAAAAGAAAAGTTTAAATATGTCCTCAACATCCACAGCTACTGATCATCCAATATGAGATCCACTTGTTCATCTCCAGTCTATCTGCCAATCCATCCATCCATCCATCCATCATCTATCCATCTAGTCCATCCATCTATCTATCATCCATCCATGAAATTGAGTGCCAGCTGCCAAAATAGCAATTACAGACCGACCCATCTCTACATACTGTCCTCAACAGATCAGTCTCGATTGGTCATGCCTGAGTGTCTGACACAATCCCCTCTCCACCCTTATTCCTCACTATTCTCCCTGATACATCTTCTCCCCCAGACCAAGCTAGCTGATTTATTGTCAATGGACTAACTTTTGGATTTGTTTCTCTTCATTTTTATCCTTCTATGTTCTTTGGTGACCTCTTCCCCTTAGTATATATACCCTTCCATTTATAGTATTCGAGGTTATCCTATCAAATACATTATCTACATTAAGTTAGATGATAGTTAGGTATTCCATTAATTTTCAGCTTCTTTTAGACGTGAAGGTCATATACTTTCTACCACCCCTCCCAAATACTTTTGCTGTGTTTCACAGATTTCTGCTTTATCTTTAACTATTTTTCATAGATTACTGTTTTTCTAAACATGTCTTAAATTTTCCAGTGCCACCATGAAGAGCTTTGCACAAAGCTCTTTTGTGTGTGATCCGTTATACCATTGGTATATTTTTTAAAAGTCTGACTGAAGGGCAGAATTTTTATTTCATATAGTTGAATTAATATTTTTCCCTGGATTCCTCCTGACACTTGCACCAACAGTGATTGATTGATTGATTGACTGATTGATTGATTTCTTGGGTTTTTTTGTTGTTGGTAGTTTGGGGGGGTTGTTTGTTTGTTTGTTTTTGTTTTGGGTTTTTTGTTTTTGTTTTTGTTTTTAAGACAGGGTTTCTCTGTATAGCTCTGGCTGTCCTGGACCTCACTCTGTAAACCAGGCTGGCCTCGAACTCAGAAATCCGCCTGCCTCTACTTCCCAAGTGCTGGAATTAAAGGTGTGTGCCACCACTGCCTGGCACCAACAGTGATTTCCATTTGGTGATCATTGGTTGATGCCTTTTCCTGTTTCAGATGATTCTGAGCAATCCCGTGGATGTCTCAAGAGGGCGTGCAGCGTATTCTGTGGTTTGCAGAATTCAGGGCCCAAGCTGACCAAAGAAGAGGAGGCAGCTCTGAGGCAAAAATTCTCAGACACATCTGAGAAGCCCTTGTGGAGAAATGTCGTGAACATCAACGCCATCCTCCTCCTGACTGTGGCTGTCTTTGTCCATGCCTATTTTGCCTGAACCCTGAGTGAAGCAAAGAATATTTGGACTGAGTTTTCTTTATTTATAAAGTTGGTTGTGTGACAAAGGTAAATGACCAGTTGGGAATGTTATGTGATTAGATCGCTATACACATGATTTTTTGCTTGTATCACACCTTTGTGATTAGTTTTATAATTCTTTTTCTCCAGGTCTATTTAGATATAAATGACAATGTATATATATTTTAAGGTATAAACCATGGTGATTTGATATGTACACACTTTGAAATGATTGTCATGATCAGTTTAATTGACTCATCGTCCAATTTGGTCATCCTTTGTGTGTTTATGGTGACAATATTTAAGATGTGTTCACCTAGTAGATTTCAGTTACACAACAGATTTTTTTTAAGTGTGGTCATCATAATTTACATGGGTTCCTAGAATTCTTTTTTGTTTTTGCTTTTTGTTTGTTTGTTTTGTTTTGTTGTTCATGACAGGGTCTCTCTGTGTAGCCCTGGCTGTCCTGGAACTCACTCTGTAGACCAGGCTGGCCTCGAACTCAGAAATCCGCCTGCCTTTGCCTCCCAAGTGTTGGGATTACAGGCGTGTGCCACCACCGCCCAGCTTGGTTTTTTTTTTTAATCCAAAATTTTATGCTCTTTGATAAACATCTATTTCAAAACTTACAATGTATGAAAACTCAGTACTCATTGGATATTATGTGACATCCCAGTGAATTAGTATCACATGGCTACAAAGCAAGCTCGCCTTCTATGTACATGTTCCAGGATAATGTCTCCTCATCAATTGTTTCTGTAAAGCAAGCTTCCTTTTGTATCCATGTTTATAAGTATTTGTAATTCAGTTGTATGTTTGTCTTGTGTCTATTCTACCTCCCTGAAAAGGGACTATAAATATGATAACAATGAACAGACTAAAAAGCTTGACCTTGTGTTTAATGGAAATCTGTACCTCATATTCATCCCCCCTCACTCTCTCATACTCTCTCTCTCTCTCTCTCTCTCACACACACACACACACACACACACACAGAGAGAGAGAGAGAGAGAGAGAGAGAGACTTTCTCTCTCTCTACTTCTTTCTTTGCTCTCGATGCTTCCAGATGCCTCTGGGTGTTTTCTCTCTCTCATATCTACAGCAAAACCCTTCCCCTTTGACTGACTGGGAAAGGGAAATAAATAAGGGAAGGGAAGGGAAGGGAAGGGAAGGGAAGGGAAAGGAAGGGAAGGAAAGGAGAAGGGAAGGGAAGGGGAAGGGAAGGGGAAGGGAAGGACTGCTCCTAGGTATGGTGAAGGAGAGAGGTTTTTTGTTTTGTTTTGTTTTGTTTTGAAGGGGAAGGGAAGGGGAAGGGAGGGGAAGGGAAAGGGAGGGGAAGGGAAAGGGAGGGGAAGGGAAAGGGAGGGGAAGGGAAAGGGAGGGGAAGGGAAGGGAAGGGGAAGGCAAAGGGAGGGGAAGGGAAGGGGAAGGGGAAGGGAAAGGGAGGGGAAGGGAAGGGGAAGGGAAAGGGAGGGGAAGGGAAGGGAAGAGGAAGGGAAAGGGAGGGGAAGGGAAGGGAAAGGGAGGGGAAGGGAAGGGAAGGGGAAAGGAAAGGGAGGGGAAGGGAAGGGAAAGGGAAGGGAAAGGGAGGGGAAGGGAAGGGAAAGGGAAGGGAAAGGGGAAGGGAAGGACTGCTCCTAGGTATGGTGAAGGAGAGAGGTTTTTTGTTTTGTTTTGTTTTGTTTTGTTTTGTTTTGTTTTGTTTTGTTTTGTTTTGTTTCGAGACAGGGTTTCTCTGTGTAGCCATGGCTGTCCTAGAACTCTGTAGACCAGGCTGGCCTCAAACTCAAAAATCTGACTGCCTCTACTTCCCAAGTGCTGGGATTACAGGTGTGCGCCACCACTGCCTGGCAAAGGAGAGAGTTTATTCTAGAGATGTGGGAGAGTAGATAGCCAGAGGCAGACACATCTGGGAGAGCCTTGGCCCTGAATCATGCGGGAAGAGGGGGAGGGGAAGGGAGAGAGGAACCTGTGCAGCAACCAGGAGGGAAGAGCCTCTGGGGAAGGGTATCCCAGCCTCTGGGCTGGAGAGTCTGGGATAGAGTGTGTGGTGGGCAGCCATACCCTCAGGGACTAAGGGATGCTGGGAGAACCTGGAGGCCAGATTCACTTTGATATGTCAAATAAGCATCTCCGTCCCTTATCCAGGGATTTGAAAATAACATTAACTACACCACATAATGGTCATGTCAGTTTTTATACCCAGCAATACCTTTAAAATCAGAGACTGAAAGGATAGAAAATACAGCCTAACTCTCTAATGACCCCAAGAAGTCAGAAGTTTAAAATGCTATCTCACTCCAAAGAATCTCTAATTCCAGCCTTCTAAAGAGCCCCAAACACTTCATATTCCAGAGCCAGCCCTTTGTTAAGAGCTGGGCAAAAAAGCCTTGAGTAGGTGATCCTGGCCCCATAAGGTAACTAGAAATGAGCTAACTATCTGCTTATCTTGCTTCTGTAAACTGCTTACGCCATTACCCCCACCCAGGAGTTCACGCAGCTATAGACCTCCAAGAAAATGGGAAACTAATTGGTCCACAGAGTGAGGGCTCTGATAATTTAAACTGATTGGCCTAAAAACTACAGAGTAGTACAAAGCGACTGGCTCACACTACGTGGGCACAATGCTTAGGAATGATTGGTTTGTGATTTGAGGGCTTTGTTGTAAACTTATAAAAGCTGTCCCAATTCTGCACTCGGGGTCCCACAGTCCTCTACCCCTGCACGGTGTACAACTGTGGACCCCAGAGCCTCTGGAATAAAAATCCTCTTGTTATTGCATCAAGACTGTTTCTCACGAGTGATATGGGTGTCGCCTTCCGAGGCATGGGGTGCTGGGGCGCCCTCGTTTATCGGGTCTTACAAGACAAAAGAGCCCTACAATGAAAATTACAAAACAACAATAAATTTTAAGAATGCACATACAAACGTGCACTGGAGGGAAAATAAAATTAAGTTTTTTGTTCTTGCCAAAGCAAAGTCTACTAAAATGCCAATCACGTCTTCAAAGAAGGAGGGTGGGGGGGATTCCTAAATTTTACCAGAAAGCAAACAACAGCTAGAGTCAAACCCGCTTTGAGTAAAATTAACAAAGAGGCATTATCCTTTCTAATTCCCATCTGTACTACAAAACTGCAGTAAAATGCCTTAGAACTAGTCATCTAGGCCAAAAGAGAACCTAAAAGGGGCTGAAGAGATGGCTCAGCAGTTAAGAGCACTGACTGCTCTTCCAGAGGTCCTGAGTTCAAATCCCAGCAACCACATGGTGGCTCACAGCCATCCATAATGGGATTTGATGCCATCTTCTGGTGTGTCTGAAGACAGCTATAGTGTACTTACATATAATAAATAAATCTTAAAAAATAAAAATAAAAAATAGACCTTAAATGCCAACTGACCCACAGGGGAGAGGAATTTCAGCTCTATCAGACTCAATCCAAAAGCTCTTAGAAATGGTGTGTGTGTGTGTGTGTGTGTGTGTGTGTGTGCATTAAGGCTGAAGAACTTCTACCATAAAACTTATTTTTGTTTGGCTCTGGATGCAGGCAAGGGCCTCCAGGTTTTCCCATCATCCCTCTGTCCCTTCTGGCAGTCCCTGCCCCCAAGGCTGAACTTTCCAGCCAAGCAGCTGAGCTGCCCTTCCCCCAGAGGCTCCTCCCTAAATAATCCAGACATTTTGGTCTCCTAGGCCCCACCTCCCCTGCCCCACTCCCCTCTTTTTCTCCTTCTCTCCTCTCTCTGTGCACAGCCCATAGTTCCATCGACGGCGACGGGTTACCTGGAAGGGAAGCTGGGGATGTGTGGAAAGGCAAAAAGAGACTAAACAACACCAGCTGCTCAAAGTCTCAAGGTTTAATGGAGGACTCAGTATTTTAAAGTTTTAGGCAAGACCCTTCCCCCAGATTCCAGGGTGTGTTCTGGGGGGCGGGTCTGGCTGCTCACTGGGCGTTGGGCTCAGGCAGCTGGGCGGGTCACCTGCTTAATTCAGGAATTAGTAGATCGGGAGAAACAAGGAACTTCACCTTGATCTAAGAGTTCCACCCTAAGTGGAAGGGATTATGGCTAACACCGGAATTACCACTCAAAAGACTGGGAGAGGAACTTCACCTTGGTCAATGTCAAGTTCCTGCCAGGTGGCTTGGCACCCCAATGAGGCTCTGTACATTCCTTTCATTTCTCTTTCCCCCATTCCTTCACTCCCCATGGTGATGTTGGTCCTTGGGGGCCAGTGAACTCACCAGAGAGCAGCTTCCCAATAATCCTGTATTTAATATTATCTAATCTGGTTTGAATTGGCTCATTTCACCAGAAGAGAAATAAATTTTTAGTTTTTGTCATAGAAAAAAATTTAACATTCCACATAATAATTTGAAAAAAGGGACTGGAGAGATGCCTCAGCAGTTAAGAGCATTGACTGCTGTTCTGAAGGTCCTGAGTTCAAATCCCAGCAACCACGTGGAGGCTCACAACCATCCGTAATGAGATCTGACACCCTCTTCTGGTGTGTCTAAAGATAGCTATAGTATATTTACATATAAATAATTTTTAAATTTTATTTCTTAATTTATTATTATTAAAATAATAATAATTTGAAAGAAGTATACATGCATATATCAAACACACACACATACACACAGCTTTTAAAAGCAAAGAATAACTCAATCTGCATACAATTATAAATTATAAAATTATAAATTGTAGCCCTGGGCAGGAATACAGTTCTGTGGTGAAGCTAGTACACAGTGCCCAAAGTCAATCCTCAAAGCACTTATCCTGTAAAAGCGTAGATCTTTTGAATTAACATGTTTTTAGGACTGGATAGGTGGCTCAGAGGTTAAGGACACTGACTGTTCTTCCAGAGGTCCTGAATTCAATTCCCAGAAACTACCTGGTGGCTCACAACCATCTGTAGTGAGATCTGATGCCATCTTCTGGTGTGCAGGCATACATGTGGGAGACTGCTGTATACATAATAAATAAATCTTTTTTTAAAAAACATGTTTTTTAAAGTATTAAGGATGGAAACTTAAAATTGTACATCAAAATACCTGGGATTCTGATGTAAGACTCTGAAGAGCCTTAACTTACCGGAGACCCCAAAACGCAAGAGGAATTTTATTTAATATCCAGCATGCTGGGTGGCCCTGCACATAGGGAGAGAACGACCACACACAGCCTGTTGCGCAGTCCTCAGGGCAGCCATCATTAGGCACAATGTGATTGGCAGAACAGTGTTACCTTTAAACTAATTGGTTGTTAGGGAATGAGGTAGGTGGCCAACGGCCTCCCGGCCTCCCCTAGCCACAGGGACCTACCTCCCTGTGGTCTGAGGAATGTAATTTAGCCTCTCCCTTCTGGGAGGGGCAAGTGTTCCCTGACCTTTCCAAAGTTCCCGAGCTGACCCTTTGATTCCCCCCTTTTCTATGAGAATGCTTCAATCCTGAAGCAATTGCTGGTATTCTGATAGCTCATACTCCTGGTCTTCTGTTTCTAGTTCTTTGTATCTCTGCTTTAAGATCATTAGCTGTACTGTACCTATGTGTTTCTTAAAAATAGCAACCAAGTGGTCCAAAATGTAGGGACCAAAGGTCAACAACAGCAGGAGAACAATTAAGGGTCCTAAGGGGGTGGATATGCAAGTGGTTAAGGAAGGGGAGGAGTTAAACCAAGACTCAACCAGCCCTGACTTTGTTCTCTCTTCTGCTTGGCTAGCCCTTTCCTCACCTTGGCCATTGACTAACAACCCTGGAATGGTCTATATAAAAGCAACACCACTCAGGCTCCTTAGGCCTCCTATGCTGCAGTACTACTTCTGATAATGAAATCAATGATTCTTGAAGGTGACTGATGAAAGTTTCTATTCTCTCTATATCTAAATCAACAACTGTTCTCAGACTGTCATAATTTTCCCCTTGTAAGACCAGAGGTGGCTGCCTCGGCCATCACCAACCCCAACAGAGAGGAGACAGTAAATGCTGTGGCAGGTAGACAGGCACATAGGACGGGGGAAGGAACCAGAATCCAAGGGTCCCACCAGGCAGTCATGATCAAGGTCGAGTGATCTTGAGCTTGAACAGATTGTCCATCTTCTGTACCGTCCAGCGGGGGTCTGGAGAGCAGGACATCTGCAGGTTTCACATGGGAAGCACACACACAGGCCACAGTACCGTCCACCTAGAGACCTGTGAGAGTGGCTAGCAGTGCCAGGAAGGGTCCCTTCCATCAGGATTCCAGTGACTGTTCCCTGAAGTCTTCTTACACAGATCCAGTCACCCGTCTGAAAGCAGTGAGGAGTCTCTGGCATCCCTGGAGCACTTAAGGCAGACAGTTTAGGCCAAATCTCATGTTGTGGGATGCCTCCTGGGAGGGCCCAGTGGACACCAAAAGAGTTAGTGTACCAAAGAGGATCTCAAGAGGGGTCAGGTTAAAATGGCAGGGGCTGTTCTGGGCTCAGAACTGGAACAGGGGAGGGGCACCACCCAGCCTGAGTCAGTCTCCAAGGTCAATTTAGTTAAGGTCTCTCGTGGGGTTCTGTTTATTTTTCTCTACCTGCCCTGAGCTCTGGGGACAGTAGGCCCAATAATGCTTCCAATTAGTCCCTAATATCTCTGTCAATCCCTGACTTACCTTAAGAGACAAAAGCAGGACCATTGTCTCATCCAATTACCTTGGGTACTCTGAAACTCGGGAAAATTTTTTCTAATCGTGGCAGCTGTTTCCTGCTTTGTGGGACAAGTCTCAACCCATCTAGAAAAAGTATCCACAAACACTAGAAGGTATTTGTAACCATATTCTCCTGCCTTAACTTTTATAAAATCTCTCAATATATTCTAGGCTGTTCTCTTCTAGGTCTTTTGCCATGTTTACTCTTGGCTGCGTAAGCATTCACTAGCTGACATACTTTACACTGTTCTATTATCTCTCTGGGCCAAAACCTGGGTCATAAATACATACTTTAGGTACCTTAACTGCCTGGACAAGCTTTTTATCCCCTAAATGAGTGCCTAGTAGGTCTTTGCTTACTTTCTAGGGAGTATAGTTCTCCCTCCTTTTTTTTTTTAATGATTTATTTATTGTTATATGTAAGTACACTATAGCTGTCTTCAGACACACCAGAAGAGGGCGTCAGATCTCATTACAGAGGGTTGTGAGCCACCATGGGGTTGCTGGGATTTGAACTCAGGACCTTCAGAAGACCAGTCAGTGCTATTAACTGCTGAGCCATCTCACCAGCCCCCTCGGTCTCCCTTCTTGTGTGCACCTTCTCTGAGTGATAGTTGGTAGGGTGGCTAGCCATCTGAGTCCTTTTTTTCTTCAGCATATTCTAAGTGAGGCCATCTCTTAATTCAGTCCTATTTCCCAGTGGGTGTCTCTTGCAGGCCCATAACCAGGATAGGCTCCTGCATAGCCACTCCTGGAGCCACTTGCTCTGCCTGGTTGTTGCCCACTGAGTCTTTTCCCTTCTGACGTCCTGGGCAGTGAATAACACTCAGTCGCCAGCTTCACTAGGGCATCTAAGAGGTCCAAGTTTTCCTTTTTGTTTCCTCTGATGTGAGCAGTCCTCTCTCTTGGCATATAGCCCTGTGGACGTGGGCTGTGGCAGAGGCATACCTGCTATCTGAATGGATGTTAATTTTCTTCCTGGCTCCAAGTTCCAAGGTCTTGGTGAGGGCAGTTAGCTCCACTTCCTGTGTTGAGTGCCAGAGGGTGGAGGTTCTGCCCAGATGACCTTTGTGCTGTCCACCATCACCTGCAGCATCACCTGCTCATCTCTGACCTTCATGGAGAAAACTGCTCCTGTCTGTAGCTTCAACTTTCAGCAGGGGGTCAGTCTCTCTTTTTGGGCCAGTTAGCTGCGGCCCGTTGGACAGGAAGTGTATCTGGGCCCCCATTTTGGAGAGTACGTCTTGCTCCAACAGAGGGTAGGGACAGTCTGGGGTGACCCTAAATGAATGGGCTACCCATCCCATCCCTTGGTCCACTGTTCTTCGGGTAGTCCATGAATACATTTCAGTGCCAGTGGCTTCTTGGACCCACGATCTTTTCTTAGAAACGGGGCCATTGGCTTGGAGGACAGAGCATTGAGCTCCTGTGTCCATCAAGAATTGAGCGGGTTTCTCCTCCACTCTCAGAATTACCCTGTGTTTGGAAAGAGGGTCTGAACTGCGTCTCTCCTAATCACTGTCTTCACCCAGGGCTAACGCCTTTGCCATTTGGGGGCACTTTTCCCAAGGCCTGGGGCCCAGTGGCCTCCCTCCTTTTCTCTCTAGCCTCTGAAGCATTTTCCTGATATCTCTACTAGCCTGATCTATAAAAGCCATCGTCCCAGTAGTTTTGTATTCCTTGCCCCTGGGGTCATACGATGTATATTGGCGGAATGTCTCTATGATCCGCTCTAGAAAGGCTATGGTCCCTGTTTAACCTCACATACATTGGTCAAATTTGTGGGTTTCCAAGTGGCCCCCTTGAGAATGAAAGGATAGAAAATAATACAGCCTAACTATAATGACCCCAAGAAGTCAGAAGTTTAAAATGCCATCTCGCTTTGTTAGAAACTAGGTAAAAGATCACATTCCAGAGCCCACCCATTGTTTAGACCTAGCAGAAAGGCCTTGAATAGGAGATCCTGGCCCCATAAGGTAACTGGAAATGGGCTAAGCTTATCTTGCTTCTGTAAACTGCTTACTCCATTACCCCTAAGCAGGAGTTCACACAGCTATAGACATTTAAGAAAATAGGAAACTAATTGGTCCACTGAGAGCGGGCCAGTGACTGATTGGCCTGAAAACTATGGAGTGGTACAAATCGATTAGCTCACATTTCACGGGCTCTCCATGCTAAGAAATGATTGATTTGTGATTTGCAAGCTTTGTCATAAACTTATAAAAGCTGTCGCAATTCGGCACTCGTGGTCCACAGTCCTCTAACCCTGCACAGTGTATGGCTGTGGAACCCAGAATTCTGGAATAAAGAAATCCTCATGTTATTGCATCGAGACCATTTCTCACAAGTGATTTGGGTGTCGCCTTCTGAGGCGTGGGGTGCTGGGGCACCCTTGGTTTTGGGGGGTCTTACAGACCTGCCCATGGAGTCTGAGGGTGGGCCTTCAGGTGCCCCTTATCTCTTGCCATATTAAAGTCCAAGTCAGGTCTAGTTAGGAAAAGCCCACTGTTCACGACAGCCTGGTCAATCAATGGTGCCCCCATGTATGAGGGGATATTCATTTTGGCTTCCTGTATTATAAATAAAACAGTCTCAAAGAGATTAATCAGTCTCTTGAAAAATATGCCCTTAGTGAGAGAGCCACCGTGGTATCAGGGGAGGTGGCTCTCAGGTCCCCTCCCGCTTCTCCCTGGTCCTGTATGGGCTGAGGATTCCAGAACCAGCACTGGCAGCTGGCAGGGCCATGGAGGCAAGGGTAGAGAGATACAGGGAAGGTCTTGGAGCAAAAGGTCTGCTGTTGAAGGGCCTTGGGTGAATCGAATTCTTCTCAGGTCCAGATCTCTCTTCTCACACTTCCCTTTTCCTGAAGGCCAGAACCTGTGATGTGGGTCTTGGGGAAAGAAAGACTTTTATTTTATGAGGGAGGGAGGTGGGTCCGCCACTAGATTCTTCTAGGTGACTATAAAGACTTTCTCTTCTACTGCTTTTATCACCTGCAAGTCAAAGGTCTCTACGGGTAGGTCATTCAGAGAAGCAGAGAGTGAGTAACTTGCTTTTCAGTCAGTCTAATGTCCAAACAATATCGTCAGTCTAAGTCCAAGAACACAGAACAAGATACCAACAAACACAGAGAAAAACAATCAGCACACAGACAGCTTGACCCTGTCATGAGTGGGCATCTAGGTCCAAGAACACAAAACAAGATACTTACAAACACAGATTAAAACCATCTGTGTTTTAAACCACAAAGACAGCCTGACCCTGCCACAGACCAGCAACCAGGTTCGAGAACACAGAGAACAGACAATCAACACACAGTTTACCCCTTAATGGGCGGTTACCGACACCAGGTGCTCCTGCCCATGAGGCAGGAACCAGATAACAGAGTTGCTCAGTCAGCTCCAGCCATGCTAAAACAAATTAGGCGCTTCTGCCCATACTGCAGGAGCCAGATAAACCAAATTATAGCAAGACCTGGCTCCTGCTGTTACTGTCTTGCATTTCCAGGAGGCGCAGAGCCTTCCCGGATCTCTCCTGGGAGCCTGAAGCGTCCTCTCGTCCCCCTCCAGTCCCCCTCCAGTCCCCCTCGGTCTCAACCAATGGCACATCTGCCAGCTGAACCCGACTGCACCAGACATCGTAGGCTCTCTGAGCCTCCCAGACACTTGCAAGCAAACCGAAAGTTCAGACAGACTTATAGACTCAGACTTTGGCAAACTGGGAGACAGACAAAAAAAAAACACGTTGTTACATGCTCGAGACCTCCTATTCACTACTCCAGCATGTGAGATTCCCAGCCAATGCACCAAAGACTCAGGCAAGCTTTAATGTACTGTAGACCCCTGAGTGAACCACGTGGAGGCAGGAACCGATGCAAAATACAAGAGGAATTTTATTTAATCCAGCACTCTGGGGTCGCCCTGCACATGGGGAAAGAATGACCACACCTTTTATACAGTCCTCAGGGCAGCTACCATTAGGCAGAACAGTGTTACCTTTAAACTAACTGGCTGTTAGTGAATGAGGTAGGTGGCCAAAAGTCTTGAAATAACCCTGGGCCTCCCCTAGCCGCAGGGGCCTCCCTGAGGTCTGAGGAACATAGTTTAGCCTCTCCCTTCCTGGAGGGGCAAGTGTTTCATGACCTTCCAAAGTTCCTGAGCTGACCCTTTCACTGGCAAAGCTATAAACAGGGGTAGGCAAAAGTCTTAAATTCTTGTTGGAACACAGGCCAAGAATGGAGCCGTGTGAAGAGAATCCTCATTTTAGGAGAACGCGGAGTGAAGGGCACTCCAGGAAGATTGACACCAAGGTCTTGTGGTTCAGATTCTTGTGTTTTATAAAAACAAAGTGCAAAGAATATGTTTGATAGAGGCACCATATGGTGAGGTGGAAGGGGGCACCTCCCAGGTCCCATGCTGAGGCATCCCTTCCCCGACCAGCAATACAATGGATATAGAATAGAGTTTATTTAAGGTGTGGGAAAGGGAGTTGGGAAGGGAGAGGGAGGCCAGGAACACGAGGGAAGGAGGAGGAGGGGGGTGGGGCAGGGAGAGAAGGGGCTGAGTAAGAGAGTGAAGAGAGGGCAAGCAGCCCCTTTTACAGTGAGTCAGGCACACCTGGCCTAGAAGGAAATGCTAACACAGATTACTCATTATTCAATTAAGTGTTTTAACCATCCTTTATATGCCTCTAAGGGAAAAACATGGTTCGATGAAGATTCTGTACGGCTGGCTGATGAACGTTTCAGCAGAGAGCTGAGATGCCTTAGGTCTGAAGCCAGATGATCTTGGGCTCTCTTTAGCTTTTAATAGCTGTACCTTGTCCACCTCCGTGTTTGACCTAACATCCCCACACTTGGGATGATTGCGTGAATAAATCCTTTTGGAATGTGCAAACAGACCCTTAGCCTCCACCTGCGCCAAGGTGAAGGAGGGCATGTGAGTCTGGTAGCAGAACTTCCTTGTTTTTCTGTATCTATCTGAGGTTCAAATTGAGAGGTCCAGAAACCTTGGGAATAAAAACTTTCCTGTTCCCCAGGAAACATACTGGGCTCCTCAGAGGGAACCACCACCAACAGTTCCTTAGTCAGCTCCCCGCCCTGACTTAGGGAGGGTAAGTGTGGCGCCGAGTCAGCTCCTAGCTAGAGGAGATAACAAGGACAAAAAATGCCCCCATCCCCAGGCAGTGGTGGCGCAAGCCTTTAATCCCAGCACTTGGGAGGCAGAGGCAGGTGGATTTCTGAGTTCGAAGCCATCCTGGTCTACAGAGTGAGTTCCAGGACAGACAGGGTTACACAGAGAAACCCTGTCTCGAAAGAGAAAAAAAAAATGCCCCCATCCAAAGAACAGACTGGAGACAACCACAAGGATGGGAAAATATCTTATCTCTGGATGGGTGTTTGTGCAGGGCAGCCTTGTATGGCTTGAGCGTCTCATCCTGTGGTTAAATGTTCATGAGAGAGGAGTGCTGTCCACTTGGACACTAGACAGTCAGAAACTGACCCATGTAGCACCCCCAGCACCCCCCAATGAAGTTTTAGATTACCTAACCCTAGCTACAATCCCCCTAGTTTCCTATGAAAAGGCTTGCTCTCCTTTGCCTGAGTCACCATCTTGATGAATGGTCAACCCCTGCATGCTGGGTTTCTGCAGAATAAAACTCTCTCTGCTTTTACAGACATAATCTGGGGGATTCCCTGCAGTGTTATCTTTTGGATTTGGTTTTTCAAGACAGGGTTTCTCTGTGTAGCCCTGGCTATCCTGGAACTCACTTTGTAGACCAGGCTGGCCTTGAACTCAGAAACCCGCCTGCCTCTGCCTCCCAGAGTGCTGGGATTACAGGCGTGCACCACCACCACCCAGCTCAACTGCAGTGTTATCTTACATGAACAGCTCACAGCATTCCAGGGTGCAGTCCAGTTATAATATTTGTCCTTCGACAAGTAGGACTTAGAGGTTAAAGGAAATTTTGTTTTATAGATCTCTTAAGCACAGTAGTTTAAACTTATTAACATAACTTTAGACCTCACAATATTTTAAACCTCTGAAAGTAGACAAGAAAGGCTCTGTTAGAGTAGAATCCTTCTAGACCCTGGACCATCTCAGACTAAACAAAATTAACTGTCAACCAAACAAAGAGAGATCCCAGCCCTAAGCTAGAATTCACTAATTTCCATTGACCCTAAGGGCTTTTTCCAGTCCCACACCCTCCTTACAGCTTTGCCCTCCCACCAGGGATCGAGGCAAGGCCGAGTTCCATTCTCCACCTATAGGAACATTCTTGAGTAAAAAATTCTCAGAAAAAAAAAATGGCAGAATGTACTGACTGATAGTCACCTGACCCTCTGGAAAGTCCCAGGTAGAGTTCAAATGGTGTCATGCTTGCTAGCCAATAGATTTAAAGGTCAATATGTTTAGCTAATAAGTTTGAACTGTAACCTTGCTGAAGTAACCTGTGCCCCTAAGAAGTATAAAAGCTGCTTGTAACACATTCCGGGTGACCTTCTAGTCAGTCACTCGCCTTGAGGAACTGATTAAAGGTTGGTCCCGGGGCTGGAGAGATGGCTCAGCGGGTAAGAGCACCAACTGTTCTTCCAAAAGGTCATGAGTTCAAATCCTAGCACCCACATGGTGGCTCGCAACCATCTGAAAAGAGATCTGATGCTTTCTTCTGGTATCTGAAGACGATTACAGTGTACTCACATATAATAAATAAATTAAAAAAAAAAAAAGGTTGGTCCCCATGTGCCACACAGGAAAATAAACCTCTTGCTTTTGCATTGATCTGTGTCTCGGTCTCTCTCTCTCTCCCGGAGGGTCATACACTTGGACCCTTACACAATTAGTGCATTTTAAAGTCTTGATTTATATCTTTCTTGTTACTGAGAAGAAAATACCACCATATTGGAGCATTGTATTGGGGGTAACCTGAATCATTGTCACTTTATTTGCCTCAAGAATCTTTTACTCTACTTGGAATGGGTGCTATGATTTTCTATGAACAAGCGTGAGGCAAAAGAAAGAGGCCTCTGGGTTAGGACAGAAGGGGAGAAAGAAGAAGAGAGGGGGGAGGTGGAGAGACAGACAGACAGACACACTGAGAATCCATGAATTCAATCTAGAGTTCCAGTCTAGCAACACAGAAATCCTGGCATCTGCAGAGCATACAGTCAACCAGCAAAGTTTCTCTACTTATCCATCATTCACCGTACAAGGCACAGAAATAATGAGGAAAGTATCATGGAAGTCAGAGTAAACCAAAGGCAACTTTATTCACTGACAGTGCGGTGGGAGGGGGATGGGGGATACTTCTAACAGGTTAGAGTCTCAGTCAGTCTCAGGAGCTGACGGGAGAACCTTGAAAGCGCTCAAGCAGTCTCCATTTGAAACACAAGCCTACGAGCCTTGCTGAAGTTCAGGGGAAGAGAAAGCAAGAACGAGCGCACACAGAAGAGAAGGGAGGGGGCAAAAAGAGAAAATGAAAACATCTGGATTAGATAGCAAAGAGCCTCTGGGGTAAGGGCAGCTGGACTCCTGGGCTGGAAAGTTCAGGGTTGGGGGCGGGGCGTGCCAGGTAGGGACTGAGGGATGCTGGGAGAACCTGGAGGCCAGGTTAGCTTTGGTATGTAAAATATGCACTTCAGCCCCTCCTCCCTCCTCAGGGTTCTGGAACCAAACAGCACGGAAAAAGAATGCTCCCAAACTAGAAGTGTAACAAAATAAGACAAAAAAGTAAAACTACTTAGGGCATAAGTCAAAGATTACTGCCTGTGAAAGCCAACCACGAATCCTGGGGAAACTGATGATATTTAAAATGAGCCAGTGTCTTGAGGTTTCCAAACAGTCTCACTAATAAAAGTAACCCAGGCTGGCCTAGAACTCACAATCCTGCCCCACTCTCTAGAGTGCTATTGACAGCCTCAGCACACCTGACAGAAGGTTTGCAAAATTAAAGTCATGAACAGCGCCAAGCGAAGCCTGTTCAGTTTCTGTTCGCTTTTCTTTATTTTTTTAGACAGGGTCTCACTTGTAGTCCTGCCTGGCTAGGAATTCAGACAGATCCATCAGCTTCTTTCTGCCTTGGGTCCCAAAAGCTGGGACTAAAGGTGTGTGTCACATACACAGCAAAACCTTTATTTAGGGGATGGAGAGATGGCTCAGCGGTTAAGAGCAATGACTGCTCTTTCAGAGTTCCTTAGTTTGCCAGCAACCACATGGTAGCTCACAACCATCTGTAATGGGATCTGATGCCCTCTTCTGTTGTGTCTGAAGACAGCTACAGTGTACTCACATACATAAAATATCCTTTTTAAAATTTTTATTTAGTAAAGAAAAAAATTAGTAAGTGACTGTTAAGTATCCAGCAAAATACAACCACTCTCTAAGATGCTAAAAGATGCAAATTGAAATTCTTAAGCAACATAGACATGGACCTACGATAGCAAGTCTCATTTAAAACCGAGAACCAAGGAGATGGCTCAGTGGATAAAAGCTTAATGGCCCAAGAAGCCTGACCACTGGCACGCAGGAGCCAGGAGTCAGCTTGCTCTGATGAACATGTAGTGACAGATGGGACAGAGAGGCTGAACAGGTTGGGCACCATAAAGACGGTGGTGAGGGACAGTCTGATATAAGTAGCACTGCCACCCAAGGCAACGGTGACATGCCCCACTCCCACCCCATGTCCTCTGGCGCACCTGTGGTCCTGCAGTAGCTGCGATCTAGTCAACATCCAGGGCTCATGTCACCACCAAAGGCCAGGAGGATGTCCCTGTCCCGGACTGCCTGGGGGCCACGACAATGTCCAAGATCTCAGCAGAGCTGACCTACCTCTCAACAGCTGATGAATGCCAGAGATGGTCCCACACTTCTGCTGTACAGCTAGCTCAGGAGAGCTGGTCCCACCCCTTGGCCGCTAAAGCACTCTGGAGAGCAGGTCCTGTCCCTTGCTGGGGCAGTACAGGATCCCTGGTCCAATGTCTTGCCAGCTACCACAGGTAAGACAGCTGGCCCTGCCCCTCACCTAGGCAAATCAGGAGAGCTGGTGGGATGAACAGCTCAGCTACCACGCAGGCCCAGATTCAGGGCTTTGAGCTGGCCCACCCCAACATCCACCCAAACAATGAGCTGCAGGAGCACGTGGGGCTGCAGGATCTCATGACACAGAGCAACAATAAAGTCCTGATGAGGATCCAGTATTGACGGTGTAGAAACCAGGAGCCTCAAACCAGACCAAGGACTCATTGCAATGAACATTTTCACTAAAGCTGTTTTGTCAAAAGGGCATATAATACTGTGTGTGACACACCCTAACTTCTACAGCAGGATATTTTGTTTAGAGGGTTTGCTTGCCTTTTTTCTTTGGGAGGGAGGTTGCAAGGTTGGCTATGTAAGGATGCAAGATGAGTACTAGAATACAAACATAGTGTGAAATTCACAATCAATAAAAATTAAAAACAAAAAACATAGTGGGCAGAGTTCAGCCCTTGGGTCCCAGAGGAGCGCCTACACGTGACCTCCACACGTGTCTGGTGGCAAAGACGCACCCACACCCTACATACAAATCATACACAGTAATAAAGGAAATTTTAAAAATTAAAATTAAAAAAGGCCTAATTAGCTTTATTGAACATATCACTCAGAAGTTATAATCAATGAGGCAGTAAAAGTAACTCAACTGCACAAGACACAAAACAAAAACCTAAAAAAAAGACACAAAAGGTTTTCACAAAATGCTTTATTCCTCTAATTACTAGTTCTTATAAATAACTTTGGCAACATCAAAATAACTTTTATTTGGTAAAACAAGCAACCAACTTCACAGAGTAACAAAATAGTAATCTTGACAAATATTTAATTCATGTGTAAACAAAACAAAGTGACATTGCTTCAAAAATAGATAGAGCTGTCGATATAAAACAGAAAGCTTCAGAGACTTAGTCACTCTAGTCTGTGTTAGAGGCACAAAAATGGACCTAAGCTAGCTCACTTCTACCACAGAGCCAAAGCTCTCGCTACTGTCTTCCTCAAGTTCTGTGACTAGGAAACTTAGCTAGATTGCAGAGGGAGAAAGCTGCAGGGAGAGGTAAGTTGCCTTCCAAGAGAAAGAGTAAATGGGGACATTTCTAGTCACTCTGAGACTCTTGATAAGCTTAATATCCACAATGAGGTAGCAGCCATGCGGGCTCGGGGAAAGCACTGTGCCAGCAGCCCGGGCAGCCTCAGCCTCAGGAGGAACAGGAATTTACTGAGGAATGGGAGGTCAGTGGGTCACAACAGTGCAGGAGCAGGGGAGTCAGCTGGGCAGCGCAGGGGACAGGAGGAGCGGGTAGGCAGGAGCCTGAGCCCTGGGGCCTCCCTTAGCAGTAAACAACAGTCTGTACTCCTTAGGAGCATGCTTTAGTGAAACAGAGAACTACAGCCACAGGGCTGGACACACTCGACACAGGTCTAAGAAAGAGGCTTCTTACTTTTACCATATACAGTATGTAAGTCTGCAGACTCATTTCATAATCAGGATTTTCCACCAGAACAGGTGGGACAAATCTGCTTTCCACACCTAAAGGAAAGGTACACGGTAAAAAAGAGTGTGATGTGCCCCTCCCCCCAATCACTGAAAATACCCATCAAAACAGTAAAGAAGCAGATCACAGTCAGTGGTAGAGCGTAAAGCAAACGAAAGATACAACCTCTTATCCCTTAATCTTAAGAGAGGCCAAGGCCTACAGATAACCTCTCCCCATTTTTTCACAAAATCTAGGGAAACTTCACTAAACTGAGAAAGGAAAATTGGAACAGGGACATTTAAGGAACCTGTCCACACTGCCTCTTTTGTTGTTAAGGGGCAGGGTCTTGCTGTGTAATTTGGAACTCACTGAAGAGCCTAGGCTGACTCTGGACTTCAGATCTTCCTGCCCCAGCCTCCCAAGAACTCTTATTACCAGTGTGTGCTACCACACCCAGCAAGATAAGGTACCTTTAAAGAAAGGAACAGGATCCTCAGAGTTTGCAAGAGCAGGGTCTACAACCAGCATGCACCCAGACTCCTTGAGGAATGAGCAGCAGCAGCTGATCCCCTGGGCTGAAGGGGAAGGGACAACAGGTGGCACTGGGCCAGGCTCAAGGACACAGCCCTGGATATTCACAGAAAGAGTTAATGCTACTGAAGTTGTTGAAGACAATCCTCAGAGGATGCTCTACAGTTCTATAAAAAATTGTTCCTCCATGGGCTAGTGACCAGCTAAGTAGTATGACAGGAGAAGGCAAGTCTTCATTTAGGACATATCTTGCACACAAAAGTGCTTCAAGTAAGACCCAAGCAATATTAGTGTGATCAACTCGGATTCTATACATCCAACACGGGGAAATTATACAGACATTATAACCACTTAGATATGAGACAAGACACAGACTGTGACTAGGGCCCTAGTTCAGTGGCAGAGCCTTGGGTTTAATCCCTAGCACCAAAGGGGGGGAAAAAAGCACCAGGGCATCAAATCGCAAGTTTCACATATTCGATCACACTCATGGACTGAAAACTGAAAACCTATAGAGGGCTTACATCCTAGTCACCCTGGTCTGGCTTTTGTGCTATGTCCAGTATTATTGGGCAAGGTCCTATTACAGCTTGAGAGTAGAACTAAGTTCACCCCGGGCCATAAACTGGACAGATGCATTTTCCCAAACCTTTTCAGTTACAATTCAGGTTCAATATACTTTATATAATGAATACCAGACTTCTTTTCCTCAGGAAAGGACCACTTCCTTTACTGGTGTGGCCCATGAGGATATAGCCAGTTCTTCACACATAACTAGCCAAGAATGAACAGAGAGTGGAGAACTCTGGCTACCCTAAGCATCAAGCAAAACAAAGTCCACGGTCATCAGCTCCGTGCCTGTTCTCTAACTACCGTTGCCACCACATCTCGTGTCGCTAAGAATACACAGCTGTGCTTTTATGTGTGCAGGGGCCTTTCACAAATATGGGCATTACAGGAATGGCTTGGCCTCCTTGGATACTCTTTTAGGTAAAGGCATTCAGGCAGGGTTCCTTCTTTGGCCTCAAGACTGAAAAGGATGTGTGCCTGTCTACTTATCCACACTATATACCACTTAAGAAGATATCTCTTAAAAAAGGGGGGAAAATGTCTCTCTCCCTCCTATAGCAAGCATTAATTTCCTGTAGATTTTCAGGAGAGAGACGTGGGGCCTTGTGAGCCCACCAAACTCAAAAAACCTTTACATAAAAGAGCTCTCAAACTTTAGGATATTAATAAATAGGTTTAACTCGTTTTCCATTTGCAGGGATACAGACAAACACCTTCCTTGTGTTAGGCCAAACACTTAATATTGAAAACCAGATGTATTTTAAATAACACTCACTGTTCATTCAGAAAATGCTGTAGCTGAGGAATGGGGTGGTAGAGCACGTGCTTATTATTTGTGAAGCCTCCGTTCCAGCTCCAGCACTCAACGAGAACAAAAGAAACCCTCAAAAAACAAACAGGCAAAGCCCTACATTATCACAAAATTAAAGAAAGAAAAAAAGCTGACTGTTCAGCAGTTCATCATCTTAGGTACCAGTGAGTGAGTGACGGATGGGCTGTACTCTTGTCTCTCTGGAGGGTCTGGATTCTGGTTTAGGTGAGAATTAATTAATGGGGCTTTTGTGAAGGTCTGCCTTGAGGTCTGGGGTAAGATGATGGCTCCCAGTCTGCTGTGCTCACAGTGATTGAAGCCACCTTCACAGACTCTGACTCCACAGGCTGCACGGACACCTGAATCACCACCTTCGTCTCGGGAGGCAGCCCTTCCAGCTGCTTGGGCTTCTTAAACATTTGGTGGCACTGTGTCTTGTGCTCCATCTTCTCCTTGAAGGTTAAAAACTGCAGGCGGCACTTGGAGCACTGGTGGTTGCTCCTTTCCCAGTGGCCCCTGTAATGGCACATGTAGGGCATCCCAGTTTTGAAGATCTTAAGACAAAACGGACAGAGCAGGTTCTTAGTGCTTACATGGCACTTTGTAAAGTGGGTCTCCACGTCGGCGAAGACAGACGACCTGTACTTACAGACCTGGCAGACATAGGGCATCTCCCCAGGCTTGTGAGTGTCCTTCATGTGCTGCAGAAGGACTTGGTCGGTCTCAAAGGACAATTCACAGATTTTGCAGACCACGGAAGGGTCTGGTGCCGTGTGCACACGGTCGATGTGGCACTCCAGCTGGAATGGGGAATCGAACTGCCGGTGGCAGCGCAGGCAGGTGGTGTGACTCTCCCAAGCATCCTCACTCCCCTGCCTCTCCAACTCCAAGTGATGCTTGGTGTGGTTCATAAATTTAACATTTTTTAGGGCTTTCAAGCAGCTGGGGCATTTAAAGGCGGTGTGGGTCTTCTGCTCTGGCTTCCCATCTCCTTTGTCCTGTCCATAATAGAAGTCACTAAGTAACAGAGTCAAACTTCCTTTCTTGGGATCAAAAGTCTCTTGACTTGCTAGACTTGAAGAGTCTGCCTCCACCAATCCACTGTCCTGACCAGGGTGGACAGAGTCCTCTGGAGGAGGCGCCCCGTTCACACCGCGGCCCAGTGAGGTGGGAGCGTCAAAGGAAGGCGTCTTCTGCTGCGCATTCGAGGTATGGAAAGTCCCTGAAGGGGGCAAAGTTGAAGGGAGTTGTTTTACAATCTCAATACTACGGTCAGGCCTCTGTGGATTTATGGAAAAATGGCACTTTGAGACATACAAACTTTGATTCAAATCTCCTCCTGAAAGCGCTGCCTTTACTGGACTATTCTCTGAACTTGAGAGTGTGACCAGAGGCGAACAGCACTTTGAAGAGCTACTAGGCACAACTTGTGGTGAATTACCTTTACAATCAGACTCAGACAAAGGCTCAATAATGATAGGACTATCTGTCGATCTTGATTCAACCGGAGACGCTGGCAGGACAATCACTGCCTCTGATGTGGGGGCAGCAGGACGTGAGGGCTGCAGTCTTTGAGTCGTGGTCTCTCTAAGTCGGTTATGCTTTCTTTTTAACCGTGAGCCTGGGGTGACTCTGTTCAGAATGTTCGAGTTGGCGGGTTGTGAAGTTGAAGTTACTCCGACAAAGATGAGCTCGGCGTCTTCCTTTACTTTCTCCACCCCTACAAAGATGAGTTCCGCGTCATCATCACCATCGTCATCGAGGACTTGAATGGGTTCCTGTGAACTCCGCTGCGGCTCTGAATTTTGTCTCTTGTCACCTAACACAAATGGCCGCTCCATTTCTAGTGTGGTTCCTGACACGTGTGGCCACAAGCCCCAGCACTTCCTCAACACACACTGCAACCTGAGTGCAAACAAATCACATGTCAGTGAGCATAGGAAAAGGACTTGGTTTTCTCATCAAAGACTTTGAGGTGGGGCTGAAGAGATGGCTCAGCAGTTAAGAGCACTGACTATTCTTCCAGAGTTCAAATCCCAGCACCCACGTGGTGGCTCACAACCATCTGTAATGGGATCAGATGTCTTCTTCAGGTGTGTCTGAAGATAGCTACAGTGTACTCGTATACATACAATAAATAAGTAAATCTTTAAAAAAAAATTTACTCATTTAAAAAACAAAAGACCTTGAGGTGGTTATAAACATTAAGGACAGACACTCAGCCAGTGCCACCCAGCTTTTAGCCCAACCTTGGAGGCCCAAACCTCCAAGGAGGAGCATCTACAGGCTCTGTTGCCTAGTCTGACCCAGGACTCTCACCCAGCCTCACCTGGCCTTTGTATACCCAGGCAGGAGCTCCATCAGTAAGCTCTCTTAGGTGGGTCTTCTCACCCTCAGCTGTCTCCCCTCACAGGCCCCACCCTCCAGACCCAGGCCCAACTAAGAACCAAATCTGCCTTCTCTTTAGTGAATCTAACCCAGGGCCTTTACCTCATGCCACAACCCAGGTTCAGATGGTGCTGCAAGCTATCTCAGCCTAAGCCTACTGTGTGCTCTCCTGCTGAGTCTGACCAAGTCCCTGTACTTGTGCAGCCTTCCAGGCCCAGCCCAGACCCCCAAACTCAGACCCCTCCAGTATACTGGTTACCAGTGAACTCCAGTTACCCCAGTCACTCCAGTTAATAACCTACACTGAGTATCTGAAGGACTAGTGTGTTCTCTCCAGTCTTGAAATCAACCAAGCTCAGACAAGAGCAAAAGCAGAATCAAACTTCTCCTCAACATCAGACACACAATCAAAGAAACAAACCCAGGTGTTTGAGTTAGAAAACAGTGAGGAAGACTGAGACCATATGTGTCCCTAAGAACAGCAGTCCTACACAAGTGTTGTCTAAGATGAATTGCTGCAGCTAAACTCAGGACACAGGATTTAAAAGAACAATTACAAACAATCAAAGATAAAGAATTCAACAATTCCAAAGAGGACAAAGCAAACACCTCAAGGAACTTAAAAGAGAGCAGAACAAGAAAATGCCTCCCGAGTCCGGCGGTGTTAACACACACACTTAATCCAAGCACCTAGGAAGCAGAAGTAGGTGAACTCTGATTTTGAGGCTAGCCTGGTCTACATAGTGTATTCCAAGACAGCTAGAGCTACTTAAGACTCTATCTCAGAGAACTTAAAAAATATACACATATACGGTTCAACAAATTACTGGTACTCTGAAAAGCTGCAAACATAAATCAGCAAATTCTGAAGATGTCAAAAAAAAAAAAAGAGCCATTTTAATGCAGTGTATAGCTTTCAAATCAACATTATCTTTTTATTTATTTACTGCCAAGGAACAGCCTTGGCTTGGAGAGGGGTTCTGAGGAAGGGATGTCTGGACGCAACGATAATAAATGACTTGAGTCAAATTGTGGGTTGAAGGTGGTGGCACCTCTCTCTCCCTCTCTCTGTATGTGTGTGTGTGTGGGGGGGGGGGTGAAGCTGGCGGCGTCTCTCCCCCGCCCCCTCTCTCTGTGTATGCATTCTGCTCAAGACAGTTCTCCAAATGGTTCTCTCTGGCTATTCTAAAAAATTCTCTGGATAGCACTTCTCTTGAAGATTGTAAGCCCGGTCTTTTATTTTACATGTCAATCTAGTCATTTACTCCAGGTTTCCTTTGAATTATCCATTAAATCCACATCCCATGACCCAGTGCTCTTGATTTTTAGGAGACAGCAAGCACATATTTCCTTTTAACAGCACAAAAGAATTCAGAGATCCTTTTGCCTCAGTTAGCTGGGAGGGACCATGTCCTGAAATGACCATTTCTACCACACCTGGGCCTGGACTTGGTCTCCCAGGATGATCTTGGACTCAGGAATCTGCTGCCTTTGTATCTTTCTGATAAGCTGGCTCACTAATGCAACTGCCTTTGTTCCTTTACATTCATACTGCATACTTAAGTTTTTGTATAAGTGAGAAACTATATATTCTAAAACTCATGTTTTTAGAGTTCTTTTCCACAGCCTTAAGGGCTGATCTGAAGGTCCTAGTGCTTACCTTTTTGCTGTCTCTGATTATCATGGCATAATTGTTATCAGGGAGGGCATTCCTTAAAGAAGTACCACACTTAAAGAAGTGCCAGGCAGTGGTGGCTCAAGACTTTAATCCCAGCACTCTGGGAGTAAGAGGCAGGTGGATTTCTGAGTTCAAGGCCAGCCTGGTCTACAGAGTAAGTTCCAGGATAGCCAGGGCTATAGAGAGAAACCCTGTCTCGAAAAAATAAATAAATAAATAAATAAATAAATAAATAAACAAACAAACAAACAAACAAAAGAAGTGCCACACCAACTCCAGTGGAGTCTTCATGACCTGGTCACCAGATTGAGGCATACATAAAGTTCAAGGAACCAAGCCTCCTGGAAAAACTTGTGCACTGAGTACCTTTTTGAGCTTTGCTGCAGTTCTTATGATTATAATGATTTGTGCTGGCGCTACGGCTATTGGGATTGGCAATGGAGATCGCTTCCCTGTTCCAGAAGGCCATGTTCCTTGGAAATTAGATATTGAGGTTTTAGGAACAGTTCCTCCTTTTGTCGCCAACTTCCTCCTATCCTTCAAGCAGTGATTAAAACAGGATACCAAAAACCCAAGCGGGGAAATATGGTATATGGGACCAGTTGCAGCAAGAGGAATCATTTGCAAAAACTCCTAAAAAGACTCTTTTCTAAGAAAAAGCACATGAAAGTAATGTTCCCACAAAAGAGACAGTCACTATTATGACTCAAAAGGGTCCAGTTTATGTTACAGGAAACAAACTATGGATGCCTAGGAAATTTCAGAGGAAAGGTTATAAAATTCCAGAACCCACTGATGACTCTCTTCAGTATACAAAAGCTTACAGGAATGGATAGGATAGGATAATTAATGTGAGAGGTAAACATGTCTCTTGGCTCAGTCTGCCCTTCTTGGAGAGGTTAAGAAGGTCCCATCCTCCTTGGTGCTTACTGAGCAAAGAACAATGATCTCAAAGAGCAATTGCAGAGAGCCTTATGGGGTGTCAGACCACCTGGCAGGAACTTGACACTGACCAAGGTGAAGCTCCTCTCCCAGTCTTCGAGCAGGAATTCCTGTGCTAGCCATAATCCTGCTCCCCACCTATAGTGGAGGGCTCAGACCAAGGTGAACCATTGTTCTCCGAGGACCTGCAGTTTCCTGAGGCACCAGCCACCTGCGAAGCAAGTGAACCAGTTCTGCAGACCTGTTTCCAGCCTTTCCGGGAAGGGTCTTCCCCCACCTGTATATATTTGGAGACCTCCATTAAACGTAGAGCCTTGACCAGGAAATCTTGTCTTGGCTCCATGTTTTTCTCACCACTCCCTTTTCACCCCCAGCTTTCCTTGCAGGGAACCTGGTAACCCGTGCGATGTAGCTGCAGGCAGCTACTAGCAATCGTTTAAAATTCAGATATGGGGTAGAGACACTTCAATCTAGAGACGGAGGATGGTATTCAAAAGAGAGAACAAAGCCAGGAGGTCTACAAAGTGAGTTCCAGGACAGCCAGGGTTACACAGAGAAACCCTGTCTTGGAAAAAGAAAACATTAAAAAAAAGAGAGAGAGAGAAAGCAAGAGTGGATTTTAGGCTGCCATAAAACACATGCTCAGGTCTTTGAACAAAGCCACAGATTGAAAAGACGCTGTGCCAGCCAAGATCAGGAGACAGAAAGTAAAAGCCATGTGTGGGGTCAAGGACAACTATGACTATCTTTAAGTGTCTGAAGTTCATGTGAATAAAGCTTTTCTTATAAGTTAGTCTGACCTTTATGAAACCACCTAAAGTTCTGTAATCACTGTCAATTTTTGGTCTATATAATCTATATAATCTGCTGCTTTGATTCAGTAAAAACACATTCAGCTCCAACCTTGTGTGGTGTCTGTTTGCCATGGCAGAATCCCTGCCCACTGCTCCATCTCTCAGATATGTTTCTGGTGTTCTGAGAGGTTAGAAATATTGGGATAATACTTTATCATTATAAATTGGCATTACATAATTCGGAGTTTATTGCCAGGCATTTTGTCATAGCACCAAACACTGATATAGCAACCCAGTTAAAAACTGGGCAAACAGCCGGGCGGTGGTGGTGCACACCTTTAATCCCAGCACTCTGGGAGGCAGGGGCAGGGGGATTTCTGAGTTCGAGGCCAGCCTAGTCTACAGAGTGAGTTCCAGGACAGCCAGGGCTATACAGAGAAACCCTGTCTCCAAAAAACCAAAAAAAAAAAAAAAAAAAAAAAAAAAAAACCCAAAAACAAACAAACAAACAAAAAACCCCTGGGCAAAGATTTTAATAGACATTTCTCACAAAAAAGTATATAAAACGGATGTTCAAACTACAATTATTAGGTATCACCTCATATCAACTAGAATAGCTATTACAAATTTAAAAACTTTAAATCCACCTGCCTCTGCCTCCCAAGTGCTGGGATGCCACCTGGCTGGCAACACACTTCTTCTGCATCCACTGAGATAGGTATCTAGTCACTTAAAATGGCTCCAGAATAAACCACCTCCCTGGCAGTAGATACAATGTAAGATGGTTCCCTTCTGCTACCATGGCTTCCTTGACAAAACAGACTGTAGCCAACATGCCTTCATGAAAGCCTGTACAGATATTAGGACTAGAGAGGACACAGTCCAACATATAAGGACTATATATAAGAAACCCACAGCCAACACCCTAAATGGAGAAAAAGCTGAAGCTAATGCCACCGAGGTCAGGATGGAGGTGGGGAGGACCACTACCTCCCACCCTTCTCAGTAGTGTGCTGAAGCAGCAGCTGGAGCAGTAAGGCATAAGGACGCAGAAAGGATACAGACAGGAAAGGAGGAAGTCAAGCAACTGCTATTAGCAGAGGATATATTATATACCGCAGGTTCTAAAATTCTCTAAGGAAACCTCTAGAAGCAATAAACAATTTCAGCTGTATAAAAAGATGCAAAATTAATTGGCAGAAAACCAATAGCTTTTTCTCTTTAATAGCCAGCAAACATACTGAGAAAGAGATTGTTACAGGGAGCCCACCACAGACACCCATCAGACAGGGCCAACTGAAAGTCTTTTTTCCAGCTAGCTGGGACTACACTCCTAGCTGGAATCCAAGTGTAGTGGTGAGCATTTACAATAAGGACCTTTTAAAGGAAAAATCCACATTCTGTTGTCTCTCGGCAGCTACAGGGGGGTATTTCAAGCAAGCAAGCAAGCAGTTTAACAGAAATTAAAACAGATCAGTTAGCTGAAGGGGAAGGTTTCACATAAGCAGACAGCTTAACAGAAGCCAAGGTAAGTGAGCTGGGGTATCTTGACCTTGGGCTCCTAAAATAGAAATGGTTAATTTTACCCAGATCAAATTCTAGTCAAATCTAAAATGGCCTCAACAAGAATACAAGATGGAGGATCTGCTCTGTCTTACCCTGTCACATCGTCATGTACAGATTCCCATCAATAACAGGTAAAAAGACAATAAAATATCTTAGAAATAGGGCTGGAGAGATGGCTCGGTGGTTAAGAACACTGGCTGCTCTTCCAGAGATCCTGAGTCCAAATCCCAGCTACCACATGGTGGCTCACAACCACCTGTAATGAGATCTGATGCCCTCTTCTGGCATACATGCAGGCAGAACACTGTACACATAATAAACACATCTTTAAAAAAAAAACAACTAGGTATAAACCTAAGCAATGAAAGACATCTGCAATGAAAACTTTTAAGCTTCTATAAAAAGAGAAAAACACTAGAAAACGGGTTGGAAAGACACCCTACAGATTATTCAGAATTAATATTCTTAATGGTTTTACTAAAAGTCATTTATAGACTCAATTCAAAAGTCCCATCTCATTCTTCACAAAAATAGAGAAAAAACTGTCCTAAAATTAAAATAGAACCACAAAAGACACCAGCTAGCCAAAACAATCCTGAACAAACTGAACAGTGCTGAAGAGATCAACAGATCTTAAAAGATCTTAAGATGTGTCTCATGGCCGGGCAGTGGTGGTGCACACCTTTAATCCCAGCACTTGGGAGGCAAAGGCAGAGGCAGGCGGATTTCTGAGTTAGGAGGCCAGCCTGGTCTACAGAGTGAGTTCCAGGACAGCCAGGGCTACACAGAGAAACCCTGTCCCGAAAAAACAAAAAAAAAAAACAAAAACAAAAAAAAATGTCTCATGACAGGTGTGGACTGAGCTCTTACCCTCAGCACATGGGAGGCAGAGGTAGATGGAGCTGCGAGCCCAGCCTGCTCAAGGACAACCACAACTATGTAAGAGACCTTATCTCAAAAATGCATACATAAAGGCAAACCAACAACCAGGATATATTCCAAAGCCACAGTAATGAAAACAATATGGTGCTGGTGAGAACACAGTCACACAGATCAACAGCGCAAAGTCAAAGACCCAAACATGAATACACATGTCCAATCACTTAGTACCTGACAATACCAAACATGAATACACATGTCCAATCACTTAGTACCTGACAATACCAAACATGAATACACATGTCCAACCACCTGGTACCTGACAATACCAAACATGAATACACATGTCCAACCACCTGGGACCTGACAATACCAAACATGAATACACGTGTCCAACCACCTGGTACCTGACAATACCAAACATGAATACACATGTCCAATCACTTAGTACCTGACAATACCAAACATGAATACACATGTCCAATCACTTAGTACCTGACAATACCAAACATGAATACACATGTCCAATCACTTAGTACCTGACAATACCAAACATGAATACACATGTCCAATCACTTAGTACCTGACAATACCAAACATGAATACACATGTCCAACCACTTAGTAGCTGACAATACCAAACATGAATACACATGTCCAACCACCTGGTACCTGACAATACCAAACATGAATACACATGTCCAACCACTTAGTAGCTGACAATACCAAACATGAATACACATGTCCAACCACTTAGTAGCTGACAATACCAAACATGAATACACATGTCCAACCACTTAGTACCTGACAATACCAAACATGAATACACATGTCCAACCACCTGGTACCTGACAATACCAAACATGAGCTGATGGCAAGGACCTTCAGCAGTGGTGGCTGGAGACTGGATGTCCACATATGGAAAGTCAAACTGGACCTATATCTAAACCCCGGACAAAAACTCACTCCAATGGACTCCAAATGGACAAAGACCTAATGCAACACTGGACAGCGCCCTACACAATCTACGTGAAGGGAAAGACTTCCTGAAGAGGACTCCATTTCCCTAAGAACAAAGACAATGACCAACCAGTGGGACTTCACCAATCTAAAAAGCCGCTGTACAGCTTGGGAAACAATTAACTCAAGAGGAGGCCCACACAGTCATCCCTGCCAGATACACATCTGCAGGGGCTTCGTTTCTAGAATATATGAAGAACTCAAAAAAGCCACTGATTCAAAAAATAGAGAGGGAGGGAGGAAGGGAGGGAGACACATTCAAAAAATGGGTTTGGGACTCGAACAGACAATTCTCAACAAAATTAAAATGGCTAAGAAATGTCTCAAAAACTGTTCACTGTCCTTAGCTATTATGGAAAAGCAAATGAAACCAACTGTAGAATTTCATGTTACCACAGTCAGAATAGTAAGGACCAACGGACAACAAAAATTCTGGAGCGCTGGGGGCTGGTGAGGCGGCTCGGTGGTTAAGAGCACCGACTGCTCTTCTAAAGATCCTGAGTTCAAATCCCAGCAACCACCCTGTGGCTCACAGCCATCTGTAATGAGATCTGATGCCGTCTTCTGGAGTGTCTGAAGATAGCTACAGTGTACTTACATACAATAAATAAATCTTAAAAAAAAATTCTGGAGCACATATGGGGGAAAGGGAAACCCCCCTTCACTGTGGGCAGGATATAAAACCAACCCAGCCCCTCTGAAAATCAGTGTGGAGAACTCCCCAAAAGCTGAGGCTAAATCTACCACGTGACCCAGCTACACCACTCTAAACTTCCTATTTGAAGAAGCAACTTCAAAAGTTCCAGAATTCACTGGGCGTGGTGGTGCACGCCTGTAATCCCAGAACTTGGGAGGAAGAGGCAGGTGGATTTCTGAGTTCAAGGCCAGCCTGGTCTACAGGGTGAGTTCCAGGATAGCCAGGGCTACACAGAGAAACCCTGTCTCGAGAAAAAAAAACAAAAAAAACAAAACAAAACAAAAAACAAAACAAAACAAAAAAATAAGTTCCAGAATTCCTTATAGCAACACTTGGCCTGAACTTATCATACCCATTCAGATTACCTCCGGAAATTCCAAACCAGTAATCTGTTTTTGTTTGTTTGTTTTCAAGACAGGGTCTCACTCTATAGCACTGTCTATCCCAGAACTACCTCTGTAAACCAGACTAGCCCAGAACTCACGAAGAGATTCGCCTGCCTCTGCCGACCTGCTATCAGCCTGACCTGCTATCAGCCTTGGTAATGTTTTATTTTTATCAGAGGTGCAAAGAGAAGTCACAAAGTGAAAAAGACGGCCTTTTCTCTTACCGCAGATATACACTGGAACTTTTAATAACTTCTGGGGAGTCCAAGCACTGCAAGTCACATCCCTGGGGTACATCAGACAGAGAGAGAAAAAGAAGAAAAAACTCAACTCTAAGCTTCAGTTACATTTTACATGTTAAAAGAGTTTTACTCCCCTTCACTACCCACCAGTTATTTACAATCTTATTTTCCATTTCCTTTGCTTTCATACAAAACAGCCTCCTGTCTTCCACTTAAACCAAGGACTGGGTGTGAGGTCATCACAACCGGTTTGTCCGGTACTGGGAAATGAGTCAGGGGCTTTGTCTTTCCTAGGCCAGCAAGCATTCCACCAAGCTATCCCCCAACCCTGTCGTCGGGACAGTCATTACAACCATCCTATACGCTACCTTCCGATACCATACAAAACAAAACAACCCCACCGATCGCCACTCAAAGCAAAACTAGCAAGCTAGGAGCCCCGTGAGCTACACAGCCAACAAAATACTGCTGTACGGGAAAGGAGGCAGATAATTGGCTTTTTTTAAAGCCTCCAAGAGCCTGCAGATCGCCAAACTGGGAGTGGGGCTTAATTTATCTACAAGCCCGGCTTCCGTCGGTACTTACTTTTTTGAATGGGTCTCACGATGCGGTCCTCCCTCCTCCTCCTCCCTAGCGGTAGAGATTCCAGGCGGGCGTCGGCGAGCCCTGGAGGGGGGGGGGGGGAATCCACGGCCTCCAGGACTTGAGGTGAGCTAAGCGTCGCCGGGGCCTGGGCGACGGGAAAGGCATTTAAGGGGAGCAGGCCCAGCCCCGGGAGGGGGGCGCTCGTGGGAGAGGGGGGCGCACGTGTGCGCACGGGGCTGCCAGGAGGGGGTCCCCGGGCTCCCGGCCTACCCACGCTGGCTTCCCGCGGACCACGCAGAGGGCCCTCGGCCGACGTCCCCTCCCGGTCGCCCTCGCAGAGGTCACGGGCACCACACCCCTGTCCTTACCTCCCCCACCTGAGCCTCCCCGGACGCCTCGGCCCGCGAGGCGCTGCGCGGGAAGCCCCGCACCACGACCTCCGGGGCCCCCGCCGCTCCAACGGCAAAGCCCCGGCCGGCGCGCACTAGCCCACGGCAACCTGTGATTGGCTGCCAAGGATGGACGCGAGGTCAGCCGCGCGCGTAGCGCCGATCTGATTGGTTCCCAAGGCCCCTGGAGCTTTGCTACTGCTCGGGCGCCCCTAGTGACAACCGCGGGCGGCAGGGGCGAGCTGGGACGGGCCGGCAGTGATGATGCACGCCCCCGAAGAGATCTCGGACCTGCGAGATTTGGAAACCCAGAGCCAAGCCTTTCATTCTTTCCAGCATTCCCTCCCAGATGGGGGTCGGGGTGGGGTGGGGGCGGGGCTGAGGCAGGAGGATTATTGCAAGTTAGACGTGGCGGCCGAGGGAGAGCCTGTCTCAGAAAGGAAAGGGGGTGGAGATGGGAGGGTAGGAGGGGCATAAGATAAGAGAAAGAATTAAAAAAAAAAAAAAGGAGAGCTACAGCAAGCCAGGGCCCAGGGCCAGAGATGGTTCGCAGTCCCTTAGGGAAACCCTTTGCCCACCTGTAGTACAGCTATGACAACATCTCTCTAGCGTGGACCTTTTCCATAAGCACACAAGCTGGCCCCTCGCACTCAGAAAACGGCTGCTGGAGAGATGGCTCAGTGGTTAAGGAGCCTCTAGGTCTGGAGTTCAATTCCCAGCAACCACATGGTGGTTCACAGCATTCTGTCATGGGATCTGATGCCCTCTTCTGGTGTGTCTGAAGACACCTGCAGTGTACTCATACACATAAATAAATCTTTGGGAGAAAAAAGAAAGAAAACGACCTGGCTACTGGGTTTGAAACAATCTTTTTTTTTCCTTTTTTTTTTTGGGGGGGGGGTGTTTCAAGACAGGGTTTCTCTGTGTAACCCTGGCTGTCCTGGAACTCACTCTGTAGACCAGGCTGTCCTCGAACTCAGAAATCCGCCTGCCTCTGCCTCCCAAGTGCTGGGATTACGGGCGTGTGAAACCATGCCCGGCTCTGCATGTATATTCCTAAATTTTTACCAGCTCAGTCTGTATAATGTTGTCTCTATGCATGTTGTCAGAGCTGACCATTTGCTATTGGATAACCAGTTTCTCAACCTTGCTATTTGAGACAAAGCCTGTCATAACCTCAGGCCCACCAACTAGTTAGACTATCTGATCAGTGAGCTATCTGGATTCTTCTGTCTTCCAGTACTCAATACAAAGTAAATGCTTAAGTTGCTGTGGTACGTTATTTAGAAAGTAAAGGCAAAGAAAAAGACGCTCTCTGCATGTTCAATGCATGCATATGCAACTAGGAATCTAAATCGGGGGGTAGAAAGATGGCGGCCAGCCGGGCGGTGGTGGTGCGCACCTTTAATCCCAGCACTCTGGGAGGCAGAGGCAGGCCGATTTCTGAGTTCGAGGCCAGCCTGGTCTACAGAGTGAGTTCCAGGACAGCCAGAGCTATACAGAGAAACCCTGTCTTGAAAAAACCAAATCCAAAAAACAAAAAAGAAAAAAAGAAGAAGAAGAAGAAAAGAAAAGAAAGAAATAGATGGCGGCCCAGTGGCTAAGAGTGTTTGCCTGTCTAGCAGAGGTTCTGTTCCCATCACTCAGATGAAGACTTATGAAATATCTATACCTGTAGTGCCAGGGTGTCTGTGACACCTTCTGCTGGCATCCTTGGACATCAGGCATGTCCATGGTACACAGACAGCCAAACATTCACACACAGAGAAATAAAAAAAAATATTTTAAACGAAGATAAATTAGGCATAAGTCATGTAGAGAGGCTTGAGACATAAAAGAATTGTGTGGGCTGAATAGAACCCAAACACTATGCACCCTTACAGAAGATGCCTAAGTATCAATGGGATTCTTCTATCCTCAAGGAACACCTGAAACTGGTTCCCTGTGTTCCCAACAAAGATAACTACTTATGATTTTTGTGGAAGAGATTATGGGAAACCTCTAATCGATTTTTAGACTGTTCTGCTGTATTTTTGGCTTTCCCTGGGAGTTTCGGAGACACCAGCAGAACTAGTTCAAGCTGCCATCATTCCAGATTCTAAATGACCATGAAAGAGGTTAGTGGTTAAAGGTGACAGTTCCTGTACCTACATGCTTTGACAGGCAACGTCTCTCCTTCTATCCTTTTCAGGCTCTTTTCACGGTGCATGGCCCAGAGCATGCACCATCTTCCAGGGGCACTAGACAGTGGGACAATTGGAAAGGATGTTGAAACCCAGAATGTACCTCTGATGAGGCCTGGTAGCTTAGCTGTAACTCCTGCCCGCCAGCCATCCCATATTGCTAACAAAAGTGCAGTTTGACAGTAGACACAGAAGAACAGTTTTGTCCAGCAGTGGTGGCTCACACCTTTAATCCCAGCACTTGGGAGGCAGAAGCAGATGGATTTCTGAGTTGGAGGCTAGCCTGGTCTACAGAGTGAGTTCCAGGACAGCCAGAGCTATATAGAGAAACCCTGTCTCGAAAAAAAAAACAAAAAACAACAACAACAAAGAAAACCCAAGAAGAATAGTTTGACTCAGAGCGAGAGACCCCAACTCAATGTTTTTAGACTCCTAAACAACTAGCCCAGCACAGAGTAACTTGGTTTTCTGCTTTCAGCTTGAGAAAGATAGCCCACCCTGTTCTAGTTCCAATGTTTAACTATACAATGCCCCAAGGACGTTTGCTCCAGAAAATCTCTAACCTTCCTTAAGGCATAAACTATTGCCTGACTTCCTCATTCTGTACTTCCCCATTCCATGCATAATTTGTCCTCCACCCTTTGTCTTGGGATTTTCCCCTTTAAATACCCCTGACTTCAGTTGCACCGGGTCCCACAGTCCTCTACCCCTGTGTGGTCTATGACTGTGGACCCCAGAGCTCTGAAGTAAAAATTCCTCTTGCTATTGCATCGAGACCATTTCTTGAGAGTGATATGGGTGTCGCCTTCTGAGGCATGGGGTGCTGGGGTACCCTCGGTTTTTTCGGTTCTTACAAGAGCAAGGTCAAGTTGATTGTGTATTCTAAAATATATATTATTATATTATATATATATAATATAGTAATATAATCCCCATATAATTTTAATCCAGACATTTTGATCTCTTGCTCTCTTCTGTTTTCTTGCTCCCTTTCTCTCTCCCACCACCCCCCACCCCCATGGTGACTTCCGTAGGGGCCAATGTGAACTTGCCTAAAAGCAGTTTCCCTGTACTCTATCCAGAACTCTCCAGCCCAGGGACTGGACTGCCCTTCTCCCACCCCAAAGGCTCTTTCCTACATAATCCTCTCTTTCTTCTATATAATGCTCACTCTTTGGCCTCCAGGCTGCTGTACTTAGTTCCTCTCTCTCCCTTCCCCCTCCCCCCACCTGGGTCTTGACCTCTCTGAGCTCTCCCAGATGTTTCTGCCTCTGGCTATCTGCTGTCCCACACCTCTAGAATAAACTATCTCCTCCACCACACCTAGGAGCAGTCACACCATTTTCTTTCTTTCTTTCTTTCTTTCTTTCTTTCTTTCTTTCTTTCTTTCTTTCTTTCTTTCTTTCTTTCTTTCTTCCTTCTTTCCTTCCTTCCTTCCTTCCTTTCTTTCTTTCTTTCTTTTTCCCCCACGTAGTAACATCCAAGCTTTCCACAATCACAGACATTCTAATCAGCCAGTCAAGCCTCAGAGAGTCTGTCTTGTGGCTGTAAAATGGATGCCCATTTTATAACAGTAACCAGTTCTCTTAACTCCCTGCTAGTTCTCCTCCCAGTTTCCAGCCCGGCTTCTTCAACCATTTCTCCCAACCGTTCCCCGCCCAGTCCCCCAACACTGCACTTAAACATTCCTGTCTCCCTGCTTTCCCAGTACAGCTCCAAACCATAACAACTGTTCTAGCCTATATGCTCAGCACAGCTTCTCCCAGCTCAACTCTCTCCTAACAGATCTTCTACACCAACTGCCTTCTCTTCTCTGCTAGCCCAATCCCATTTCTCAGTCTCTGCTGGCTATATATACTATCCTGTTTCCCAGAAGTTCAAGAGGCAGCCAACACTGAAGGTCATAAGGTCAAACAGTTCTTCTAACAGCTAAGAATTTTTTTAAAAGATTTATTTATTTATTTTATGTATATGACTACACTGTAGCTTTACAGATGGTTGTGAGCCATCATGTGGTTGTTGGGAATTGAATTCAGAACCTCTGCTCACTCCAGTCTCCCCGATTGCTGTGGCCCAAAGATTTATTTATTATATCTAAGTACACTATAGCTGTATTCAGACACACCAGAAGAGGGCATCAGATCTCATTACGGATGCTTGTGAGCCAACATGTGGTTGCTGGGATTTGAACTCAGGAAGAGCAGTCAGTGCTCTTAACTGCTGAGGCATATCTCCAGTCCAACAGCTAAGAATTCTTAAAGGACCAGCTGACTTTCAGCAGGAGATCTTTTAAATAGCCAGGCCCACAAGGTAAATCACACTACACACAGGTGTGGATGTTTTTCTGGGAACTTTGAATCACCAAAAGGAAAAAGAGAATCTGTGAACCAAGTTCAGAAATGATTCCTGCATTGATCAGGCTTTTCTAGAAGAACAGAACTAAACTAGTATAATGAATATATGTAACAGGACCCCTTAGCATCCTGACATCCAGTTCTTAACACAACTGACTCCATGATGGAAGAACCATTCAGGCCTTAAAACTCAGCACATAGCACCACCTGACAAAACGAAAGCAAAGACATAACCCATCATAGTTTTGGGAAGGTCTCTAAATGTGCTAACCTTGCTTTCTGGTTAACTGTCCTCATTAACTTAAGTATGTCAACCCAGAACATGGTGTTTGTGCTTAAAAGTTCACCCTGAGAAAGGCTCAGGGATACCCCGAGATCCTGAATACCCAGGGTAGTAGCTGGCCAGTTGATAAAGACTTTAATTGACTTAAAAAGTCAATGACCGAGGGCTGACGTGGGGCACGCCTTTAATCCCAGCATTTGGGAGGCAGAGGCAGTCAGATTTCTGAGTTCAAGGCCAGCCTGGTCTTCAGAGTGAGTTCCAGGACACCCAGGGCTATACAGAGAAACCCTGTCTCAAAAAAACAAAAAAAAACAAAACAAAACAAAAGTCAATGACTCCCTTTTTTTAAAGATTTATTTATTTGTTTTATACATATGAGTACACCACCATTGCTCCCTTCAGACACACCAAAAGAGGGCACCAGAGTCCATTACAGATGGTTGTGAGCCACCATGTGGTTGCTGGGAATTGAACTCAGGACCTCTGAACCATCTCTTCAGCCCCAATGACTCTTCATTGTCTGTCTGTTTATCATGTTATTAATCATGCCCACATAGTGAACACCCCACAACATATAATTTATATATTACAAATTGTGTTTATAATATAGTTTATATATAATACACATGTAATTTATTAAGTCATATTATGCTGAAATAGTGAAGACAGCTGTCTTGCATCTGAGAGATTGAAAACCAGGTGGCTGTTTCATCCATGAGGCTGGGTGACCCAATATGATACTGAAAACCTGGAGGGTTTTCAGCTGCTGCCCTCTGGCAATGACAGAAGCTGGGAACGCTGGTTCTTATATCGCCAAAGGAATCAACCATGTGACAGCGCAAGACCATGCAGAGCACCCTTCCTCTTGTATTCCTGCTGGGACCATTTCAGGCTTTGCCTTAGCTAACCTAAATTCTGTTAGACTGCCTGCTTGTGCAGAACCCCCTCTAGCTAACTGCTTCTCTTAGCTTCTGTCAAACTGTTTGCTTGCTAAGCCCGCCCCCCTCTAGCCGGATGCTAGCCGGGCGGTGGTGGCACACACCTGTAATCCCAGCACTCTGGGAAGCAGAGGCAGGCGGATTTCTGAGTTTGAGGCCAGCCTGGTCTACAGAGTGAGTTCCAGGACAGCCAGGGCTACACAGAAAAACCCTGTCATGGAAAAAAAAATTCCCAATGCTCTGTACACTCAGAGCTGTGCTTAGGTCCCATATACCTAAGTGTGGTCCTAGCTGGCTGAAATAAAGACTTTCAGTTGGTTCTAAACTATGTCTGAGTTGTCATTTCTTGTGGGCTCTCATAATGATATATTTCTTTTTCTTTTCTTTTATTGAAAATATTCTCCATTTACATTTCAAATGTTATCCAGCACTTGGGAGGCAGAGGCAGGAGGATTTCTGAGTCTGAGGCCAGCCTGATCTACAGAGTGACTTCCAGGACAGCCAGGGCTACACAGAGAAACCCTGTCTCGAAGGAAAAAACAAACAAACAAACAACAAACAAATGAGAAAGGCATCTGTTAGAGTAGAATCCGTCTAGACCTTGACCATCTCAGACTAAGCGAAACAACTGTCAACCCAACAAAGGGAGTTCCAAGCCTCAAGCAAGAACTCACCAATTTCCATTGAGGGACCCTAAGGGCTTTTTCCAGTCCCACACCCTCCTTACAGCTTCCCTCTCCTGCCTGGGGAGTTCCATTCTCAACCCACAGGAAAATATTCTCAGAAAAATATTCTCAGAAAAAACTGCAGAATGTACTGACTGATAGTCACCTGACCCTCTGGAAAGTCCCAGGTAGAGTTCAAATTCCTGTCATGCTTGCTAGTCAATAGATTTAAAGTCAATATGCTTAGCCAATAAGTTTGAACTGTGACTGAAATAGAAAATACAGCCTAACTCCAGCCTTCTAAGGAGCCCCAAACACTTCATATTCCAGAGCTCGCTCTTTGTTAGAAAGTAGGTAAAAGGTCACATTCCAGAGCCCACTCTTTGTGCTCTTTGTTAGAAACTAGGTAAAAGGTCACATTCCAGAGCCCGCCCTTTGCTTAGAGCTGTCAAAAAGGCCTTGAACAGGTGACCCTGGCCTGGTAAGGTAACTGGAAATGAGCTAAGCTTATCTTGGTTCTGTAAACTGCTTACACCATTATCCCTATCCAGGAGTTCACGCAGCTATAGACATTCAAGAAAATAGGAAACTAATTACTCCACTGAGCGCAGGCTCCAATAATTTAAACTGATTGGCCTAAAAACTATGGAGTGGTACAAATTGATTGGCTCGCACTTCCGCAGGTTTAGCATCTTCAGATGCTAAGAAATGATTGGTTTGTGATTCGCGGCCTTTGTTGTAAACTTATAAAAGCTGTTGCAATTCAGCCCTCGGGGTCTACAGTCCTCTACCTCTGTGCAGTGTACGGCTGTGGAACCCAGCATTCTGGAATAAAGAAATCCTCGGGTTATTGCATCGAGACCGTTTCTTGAGAGTGATTTGGGGGTCGCCTTCTGAGGCATGGGGTGCTGGGGCACCCTCGGTTTTGGGGGGTCTTACATAACCTTGCTGATGTAAACTGTGCACCTAGAAAGTATAAAAGCTGCTTATAACAGCTATTCGGGGGTCACTTTCTAGTCACTCGCCTTGAGGGACTGATTGAGGGTTGACCCCATTGAGCCTGAAAATAAACCTCTTGCTTTTGCATGGATCTGCGTCATGGTGTCTCACTCGGGGGCATCTCGAAGTAAGTACCACTGACTGAGGGTCAGGGGTCTAACACACATTAAGGAACCTATGCTGCATGATAGCCAACAAGGAAGGCTTGTACCGATACCCAGTGCTAATACTGCTGATTCCTTCAATGAAAGGTGGATTGTCCCAGATTAGGCAGCCATAACTGTTGACGTAAAAACCACAGCTCTCCTCTTAAGGGAAAGAAAAGATAGCTTATTTTTTAAATGACCATGGCCCAGGAGCATCTAGGTTACTGCAAATTCCATGTTCCAATGGAGAAGCAGTTTTGTGAAGATTTTGTTTTATATAGCCTTACAGAAAGCCATAAAGCAAGGCAACTTTTTCTTTTTTTTTTTCTTTTTCTTTTTCTTTTTTTTTTTTTTTTTTTTTTTTTTTTTTTTTGGTTTTTTGGATTTGGTTTTTTCAAGACTGGGTTTCGCTGTATAGCCCTGGCTGTCCTGGAACTCACTCTGTAACCAGACTGGCCTCAAACTCAGAAATCCACCTGCCTCTGCCTCCCAGAGTGCTAGGATTACTGGCATGTAACACCACCGCCCAGTTTTTTTGTTTGTTTGTTTTTTTAAGATTTAGTTAGTTAGTTTATGTATATGAGTACAGATGCTGGATAGATAGTTGTGTGCCATCATGTGGTTGCTGGGAATTGAACTCAGGACCTCTGCTTGCTCTGGCTCCACTCACTCTGGCCCAAAGATTTATTTATTTTTATATGTGAGTACACTTGAGTCACACCTGAAGAGGAACTCAGATCTCATTATGGGTGGTTGTGAGTTACCATGTGGTTGCTGGGAATTGAACTCAGGACCTTCAGAAGAGCAGTCAGTGCTCTTAACTGCTGATGAGAGACCCCAACTCAATGTTTTTAGACCCCTAAACAACTAGCCCAGCACAGAGTAACTTGTTTTTCTGCTTTCATCTTGAGAAAGATAGCCCACCTTGTTCTAGTTCCAATGTTTAACTATACAATGCCCCAAGGACATTTGCTCCAGATAATCTCTAACCTTCCTTAAGGCATAAACTATTGCCTGACTTCCTCATTCTGTACTTCCCCATTCCATGCATAATTTGTCCTCTACCCCTTGCCTTTTTTGTCATTTTTGTCCTCCACCCCTTGCCTTGTGATTTTTCCCCTTTAAATACCCCTGACTTCAGTTGCACGGGGTCCCACAGCCCTCTACCCCTGTGCGGTGTATGACGGTGGACTCCAGAGCTCTGGAATAAAAATCCTCTTGCTTATTGCATCAAGACCATTTCTTGCAAGTGATATGGGTGTCCCCTTCCAAGGCATGGGGCGCTGGGGCACCCTCATTTTGGGGGTCTTACACTGAGCCTCTCCAGTCCCACAAAGGAATTTTAAAATACATTGGTGGGTACGCCAGAGCAGCAGGTGCAATGAGATGGGGAAGGGGCTATTTCATAAGCCCAAGATGCTGTCTAGTAACATTTTAAACTCTTGGATTGGTGGAAGATAGTATTCTGGGAAGATAAACAGCTTCTGCAAGGTTTTAACTTATTATTACAAGGTGTTAATTCAGGGACAGGGGATGGCTTGTTCCAGATGGCTAAAACTAGCCCAAGACAAAGTAATTAGCCTCTGAACCTACAAAATTCTAATCTTTGAAATGGAATACTGAAGCCCCAGTTGGTCCATCAATGTCTGTAGACACAGGCTCCTTCCAGGAGTTTTTTGGTCACAGACACTGCTCCTTTTCAAGAATTTTTGTTCACATGCCACACTTCCAATCCCAACGATGGCCCACTTTTATTTTTCTGGTTTCTGTTATCACTCCTAGAGTCAGGAACTTCAAATGAGAAAGAACATGTGACCTTTTGCCTTCCTAGGCAAATCTAGAATTCTACCTGCAAAGTTCATAATTTCACTCTTCTTTACAGATGAATAGTGTTATGCCCAAGTCACAGGGACCACCCAGGAGCCAATTCTGATACAAACACATAAGGGTCTTTATTACAAGCTCTCATGCAAAAACTCTCATGGTCAGCAGCCAGTCAGAGCCCTGAGTCTAGGAGAGCAGGGTATTTACTGTAGTTACAGCAAGCTTGGGGAATTTCTATAAGGGTCAGCAGGTTGCATTTCCTGGCATTATCTGCAGGACCCAAACATGGGAGCAAATCACCTGACCAACAGGATGACTAGGTTACATAGTCTCTGCAGGACACTGTACTGGCTAGTTTTGTGTGTCAACTTGACACAGGCTGGAGTTATTACAGAGAAAGGAGCTTCATTTGGGCAAGTGCCTCCATGAGATCCAACTGTGAGGCATTTTCTCAATTAGTGATCAAGTGGGGAGGGCCCCTTGTGGGTGGTACCACCTTTGGGCTGGTGCTCTTGGGTTCTATAAGAGAGCAGGCTGAGCAAGCCAGGGGAAGCAAGCCAGTAAGAAACATCCATCCATGGCCTCTGCATCAGCTCCTGCTTCCTGACCTGCTTGAGTTCCAGTCCTGACTTCCTTTAGTGATGAACTGCAACATGGAAGTATAAGCTCAATAAACCCTTTCCTCCAAAACTTGCTTCTTGGTCATGATGTTTGTGCAGAAATAGAAACCCTGACTGAGACAGACACCTTAGGTTATCTCTATGTACTTTGACCCTGCTGTTGTAGCTTGACTGAATGTTGCTAGGCAGGAGAGGTGGTTGACACAGGATGTTTGCTTCAACGGACTCTGTGGTTTTCTTCCTGAAATTGGAGTTCCAGTGACTTTACAAATTTAAAAAGAGACACTTGGGGAAAAGATTCATTCAAGAGCAAGGGTGGGCTTCTCATGAGCACCTTACCAGCAGCCATATTTACCATTTTGGTGCCCTGCAAGTGGTGCCTGAAAGAATTACTAAGAAATTTTCCTAACCTTTAAAAAAATGTACATATACATTTTGGTTTGGTTTGGTTTGGTTTTTCGAGTCAGCTCTGTATAGCCCTGGCTGTCCTGGAACTCACTCTGTAGACCAGGCTGGCCTTGAACTCAGAAATCCATCTGCCTCTGGCTCCCAAGTGCTGGGATTAAAGGCGTGTGCCACCACTGCATAGCGTACATTTACTTTTTTGTTGTTTGTTTATTGTGTATGTTATATGTGAGAAGAAGAAACTTGTGTGCGGCCGTACACAGGAGGTCAGAGAACTACTTGCTCGGGTAGGTCTGTTTACAGTCCGCCCTGGGGATCAAACTCGGGCTGTTAGTCTTGGAGGGAAGTGGCTTTACCCTGCCGAGCCATCTTGCTGGCCCTCGCGTCCTTTTGGAGCAATGAAATTATAGACTTATCTCTGAAGGTGCCCTGGGTAGGATTACAGTCTGATTAGAATCTACCGTGGTCCATGGAAGTTGCACAAGAGGCTGATAAGTCATATTCTTTACTACAAATGAGGTTTCTGGTGAGATTTCCAGAAAACTGCGGGTTTATATCTGCTTCAGTATTGGTCATTTTTACATTAGAATTCCTACCTGAGATATCTTTATACCAAAAGAATATTGTCTCTTATGTTGGCAGCCACTACAACAAAGTCTCATTTGGTTGGAATTCTTGACACTCGGCCACTAGAGGCATTGACTAGACTCCAAGAGAGAGAGGCACCTTTTTCTTCACTTTGCCCCATAACTCAACCTTTATTTTTATTTTCACTTATGTGTATATATTTCTTTACATGTTGCAGACCGCACTGGGGGTCTGCCGCGGGGGTAACCAGGGTTCCTTGGTCCAGAAAGACACAGGTCCGGCGGAAACACGACAAACCAACATGACCACAGAGGTGCTTTAAAACCTGAGTGTATTTCTCGGGTATCTCTCAAAGTCCAGTCTAGTCAACATCTCGAATTAAGCATCATATACATTTGTAAAAGGCTACTTAGGCTTTCTCGGGCAATACAGGGTGTTTACCCAAAGTCCAGGGCCCATGTGGCTAAACTGCTTCTTCATCTTGGTCTTGATGTAGCGCTGGCCTGGGAGCTGTAGAAGGATGGTTCTCGTGCCTAGCCTCCTGGCGAAAATGGAGACATTGTAGAACTTGAGAAGCTGTCTTGCTTGTGCTGTCTTTTAAGAGTCCTTTTGCCTAGCCTGCGGGTTGCATTCTTTTCAGTGCCATGCTTGGGGCCATCGTGGGCCCTGGGCAATCACCTCTAATGGTTAGCTCTGGTAGCAGTCTCTAGCCTCTAGCCTGGTAAAGCTAACTGGCTGCAGCTTGATGAATTAACTAACTCATTTCTCCTCTGAATGTCTCTCTCTTAGGTAGAGAGAATCTATTGCCTCTGTAAATCAAAAATATCTACTGTCTCTCTGTCTGCCTCTCTGACATTCTCTCTCTCTCTCTCTCTTTCTCTCTCTCTCCCTCTCTGTGACTCAATTTAGTCTCTCTGAGTTAGTAAGTATAAACTGTATCCTGAATCCCTGAATCACACCTGGTTAAGCTAAGAAAAGTTGTTTTCCTTAAGGGCTCCCTGAGTGAGGCCTGTAACACAAAAGGCCAATTCCTCATAAAGCTTCCCTTGCTATTCAGGTGGGCCTGAGATAGCCTGTCTGCAAGCAAAATCAAGAGTCAGCAGGCAGAGCTAGATTAACTTGTCCAGGAGGTAGCTAGGGACCAACTCAAATGTAAATTCTACCTTGCCCAAATACTCATCTTTCTGGCAGGGACCTAGTAAGATTTTTCAGATGTAAATATCTTTAGTCTGGGCTATTGTTTGGAAACTATCTGCCCTGAAAGGTAGTAGGCTAGAACCTGTGACTGGAATTTCTGGAATGCCTTCTTTACCATAATAACATAAATGGTTGAAGCAAAGCAGAATTTTTTGTTATAAGATGGATTCTAACATATCTATATTTGCTTAGTTGGGCCATGTCTCAGCTATAAGAAAATAAGAGAGTTTAAGAAATTGCCAAGTGAGATTTATCTGCTTCTAAATATACGGGGAGGTCCATTATTCCCAGGAGACATTTTTTCTTTCTTCTTTCGCCTCTGTCTGTAAAATATCATGTTTACAGACCTTCACAGGGCCACCTTGGCATTTACATATATAGTGCTTTGAATGAGGATGGTTGCCATAGGCTAATATATTTGCTTAGTCCACAGGGAGTGGCCCTATTTGAGAAGGATTAGAAGGATTAGGAACCTTGGCCTTGTTGGAGTAGGTGTGGCCGTGTTGGAAGATGCAAGTCACTAGTGGTGGGCTTTGAGATTTCAAAACTCACATGCCAGGTATTTTCTCCCTGTGTTTGTATACCTGCCTGCCACCATGTTCCATATTACCCTAGTTACAGACCAGTTGCCAAGTAATGTGATAGTTGGTATTGTCAAATTTACAAAAAGGAAAGTCACCTAGGAGATAGGTGTCTCAGCATGCCAGTGAGGGGAGGGGTTGTCTTGGGTGTGTTAAGTGACAAGACTTGCTCTCTGTGGGTAGCACCATTCCTTGGATGGGATTTTGAACAGCAGAATGGACAGGACAATGGACTTGAGCAGTACCATGCATCTGTTGCTTTCTACCGTTTGCCTTCACTTCTGTCTAAGTTAGGGTTCCTACGGTTGCAGCAAAACACCAAGACAAAAGAGCAAACCAAGGACAAAGAGCTTATTTGGCTTATACTTCTGCATAGTTTGGTTCATCTCCATAGGAAGTTAACGACAGGAATTCAAGCAGGGCAGGAACCTGGAGGCAGGAGCTGATGCAGAGGCCATGGAGGAGTGCTGCCTGTTGGCCTGCTCTCATCCCTTGTTCAGCCTGCTTTTCTATATTTTTTGTTTACAATCCAAAAGCTTTCCCCTTTCCCAGTTCCCCCCCCCCCATATGTCCCATAAGTCCTCTCCTCTCCGTCCATTCTCCTATCTTTCCCCCTCCCTTTTCTCTGTCCTGGTACTCCCCTACAATGCTGGATCAAGCCTTTCCAGGATTAGGGCCCTCTTCTTCCTTCTTCATGGGAATCATTTGATATGCTAATTGTATCTTCAGTATTCAGAGCTTCAGGGCTAATTAATATCCACTTATCAATGATTGCATTTCATGTGTATTCTTTTGTGATTGGGTTACCTCGCTTAGGATGATATTTTCCAGTTTCAACCATTTGCCTAAAAAGTTCATGAATTCATTGTTTTTAATTGCTGAATAGTACTCCATTGTGTAAATATACCACATTTTCTGTATCCATTCTTCTACTGAGGGATATCTGGGTTCTCTCCAACTTCTGGCTATTATAAATAAGGTTGCTATGAACATAGTGGAGCATGTGTCCTTATTGTATGCTGGGGAATCCTCTGGGTATATGCCCAGGAGAAGTATAGCAGGGTCCTCCGGAAGTGTCATGTGCAGTTTTCTTAGGAACCACCAGACTGATTTCCATAGTGGTTGTACCATCTTACAATCCCATCAGCAGTGAAGGAGTGTTCCTCTTTCTCCACATCCTCGCCAACACCTGCTGTCTCCTGAGTTTTTATCCTTAGCCATTCTGACTGGTGTGAGGTGAAATCTCAGGGTTGTTTTGATTTGCATTTCCCTAATGACTAATGATGTTTAGCATTTCTTAAGGTGCTTCTCGGCCATCCGAATTTCTTCAGGTGAAAATTCTTTGTTTAGATCTGTACCCCATTTTTTAATAGGGTTATTTGGTTCCCTGAGGTCTAACTTCTTGAGTTCTTTGTATATATTGGATATTAGTCCTCTATCTCATGTAGGGTTGGTGAAGATCTTTTCCCAATTTGTTGGTTGCTGTTTTGTCCTTTTGAAAGTGTCCTTTGCTTTACAGAAACTTTGTAATTTTATGAGATCCCATTTGTCAATTCTTGATCTTAGAGCATAAGCTATCGGTGTTCTGTTCAGGAACTTTGACCCTGTGCCCATGTCCTCAAGGGTTTTCCCCAGTTTCTTTTCTATTAGTTTCAGTGTGTCTTGTTTTATGTGGAGGTCCTTGATCCACTTGGAGTTGAGCTTAGTACAAGATAAGAATGGATCAATTCATATTTTTCGGCATGCTGACCTCCAGTTGAACCAGCACCGTTTGTTGAAAAGGCTATCTTTTTTCCACTGGATGTTTTCCCGCTCCTTTGTTCAAGATCAAGTGACAATAGGTGTGTGGATTCATTTCTGGATCTTCAATTCTATTCCATTGGTCCACTTGTCTGTCCCTGTGCCAATACCATGCAGTTTTAACACTATTGCTCTGTAGTATTGCTTGAGGTCAGGGATACTGATTCCCCCAGAAGTTCTTTTACTGTTGAGAATAATTTTAGCTATCCTGGGTTTTTTGTTACTCCAGATAAATTTGAGAATTGCTTTTTCTAACTCTGTGAAGAACTGAGTTGGGATTTTAATGGGGATTGCATTGAATCTGTATATTGCTTTTGGCAAGATGGCCATTTTAACTATATTAATCCTGCCGATCTACGAGCCTGGGAGATCTTTCCATCTTCTGAGGTCTTCTTCAATTTCCTTCTTCAGTGACCTGAAGTTCTTGTCATATAGATCTTTCACTTGTTTGGTTAGAGTCACACCAAGATACTTTATATTGTTTGTGGCTATTGTGAAGGGTGTCATTTCCCTAACTTCTTTCTCAGCCTGCTTATCCTTTGAGTATAGGAAGGCAACTGATTTGCTTGAGTTGATTTTATAACCTGCCACTTTGCTGAAGTTGTTTATCAGCTGTAGGAGTTCTCTGGTGGAGGTTTTCGGGTCACTTAAGTAGACTATCATGTCATCTGCAAATAGTGATAGTTTTACTTCTTCTTTTCCAATTTGTATCCCTTTGACCTCCTTATATTGTCTAATTGCTCTAGCTAGAACTTCAAGTACTATATTGAAAAGATATGGAGAGAGGGGGCAGCCTTGTCTAGTCCCTGATTTTAGTGGGATTTCTTCAAGTTTCTCTCCATTTAGTTTGATATTGGCTACCGGTTTGCTGTATATTGCTTTAACTACGTTTAGGTATGGGCCTTGAATTCCAGTTCTTTCCAAGACTTTTAACATGAAAGGATGCTGAATTTTGTCAAATGCTTTTTCAGCATCTAATGAAATGATCATATGGTTTTTTTCTTTGAGTTTATTTATATAGTGGGTAGCATTGATGGATTTCCTTATATTGAACCATCCCTGCATCCCTAGGATGAAGCCTATTTGATCATGGTGGATGATCGTTTTGATGTGTTCTTGGATTCAGTGGGCAAGAATTTTATTGAGTATTTTTGCATCGATATTCATAAGGGAAATTGGCCTGAAGTTCTCTTTCTTTGTTGGATCTTTGTGTGGTTTTGGTATCAGTGTAATAGTGGCTTCATAGAATGAGTTGGGTAGTGTTCCTTCTGTTTCTATTTTGTGGAACAGTTTGAAGAGTATTGGTATTAGGTCTTTGAAGGTCTGATAGAATTCTACACTGAAGCCATCTGGTCCCATGCTTTTTTTGGTTGGGAGACTTTCTATGACCCCTTTTATTTCTTTTAGGGGTTATGGGACTGGTTAGATGATCTATTTGATCCTGATTTAATTTTGGTGTTTGGTATCTGTCTAGGAAATTGTCCATTTCCTCCAGATTCTCCAGTTGTGGTTTTTTTTTTTTTTGTTTTTTGGATTTGGTTTTTCCGAGACAGGGTTTCTCTGTGTAGCCCTGGCTGTCCTGGAACTCACTCTGTAGACCAGGCTGGCCTCGAACTCAGAGATCTGCCTGCCTCTGCCTCCCAGAGTGCTGGGATTACAGGCGTGTGCCACCACTGCCCGGCAGTTTCTGTTGTTATATCTCCCTTTTCATTTCTAATTTTGTTAATCTGGATACTGTCTCTGTGCCCTTTGGTTTATCTATCTTGTTGATTTTATCAAAGAACCAGCTCCTGGTTTTGTTGATTCTTTGTATGGTTCTCTTAGTTTCTACTTGATTGATTTCAGCCCTGAGTTTAATGATTTCCTGCCTTCTACTCCTCCTTGGTGAATTTGCTTTGTTTTGCTCCAGGGCTTTCAGGTGTGTCATTATGCTGTTAGTGTATGCACTCTCCATTTTCTTTTTGGAGGCACTCAGGGCTATGAGTTTTCCTCTTAGCACTGCTTTTATTGTGTCCCATAGATTTGGGTATGTTGTCTCTTCATTTCATTAAATTCTAAAAAGTCTTTGATTTTTTTTTCTTTATTTCTTCCTTGACCAAGGTATCATTGAGTAGAGTATTGCTCAGTTTCCATGTGTATGTGGGCTTTCTGTTGTTTTTGTTGCTATTGAAGACCATTTTTACTCCATAGTGATCTGATAGGAGGCACGGGATTATTTCGATCTTCTTATATTTGTTGAGGTCTGTCTTGTGACCAATCATATGGTCAATTTTGGAGAAGGTACCATGAGGTGCTGAGAAGAAGGCATATTCTTTTGCTTTAGGGTGAAATGTTCTATATATATCTGTTAAATCTAATTGGACCAAAGCTTCAATTAGTTTCACTGTGTCCCTGTTTAGTTTCTGTTTTCCTGATCAGTCCATTGAGGAAAGTGCAGTGTTGAAGTCACCCACAATTATTGTGTTAGGTGCGATGTGTGCTTTGAGCTTTAGCAAAGTTTCTTTTATGAATGAGGGTGCCTTTGCATTTAGAGCATAGATGTTCAGGACTAAGAGTTCTTCTTGGTGTGTTTTTCCTTTGACCAGCAAGAAGTGTCCCTCAGTGTCTCTTTTGATGACTTTTGGTTGAAAGGCAATTTTATCTGATATTAGAATGGCTACTCCGGCTTGTTTCCTGAGACCATATGCTTCTAAAATTGTCTTCCAGCCTTTTACTCTAAGGTAGTGTTTGTCTTTGACACTGAGGTGTGTTTCCTGTATGCAGCAAAATATAGGATCCTGTTTACATATCCAGTCCATTAGTCTGTCTTTTGTGTGTGTGTGTGTGGGGGGGGGGGATTGAATCCATTGATGTTAAGAAATATTAAGGAATAGTGAGTATTACTTCCTGTCATTTTTGATGTTATCTTTTATATTTGATTGGTTATCTTCTTTTGGGTTTGATGAAAAGTTACTTACTATCTTGCATTTTCCAGGGTGAAGTTTCCTTCCTTGCATTGGTGTTTTCCTCCTATTATCCTTTGTAGGGCTGGGTTTGTGGTAAGATATTGGGTAAACTTGGTTTTGTCATGGAATACATTGGTTTCTCCATCTATGGTAATTGAGAGTTTTGCTGGGTATAGTAGTTTTGGCTGGCATCCGTGTTCTCTTAGAGTCTGCATGAGATCTGCCCTGGATCTTCTAGCTTTCATAGTCTCTGGTGAGAAATCTGCTGTGATTCTGATAGGTCTTCCTTTATATGTTACTTGGCCTCTTTCTCTTACTGCCTTTAATATTATTTCTTTATTTAGTACATTTGGGGTTTTGATTATTATGTGACGGGAGGTATTGCTGTTCTGGTCCAGTCTGTTTGGAGTTCTGTAGGTTTCTTGTATATTCATGGGCATCTCTCTCTTTAGATTAGGGAAGTTTTCTTCCATAATTTTATTGAAGATATTTGCTGGCCCTTTAAGTTATAAATCTTTGCTCTCATCTATGCCTATAATCCTTAGGTTTGACCTTCTCATTGTGTCCTGGATTTCCTGGATGTTTTGGGTTATAAGCTTTTTGCATTTTGCATTTTCTTTGACCGTTGAGTCCATGGTTTCTATGGTAACTTCGGCATCTGAGATTCTTTCTTCTATCTCTTGTATTCTGTTGTTGATATTTGCATCTATGGCCCCTGATTTCTTCTCAAGGTTTTCTATCTCCAAAGTTGTCTCCCTTTGTGATTTCTTAGTTGTTTCTACTTCTGAATTTAGATCCTGGATGTTTTTACTCAGTTCCTTCACTTGCTTGTTTGTGTTTTCCTGTAATTCTTTAAGAGATTTTTGTGTTTCCTTTTTCATGACCTCTGCCTGTTGATCAAAGTTCTCCTGTATTTCTTTAAGTGATTTTTGCATTTGCTCCTTATTGGCTACTATCTTTTTACCCATATTTTCCTGAATTTTTTTAAGAGATTTATTTGTGTTTCCCTTGTAAGGGCTTCTAGCTTTTGATCATTTTTCTCCTGAATTTCTTTAAGAGATTTATTTATGTCCTTCATGTGTTCTTGTAACAGCATCATGACCAGTGATTTTTAAATCCAAATCTTGTTTTTCTGGTGTGTTGAGGTATCCAAGACTTGCTGTTAATGGAGAATTGGGTTCAGATGCTGCCATACTGCCTTAATTTTTGTTAGTAACGCTCCTATGTTTGCCTTTTGCCATCTAGATCTCACTGGTGTTAGTTGGTCTTGTTGTCAATGCAGAACTCACCAGTACAAGCTGCCTCCCTGCAGCTGGCCTCCGGGTACACTGCTGGCCCTCTGTACTGTCTGGAGATGGGGCGTGTAGCCCAGGCTACTCCTGATCCAGAGGTAGCTACCACTCAGCCTGCTTTCTTATACAACCCAGGACCACCAGCCCAGGGATGGCACCATGCACAATGGGTTGGGCCCTCACCCATTGATCACTGATTGAGAAAATGCCTTACAACTAGATCTCATAGAGACCATGTCATCAACTGAGGTCCCTTCCTCTCTGATGACTCCAGTCTGTATCAGGTTGACATACAAAACCAACCACTACAGTTTCCCTGCTTTGATAGAGTGTACCCTGAAGGGTAAGCTAGAATAAACCTTATATCCAGTAAACTGTTCTTGTCAGACTGTTTTATCTCAGCACTGAGAAAAATAAGTGAGACTGGTGTATATACGTGCAGTACTGTAATAACGCTGTAGGCCACTCTTTGTTGCTGTAAGAATATGAAGGAACATCAAGTCTGATGTACAGCATTCCTCTCATAATTTTGAGTTTTGTAGATCTCCTGCGCTTATAAACAATCCACTGGAGAGATGGCTCAGCAGTTGGGAGCACTGACTGCTCTTTCTGAGGTCTTGCGATCAATTCCCGGCAACTATGTGTTGGCTTATAACCATCTGTAATGAGACTGATGCCCTCTTCTGGCACACAGGAGTACATGCAGATAGAGTATATATGCAATAAATAAAATAAATATATATGGAGGGAGTCATGGCTCCAGATACATATGTAACAGAGGATGGCCTTATTTGATATCAATGGGAGGGGAGGTTCTTGGTCCTGTGGAGGTTTGATGCCCTAGTATACGGGGATCCTAGAGTAGTGAGGCAAGAGTGGTGAGTGGGTAGAGGAACACCTTCATAGAGACAAAGAGGAGAGGGGGAAAGGGAGATGAAATGGGGGGTTTGTAGAGGGGTAACCAGGAAGGGGGCTATCATTTGAAATATAAGTGAATAAAAAGATTAATAACAAAAAGAAGAAAGAAATGGAAGGAAGGAGGGAAGGAAGGAAGGAAGGAAGGAAGGAAAGAAGGAAGAAAATCCACTGATGCTGACATACAAACATTTGTATATTAAGAACGTGAGAAAACAGTAAATCTTTTTAAACATTTATTTATTTATTATATATTAGTACGCAGTAGCTGTCTTCAGACACACCAGATGAGGGCATCAGATCTCATTACAGATGGTTGTGAGCCACCATGTGGTTGCTGGGATTTAAACTCAGGACCTCTGGAAGAGCAGTCAGTGTTCTTAACTGCTAAGCCATCTCTCCAGCCCCAGTAATTTTAATAAATAAACAGGGATGGACTGGATTAAAAAGAAACAAATATAAAGTCAGAATTATACAAACAGTATCTAAAGCCATGAACAAAGCAAACCAAGAAGGTTAAAATTACTGGTAAGTGTCTGAAGTAGATCTTAGCTTTGTATGTAAGAAGTTGAGGTCACTTGATTTTCTTTTTTGGGGGGAGGGAGTCATTTTTAGGTCTTCGAAAGTTCTCAGGTTTAAGAAACTTCAGTCTGAGCAAATTTTTTGAGGCTGTGATGACTCAAAAAAGAAATACTTTGTTTTGGAGAGAAGCCTGTTGGGGTTTATTTTTTTATATAGGTGTAAGTCGCTAGACGTCCTAATGAGGTTTCAGTTAACAACAGAAGATATTTATAGTGTACACAGGAAAGCATTTGAGTAAAATAGAATTCTCGGTATTTTGGTTAGAAGGTACCTGTACTTTACCAAGTTATGGAAAGTTAGTGGCTCAGTTTCACCTCTTGGGCTATCATGGAAACAGATCAGGCAGCCCCTTATGCCTTTCCGTATTATGACTGTACAGTCTTTTTTTATACTCCCCTCTAATTTTATTTACCCTTTTTACTTTTTTCAACAGATTTATTTATTTTATTTATGTGAGCACATTGTCACTGTTTTGTTTGTTTGTTTGGTTGGTTGGTTGGGTTTTTTTATGTTTTGTTTGTTTGTTTGTTTCGAGACAGGGTTTCTCTGTGTAGCCCTGGCTGTCCTGGAACTCACTAGACCAGGCTGGCCTCGAACTCAGAAATCCACCTGCCTCTGCCTCCCAAGTGCTGGGATCAAAGGTGTGCCACCACCACCCAGCTGTCTCTGTCTTCAGACAGCACCAGAAGAGGGCATCAGATGCCATTACAGATGGTTGTGAGCCACTATGTGGTTGCTGGGATTTGAACTCAGGACCTTCAGAAGAGCAGTCAGTGCTCTTACCCGCTGACTAGCCCTTGCTTGAGTTTTTTAACAGGAAAAATCCCCTGATAGTTCAAGGTATGCATGTACTGGTCCAGTCAGTACAAAATCAAGCAGTCCTAGGGGAGTGAGGATTATAGGAAAGATGGAGAAGACTCAGAGGCAAAGGTTAGAAATAGGGTAGGCTGTCCACTCAGGACTGTGGCAGCCCGAGTTTAATTCTCTTAGGCTTTATATACTTTACAGAATCGTGGGAAACAAAGTCCCAAGCCAGCAGAGACCGAGGCTGACATACATTCTGTATCCATCTGGAGGCCTCCCTCTTCCTCCCTGATCCTTCTGCCAAGACTAACAGAACGTTCAGCCCCTCTCCTTGAGCTTCAAGTGTATCCCCTCTAATCCTTCCACATGTCAGCAGGCCAGGAAATCTGCTGTTAGACCCTGGCCTGACTTCCCTCTGCCTGACAGGCAGGCTGTCACAGAAGCAGACAAAATGGCCCCCAACATATGTGTACAGTAGCCTAATTCCCATCAATGTGCCGTCTGTGTTATTTAGATTCAACTTTATCTAGGGATGTGAACTAAAACAGGAAAATAAGTAGATGTGACAGAGAATTGTTAAAAATGATATCATTGCAAGGTTTGTGTAATGAGATGAGATTTTTATGCTAGGAATAAAAAATAAAAGGGTAGAACAAGACTAGAAGCTTGAAGCCAAGGAACAGAGGTCTGGGTTGTATAAGGTTCGTGGACAATGTGATGACATAGGTCTGATGATTAAAGTCCCCAAGGGGATGGGGGGGGGGGAGGCTGGTGAGATGGTTCAGCGGTTAAGAGCACTGACTGCTCTTCCGAAGGTCCTGAGTTCAAATCCCAGCAACCACATGGTGGCTCACAACCATCTGTAATGAGAGCTGCTGCCCTCTTCTGGTGTGTCTGAAGACAGCGACAGTGTACTCACATACATAAAATAAATAAATCTTTAAAGCTCCAAGGCTAGACTGATTTACTCATGGTAACAAAGAATGAAGTCGTGTGAGATTTCTGAGAGCTTGTGAGAAAATTCCAAGAAAACAAAATGAGTCTGACACCCTTAGTTTCTTCAAAAACGCGCAGTTGCTCTTGGAATGTGTTTCCATGCTAAACAGGTAATTCTCAACAGAGGAATCTCATGACTGAGAAGCACTTAAAAGAAATGTTTGATGCTCTTAGTCATCAGGAAAATGCAAATCAAAATGATTCTGAGATTCCACCTTATACCAAACAGAATGGCTAAAATTAAAAACTCAAGAGATAGTACGTGCTAGTGAGGTTGTGGAGCAAAGGAACACTCCTCCACTGCTGGTGGGAGTGCAAACTTCTACAGCCACTCTGGAAATCAATTTGTCTGTTTATCAGAAGATTGGGGATAGTTCCACCTCAAGACCCAGCTATACCACTCCTGGACTGTACAGAGCCTTATTGGGGTGTGATGCCACAAGGTAGGAACTTGACATTGGCCAAGGACCAGGGCTTCTGGCAGGAATCTAACATTAGGGCATAATAGGGAAGTAGGTTACAGCAGAAATTTTTATCCTAGGGTGGAGAAACTCAGAGTGAAGGTTAAGTTCCTTGTTCCTCCAGGTCTACGAATTCCTGAATTAAGCAGGTGACCCACCCAGCTGCCTGAGCAGTAGAGCCAAGGACCGCCAGAAGACTTTTCCCAGAACTCAATCCAGAGTCTGGGGGGAGGGATTTGACCAAACTGTTAAAACGTCTGACCTTGATTAAAGTTGGGGCCTTGATCTGTAAACTATCATCCTGGCCTCCTTCTTTTCACCCCTTCCCCATCTGTCCCTCAGCTTCTGTTCCAGCAACCCAGTTCGTAATAGCTGCAGGGAGCTACAGAATACAACACCCAACAACATGCATGTTTATGTGGCTGTGCGTATATAGATGAGGGTGGCTCTGACACTGTGGTACGGAAAGCATTAAGTCAAGAAGTTTTTACAAGGTAAAAGCTAAATGTTAGATAAGGATCACACACGGAAACTCATTAAGACCCAGGGGGCATAAAAAAAAACTTTAAACTCTGAAGATTTGCTGTTAACTACAAGTCACTCTGTATTCTAATCAGAAAGATTGATGTTATCTGTAAATTGATCCTCTAAATCTGTTTATGGGAAACATTATTCCTGATTGATTTTGCATTTCCTTGGGCCAAATGGTTATGATAATTGTGCCAGCCTCACTGGATACATCTTTTGAAATGGTAATACCAACTCTTCATATATAAAAATCCTTACTTTAGATTCAAGCCACCTCTGTGGTTGTTTCTGTTTGTCATAGCCGAATCCATGCCTCCTGAATACCAAAGCCCCTCCTCGGTCTGAATATCCCCCCCACCCCCTGCACTGGGACCATCCATGGTACTTTACTTGTGTGATTCCTCTTAACCCCCAGAGTATAAATTGACTGATGCTCTGAATAAAGTTGGGGCTATGGCATGCTACTTCACCTCATCTTCAGGCTCCAGTTCTCCAGGTCCCACCATCTTTAGAGCGGGAAACAGGTAACAATTGTGGAAACTGGCTTAAAGGAACAAAAAAATGCATTAAACCTTAACCATGTGGAGAAGTGGAGTCATATCAAAACCAAGATTTAAAACTTTTGGGGTTGTTCTGCTTCCTGTTTCCCAACTCCTTCCTGCCTAAGCTTGGCTGTCCTGGAATTTGCTCTGTGGGATTGACCTTGATCTCAGAGATCTGCATAGCTCTGTCTCCTGAATGCTGGGCAGAAAGGCATGTACAACCAAAGCCTGTAAAAACAAGAGTCTTGTGACCTCAGCTTCTTCAGAAACACAGAGTTGTTCTAGAAATGTGCTTTCAAGCCCCTCCTGGATATAGCAGATGGGAGTGAGTTTGCTCAACTTACTCATTACAACTGGATATTATTAGTTGCTTAGATGCCTCTATAGAAAAACAGGTTTTTGTCATGTGCAGTTTGTCCTTGGCCTGTATACTTTATTCAGCTGACTCCTCTTAAGCCTCAGAGCACACATTGTCTTATGCTTGAAATAAAGTTGGCTAGTCTTCCTTTTTAGGCTGCGTTCTCCTAGGTCCTGACGCCTCTAGAGCAGTAAACACCCGAAGTGGAAACTTCTGGTTTCTTTGGAAAGTCAGTTATGTCTAATGATCTTTTGCTGGGGCACACACAGGTGAAAGGATGTCTTGCTAAAGCAGACACGAGAAAGAATGCTTTGCTATAGCTAATGGCACGCATGTATTAGTTTGTCTTTTTTCCCCCCTTAAGATTTATGTATTTATTATAGGTAAGTACACTGTAGCTGTCTTCAGACACACCATAAGAGGGTGTTGGATCCCATTACAGATGGTTGTGAGCCACCATTTGGTTGCTGGGATTTGAACTCAGGACATTTAGAAGAGCGGTCGGTGCTCTTACCCAATGGATGAGCCATCTCTCTAGCCCCTATTGGTTTGTCTTATGTAGCATTGTTCAGCTCTGCTTGTGGCCACACTGCTACTGAGAGAAATTCACTCATGAGGTTCAAGTGACCTCTTGCTGCTTCAGAGGCCTTGGGCCAGTCAGTGAGCCTTCCTGTTTCTTCAGGTATTTAACTACAGCTGCTAGTTCATGTGTGGTGTCTGCCTGCCCAGAGGACTGGACTGTCGCTGCTAATTTGGATTTGGTGCTTGCTATGGGACTGAAATGTTGACAAAGAATATCGAGCTCACCCCCAAAGAACTACTGCTGAATAGGTCCATTTCTTCCATACTCTAATAACTTCTCCACCCACCTCTGGTGGATGGTGGGCTAGAAGAGACGTTGGACATTAAAATAGGCTGCAGAAAAATGTATGCCTACAGACTCCTGCAGATAGCATCTCTCAGCCCTCATCAGAAAAGCTTCTTTCTGCAGTGGATGGTGATTAACACGGGCTCACGACTGATCAAGGTGCGGGGATTAAGAAACTACAGGATGCTTAGCCCCAAGTAGAACTCCAACATCATACCCTCTCCTGCCATGGCTCGGGGATTATTATAGAATAAGTGAGTGAGCAAATTCTAAGGTCCGGAAGCAGCAGATGACTACAAACAACAATAACAACAAACAAACAAAAAACACAGAGTTTTCAGGACAGTTGAACGTATGGACTCATGGGAGTTTCACCAAGGGAGGGAGTGGGCACAAAGCCCCACCTCTAGCTGAAGAGCTGGTGGTGACAGACTGAGAGCAGCCGAGGAGAGGAGAGTCAAGAGTTTTGTTTTTTAAAGATTTATTTAAGCCGGGTGGTGGCGGCGGCGGCGCATGCCTTTAATCCCAGGACTTGGGAGGCAGAGGCAGGCGAATTTCTGAGTTCAAGGCCAGCCTGGTCTACAGAGTGAGTTCCAGGACAGCCAGGGCTATACAGAGACACACTTTCTCGAAAAAAAAAAAAAATCCAAAGAACAAAACAAAACAAAAAAAGATTTATTTATTTATTATATGTAAGTACACTGTAGCTTTCTTCAGACATTCCAGAATAGGCTCACAATGGGATCTGACTCCCTCTGCTGGTGTGTCTGAAGATGGCTATGGTGTGTACTCCTATACATAAAATAAATAAATAAATCTTAAAAACAAAACAAACAGAAAAGTGAGGATGGTATGTATTCTCTCCTCTATCAAAGGGACAAAGGAGGATCTTTCTTTTTGTTTGTTTGGGTTTTTTGTTTGTTTGTTTTGTTTTTCAAGACAGGGTTTCTCTGTGTAGCCCTGCCTGTCCCAGAACTCACTCTGTAAACCAGGCTGGCCTCGAACTCAGAAATCCACCTGCCTCTGTCTCCCAAGTGATGGGATTAAAGGCATGTGCCATCACTGCCCGGCCAGTAAATATACCTTGAGATTCTAGTTTACACAGCTCTGAATGGGCCTTTCCTGGGTCGCTTCAAGACACCTGAAAGTTTTGCTAACGACACACATCATTTATTATGATTTGAGAAGAAGAAAGAGAAGTTTAGGGAATTCCCACAGAGACATAGCCCAGGAGTGCCTGGACTTGTCGGCTAAAAAGAATCTCACACAGAGGCCCGCTCTTATTGTAAGAAACAGGGTGTAGCAAAGAAGAACTGATAGCAAAGGAGCGGACCCTCCTCTTCCCTCTCGGCATCAGAGCCACACAAGCCAGTCGGTGGTAAGTGGTTTAAGAACCAATTCCGTAGCGCATCCCTGACCAGCTGAAGTGTGCACCAAGGAGGTAACTGTTGCTCCCTGGTGGTCTGAGTGATCGTCGGCATTGGTTCAACACCTGTGAGCGAGAACCTCAGCAGGACTGGAGCAAGACTTTGGCCATTGGCATCTGTCAGCTGGGCTATGCCTCCCAGATGCATAAGCAGAAAAGCGATATTGAGTGGGGAGATTTTTAAAATACATCCCAAAACATCATAGATTTTTTTTAAGCCAGCATTAAATTTAAAAAGGAAAGCATGTATTGCTTAAGAAATTTAGAGATGAGAATTAGCCAGGAGAGGAGCAGATGTCCTCACTGGCACAGTTTGTAAACCGCAGGGACTGGCTTTGGCTCTTTGTCCACGCATGCGCGCCAGCTGTTAGTACTTGCCGCGAGTTAATACCCCGAGAGAGAGCCGATGTCCAGTGGTGAGGTCTTTAGCTCCATATTGTTGGATCTCTATAAACGAAACACTTCATCCCTCCATGATGAAGCAGGCTGTCTGGGAAAGGGCAGCAGGTCCTGAGTCGTCAGGCAAAATAGATGTGGGCAGTAATGAGGAGCAGGAAGAGAAGCACCGCGCTGGCCTGCACGACTCTCCTCCAGAAGGGGCTGTCCAGGTCTTCGCTCCAGTCTTTCATCTTGTCCATGTGCTCCTCGCTCTTTCTGGCCGCCATTCTCCTGGCCAGAATCCCTAAGGCCGTTGACCTGTCCATGGATACCACCTGCTTCCAGGTTTCCTCTAACTCCTCCTCGGTGGTGATCTCAGGGCCTGTCTTAGACTTTGGCTGTGTGTCGAGACCACAGAACAAGTCCCAGAACTTCCAGAGGCAGGTGTGGGCCTCCCCAAACATACCTGGAAGAGAGGGAATGGATGGTCAGGGGCCAAGCAGGAAGGCAGTGAGGCCTACCTCAGCAGCACGAAGTTCCTCGGACTCCTTATATGAAAGCCTGTTGTCTGGCCGGAGAGATGGCTCAGTGGTTAAGAGCGTGGGCTGCCCTTCCAGAGGTCATGAGTTCCATTCCCAGCAACCACATGGTGGCTCACAAACATCTGTAATATCTGGTGCCCTCTTCTGACTGCGGGCATCCAGATAGAGCACTCATAAAATAAATAAAAAAGAAGAAAAAGAAAGCAAGAAAGCAAGAAAGAAAGCCTGTTGTCAGCCTGTGCAAGAAAAGTTCTTAGAAAAAACGACTAAGACACAGGGTGAGAAAGGGGCTTGGGGAATATTGGGGTGCTGAAAGCTCAGATCCTCTTGATTAGGCAGCCCAAGTAAGTGTTATAGGGACCCATTGTGTTCCATGTCAACAATACCGTTCTCCATCCTTTTAAGTATAGGACAAGCAAGTGGTGGCCTCTCTTCTGTCTACGTCTGCTGTCTTAGTCAGGGTTTCTATCCCTACACAAAACATCATGACCAAGAAGCAAGCTGGGGAGGAGAGGGTTTATTCAGCTTACACTTCCACACAGCTGTTCATCACCAAAGGAAGTCAGGAGAGGAACTCACACAGGATAGGAACCTGGAGGTAGGAGCTGATGCAGAGGCCGTGGAGGGGTGCTGCTTACCCGCTTTCTCAGCCTGCTCTCTTATAGAACCCAGGACTACCAGCCCAGGGATGGCACCACCCACCATGGGCCCTCCCACCTTGATCACTAATGAGAGAATGCCCTACAGCTGAATCTCAAGGAGGCACTTCCTTAAGGAGGGGCTCCTTTCTCTGTGATAACTCCAGCTCCTGTCAAGTTGACACACAACACCAGCCAGTACACCTGTCCCTGAGGCATTATGCATTGGAGGACAGGGGGAACCCCATAAGTCCTAGAAACAGACATTGTTCTCTGTAGTAACTTCTAGGCCGTGTCTTCTCCTGGAAGCCCTACTCCTCTGCTTGGCCAGCGGGGACAACTGCAGATACCAGGGCTCCGGAGGACCATCCTATGGCTACCCAGAAGGGGGGCCTAGTAGCTTCAGAAGGCTGCCACTCCTTTCTCTGGGACTCCTAACTGGAGCTGCACATCACACCAGAGTCTGTCTGCGCTGATGGTGCTGGCTGACCCCTCAGAGCCGGGGCTGGCCAGCAGCATCAGCGCCGTGCTAAGTTCTATCCCACTACTCAGGGCCCGGCCACTGCCCAGAACGTGACCTCTCCTAGTCACTCCTGGGAATAGGGCTCTGCTGGGTGACAAGACAACTCCACTTCAGTCAGAGCTGGTTGTGCTGTGACATCTGATGTCTCCTGAACCCGTGTCTCCTGCCCCCTGTCCCTGCAGCTGAGGCTGGAGATTTACCGCAACAGGGGAGGCCTCGGAGACTATGGAACTCTCAGCCAGAGAAAATGGCTTCCGTTACAGGAAGGACCCTTTGGTGACATAGTTATCTCATTTTGTGGCTGAGAGTCCCGATCCCCTGTCATCCTGTGGCTTCTGGTCTAAATTACGGCATTACTCTATCGGACACACAGGCTGCAGGGAGAAGCATTGGAGATATTCAGAGAAGTCATCTAGTGATTCAGCCAGAGTTCAAAGACACCTTCCAGGTAAGGCTGTGTAGTGAGCATCTGGCTGTTTCAGGGGCACGTTTCGAGGTTCCCGGCTTGCTGACTGGTTACCCAACCGCGGAACGCCTTCTCTCCCCAGCTTGAAAGTGACCGTTTACTCCAGTGGAAGTCTGACTGGAAGAAACCTGAGGGAGGCGTTCTCCACCGTGACCCTTCTTTTACACACTAGTACTTCTCCCCCAGCACTGTGCTTCTGGAGTGCTCTGTCAGAGGTACGGCCGCGTGTGCACTGTGTGTGCAAGGGGCTAAACCCAAAGGCTGGTTCTCGAGACTCGACCTTCACCCATCACACAAACATTTCTGGGAAATGTCTCTAGAGCACCAGGCTTCCCTTTCTCCCTTTCTGGTGCCCACCCCTCCATCATCACCTGGCTCCCCCATCCTTTGGTCTCATAGATTCCATGTGTGCAAACAACCCCAGAAACATTTTAGTGGGAAGAAAGTATAGCGCTTCAGTCCGGATGTGTCTTGGGGTAAGAATAATGGGGTAGGGGGTGTTTGGGGCAGCTGTGTGGAGAGCAAGGTTCCTTCCCAGTCACAGTGCCTCTCTGTGGTGAGCTGCTGGAAGCTTAATCTGTGGCTTCCCCTGTAAGAAACACAGAGATCCCCCTGGCTGAGGAGCTGACAGGCTCCTGGCCTTCACTGGTAGCTGGAGAGCAGAGTTTTTGAGAGCATAAACAGAGTTTTAACGTACAAAGTGACCAAGACAAGACAAAATCAAAGTAACATTTCTCTGAATCACCCCCTCTGCCCCTCCTGCTACTGGGTCCCAGGGAAGGCCACAAACTGTCAACAATCTTATTGCAAAAATCACTCTTAACCTGTAAATTTTAAAATATATTATTCATAGTAATCCACCCCCCCCCCCCTCGCAAATAGCGTATAAAAGATGTCTGCTTTCTGTGTTCGGGGCTGACTCTGCCTGCGAGGATGAGTGACCCCACGTACAGGGAACAATAAACCTCATGTTCTTGTATCAATCTTTCGTCAAGCTGTGTGCTGAGGGGTTGTGTGCCTGAGCTCAGACCCTGGCTTCGGGGTCCACACAGGGTGGCTTCCCCAGGCTGGGGGGGGGGTGGGGTGGGGGTGGGGTTACCGTTCATTACCTGGCTGGGATGTGAAACTGGGGAAGGTCTTCCACCTCATCTCTTTATCTAAAGCTAGTCTCCTCTGTCGGCTGTTACGCAAACTCCAGCAGAGACCGTGGAGCTGGGTGTGGAGAGAGCAGGGAAGGCGTGTCACCCTGGGGCCTTGGCCCACAGACATGTATCCAAATCTGCTTCTCTTCTTTATAACAGGTTTTCCCTGGGTGACCTAGGCTGCCTTGAAATGTGCTGTTTACCCAGCTGACGTAAACTGGTAATACTTCTGCCCCGGTCAGCTCTGACGTCACTCTTAACCAGAGAGTTCACCCTCTTGTCCGGACTAGGTAAAGCTGCAAGCAAGGCGGTCTTGCATCTCCATACCCGTCTGTGTCACTCCCTCTTGATTGACAGGTGCCCGGGACCCCCACTCCTGCCAACACCAATTCCTTGGACTAGAGTGGCATTGGAGTGTGTCATAACACTGTAATAGGCTCATTACCTTGGACAAGGTATTTAACTTCTCTAAGCCCAAGGTTTCTTTTTCTTTTTTTTTTTAAGATTTATTTCTTTTTATATTTAAGTACACTGTAGCTGTCTTCAGACACACCAGAAGAGGGCGTCAGATTTCTCTACAGATGGTTGTGAGCCACCCTGTGGTTGCTGGGACTTGAACTCAGGACCTATGGAAGAGCAGTCAGTGCTCTTAACCGCTGAGCCATCTCTCCAGCCCAAGCCCAAGGTTTCTAATAAATACGTAAAACAGATGACTGACACTTGCCTCCTGGGTGGGAGTGGGAAACAGCTTGTGAAGAGGAGGCTGACAGGTATCTCTGAGGCTTGTAATCCTGTCCCCTGGGCCTTCTGCATGAACTGCCCTGACGGCATGGGTCTAGACTGAGATCAGTGAACTCAGTGCTTCAGGGACAATAAGCCCTTTGTAAGTCCAAGTCTCAGACTTAAATGAGTTTGTAGCTGATGGACCATTGAACAGCTTTTGTTTATCATTATTTTATTGTTGTTGTTATTGTTGTTATCATCATTATTATTATTATTTATTATTATTACTGTGGGGGAATTTTTGAGCCAACACTCAATTGCAGCCAGGCTCCTTCCTATGGTCCTTTGCCCATTTCTGACCTACTCCACCCATGATGCCCCTGTTCCCAGGATCCAGCCATTCCTCCCCTCCTTGGTGATTTACCCTGTGGGACTGACTCTTCCTTGAGCCTCCTGACTGACCTACGGTGGCACTTACATAGTGATCAGGAATCGGTTCCGTGGCTAAGGAGATGGCCAGTATGATCAGAATGGTGATCAAGAAAAGGCAAAAGCCAAAATAGAGGTAATGGAGGCCGCAGATGAAGACGGGACACTGGCGGTCTACCCCGCAGGTCACGGGTCCGTAGTAAAACTCGGCCAGCAGTCGAAAGACACCAATGGCGCTTCCCGCAATCAAGCCCCAGAAGGCACCCTGCCAAAGAAGCCGGAAGACAGTTAGACAAAGACAATGTTAGGCAAGACAATGTGGCTTCTTCCTCCCTCTGCCGAGGAGCTGGGCTCTAAAGTTAGGTGCGTTGTAATGGGGGCACTGATACCTTGCAGGGTCTGAGCACGGGAGGAGAAGCCAGGCCGTGGCACTGTCCTCGCATCGAGCAGGGGACTTAGGAAAAGTTGGAAACACTTTTAACTGAGGCATCTCACACTGTCGGAAAGAGCTTCACCTTCCTTCTTCCAGCGTGGGCGCCCAGGTCCGAGAGCGCATGCTCGGGTCAGACCCAGGAGCCAGCTCTGGCTCATTCATTTCCTATGCTGTTCTCCCATCATCCCTCAGCGAATCATGTTAGCCTCTGCTTCCAACACGTGTCCCGAGCCCAGTCCCTTCCCCTGGCCCTCCCCTCCTCCATCTTTTCTCTTTCAGGGGTCCCCACCTCCTTCCTAACTCTCCCTTGGCTCTGCAGGAGCGTCTGCTAGAGAATGCTGAGTCTCTTCCTGGACCCTCCAGTGACTTCTCAGCACCTGTCACCAGGATCAAGCCTCAACCCTATAGTGTGCTTCACCCCTACGCCATGCCTCACCCCTGCGCCATGCCTCTCCCCTGCACCATGCCTCACCCCTACACCATGCCTCACCCCGACACCATGCCTCTCCCCTACGCCATGCCTCTCCCCTACGCCATGCCTCTCCCCTACACCATGCCTCACCCCTGCGCCATGCCTCTCCCCTACGCCATGCCTCTCCCCTCCACCATGCCTCTCCCCTCCACCATGCCTCTCCCCTGCACCATGCCTCTCCCCTACACCATGCCTCACCCCTACACCATGCCTCTCCCCTACGCCATGCCTCTCCCCTCCACCATGCCTCTTCCCTGCGCCATGCCTCTCCCCTACACCATGCCTCTCCCCTACACCATGCGTCATCCCTACACCATGCCTCACCCCTACACCATGCCTCTCCCCTATGCCATGCCTCTCCCCTACGCCATGCCTCACCCCTAACCATGCCTCTCCCCTACATCATGTCTCACCCCATATGCCATGTCTCAAATCTATTTTATTTTTTACTTTTAAGTATGTGTATTATGTGCCTTTCTTAGTCGGGGTTACCATCATTATGAAGAAACACCATGACTAAAAGCAAGTTGGGCAGGAAAGGGCTTAGCTGGCTTATATTTTCACATCACAGCCTATCATCAAAGGAAACCAGGACGGGAACTCAAATGGCAGGAACCTGGAGGCAGGAGCTGATGCAGAGGTCATGGCTTGCTCCTCATGGCTTGTTTGGCCTGCTTTCTTATAGACCCCAGGACCGCCAGCCCAGGGATGGCCCCACCCACAATGGGCCCTCCCCCACCAAACACTAATTAAGAAAACACCCTGCAGGCTTGCTGACAGCCTGAAGGCTCCCTCCTCTCTGATGACAGGTTTGCACACATACATGTCCAGAGGCCTCTACAGACATACCAGATGTGGGTCCTCTGCCTCACGGCCCTTCTTAGATACTCTGTCGCTATATCTGCTCACCTTGTGTCATCTGCTGCCCCCAGTGAGACCGTCTGCCTGCTCTACAAAGACAAGGACTAGATATTGGCTCAGGAGTCGTGCCTAGAGAGACTCTTGCAGGCTGGGGTGGGTGTAAGACAGGATGACTACAGAGGGGCGGGGGGGGGGAGCTCAAAATTTGGTCAAAGGACTGAAAGCAATCCCTTCTGGAAAGAGATATGAAAGAAGCAAATGGATACCCTACACAAAACTGGGTGGGAGAGAGAGAGAGCCTGGGAAAATGCTTTAGGTTAGTAGAGGTGACCAAGGAAGTGTGTACAGTATACCTGTCACCTTGAGCCGGGGACAGCAGGAGAGCTTTGGAGATGTGCCAATATCCCAAGTTTGTTGTCGCCAGAGAGAGGCTGACTTCTATGGCCCCCTCCCCTTCCAGCCCATCCCTTCCCAAGGAGAGCAAAGCTAGGCCACTCTGGGGCCCAGGTTCCTCCTCTGACATTTATGCTGCTACATTAAGTCTTCGTGAGCTGGGTGGACTGGCAGCCCTGGTGGGGGTGGAGGTGGGGGGAGGTGGGGGGTGAGGGGGTAGAGGGTGAGGGTGAGTGGGGGGGTGCTGGTGGGGTCTAAGGGACTGAGCAGCCGAGACGGGCCTTGGAAAGAATTCTCTGCCAGGTGAGGCAGCCGAAATATATTCCTGGCAAAGCAAGCAGTCCGTGTAGGAGAAGGGTCGAGGGGGAAGGGGGAAGATCAGCAGTTATTGATTTGGGGCAGCCTGGAACTGTGGGCCGTCCACAGAGAAGGAAGGGTCTGACACGAGTGTGTGGGGACAGATCACAAATGACCTTGGGAGTGTGCGTGGGAACTTGTGCAAGACTAGGCTGCTTCAATTCTGCCCAGGGTAACAAGAAAGTTTAAGACATAATTCAAAAAAGAAAATTAAAGACAATAAGAAATGTAAGACACTCGGGCTAGTTATGCCTTTAAAGGATCAGGTCCAAAGGAAATCCCCATTCCCTAAACCCCCAAAGGCAGGCCAAACATCCAGAAATGTGCTCAGTCTAGACTAGAGGAGGATTTCTGGTGGTTAGATAAAAGACGGCGTTCCTCCAGAGACTGTGAAGCTAGTCCCCTCTACCCAAAGGAGTGGAGTGGTTGGCAGAAGGGTCATGTAACTACGTGTGGTACCCATCGGCCCACCAGAGCTCACGATGGCCTCTGAACTCCCTCCGTATCACAAGTCCCTGTCACACACTTCAGAGTTCATGCTAGCATGCTCCTCCGTACCCTAACCGTCTGCTCTGTAAAGGTAAGGACCAGAGAGCAGCTCAGGAGTCGGATCTAGAGTCTCTCTCTCAGGCTGGGGCGGATGTAAGGCGGGATCTTGAATGCAGACAAATAGTAACACAGGGTATTTGAAGGGATGTGAGGCAGGGGTGGGGTGGGAGAGAAAGCTGAGGCTGGCGGTGGTGGCGCACACCTGTAATCCCAGCACTTGGGAGGCGGAGGCCGGCGGATTTCTGAGTTCGAGGCCAGCCTGGTCTACAGAGTGAGTTCCAGGACAGCCAGGGCTACACAGAAAAACCCTGTCTCAAAAAAACCAAAGAGAGAGAGAGAGAGAGAGAATTTGCTGCTTTGGTGGAGGACCTAAATTCAGTCCCCAGCACCTGTATCGGATACCTCACACCCCATCTCCTCCTGCCTTACCCTAAACCCTCTCCAGCCCATGGGCTTCCCTCCCTGAAACGACTCATTCTCCTTAATAACTCTGCTATCCCTGCTATGCCCCTCCCCCACTCTGTTCCTACCTCCCTCTATATATACTTTCTCTTGTCTCTCTCCCTCCCGACCCCGCCCCAGCACTGGCTATATCCAGTCTACTTCTTTCTCTCTCTGTCCTGGACTCTTCCAGATGCCTCTGACTGGTCTCTCTCATATCTATAATAAAAGGCTTCTCCTCATCAACCATACCACGGAGCAGTCACACCATCAGTTTATACACGGAAGATTGTTGATAAAATTAACCATCCATTGGAACCTTTTGGTTTGGGTTTGTTTTTTCCCTTGGGGCAGGGGAGTGGGTCTTTCTCTTTCCTTTTGCTCTGAAGCGTGACTGAAGAGTTGGTTCAAATAATCATCTCAGCACAGAGAAAGTGAAGGAATCTACCGCTGTAATTCAACACAAAGTGTGGGCTCCCTCCATGGGCAGAGGCCAGGGAGGGAGATAGTTGTCTAGAGGTAAGGATGCAGCAGAGGGGTTCGCTCTGGTTTTCATCACTTCCACAAGCTTACGGGGGCAGCTTTACTTGGTAAGGAAGAAAGGGAAGAAAACAAAGGTGATAGATTCCTTTCCCAGGGGCTGGAGAGGTGGCTCAGTGGTTAAGAACACTGACTGCTCTTCCAGAGGTCTTGAGTTCAATTCCCAGTGACCACATGGTGGCTCACAACCATCTGTAATGGGATCTGATGCCCTCTTCTGGTGTGTCTGAAGACAGCTACAGTGCACTCACATAAAATAATAAATAAATCTTTTTTAAAAAATCCTGGGTTCTGGAGAGGTGGCTCAGCGGTTAAGAGCACTGACTGCTCTTCCGAAGGTCCTGAGTTCAATTCCCAGCAACCACATGGTGGCTCACAACTATCTGTAACAAGATCTGACTCCCTGGAGTGTCTGAAGACTGCTACAGTGTACTTACATATAATAAATAAAGAAATCTTTTAAAAAAAATCCTTTCCCACAACAGTGAGTTTAGACCAACCCCACTGGGAAAGAGGTCATCTCTCAGAAAGCAGATGATGCCCTTGTGTGAACTCCTGATACCCAAGAGACTGGGCTGAGGCTGCTCTTGTAAAGATATCTAGGGTATGAAGACAGCCTCTCACACCATTCCACGTGAATACTCACCGGCTCGTTCACCCTCTTGCAAAAGACGGCCAGCAGAAACACGGCAGTCACACTTGGGGTCAGACAGCTCTTAAGAACCTGCATATACTCAAACAGTATCTCGTTGGGCGCCATTTCTATAATGGGGATCCAGACAATGGTGACAGCGAGCAAGATTATAACAAAAAACCTGTGAAGTAGACCAACACTCAGTGATGACGTGAAGATTTCCCTCCTGCACAGAAACCCTGCAAAGCCTAACCAGTAGCTTTTCCTTAGTTGTCTATGTTTATTATTATTATTATTATTATTATTATTGGATTTGGTTTTTTTGAGACAGGGTTTCTCTGTCCTGGAACTCACTCTGTAGACCAGGCTGGCCTCGAACTCAAAAATCCGCCTGCCTCTGCCTCCCAGAGTGCTGGGATTACAGGGATTACAGGCGTGCGCCACCACCGCCTGACTGTCTATGTTTATTATTATGACTACTATTGTTGTGGTTGGGATCTACTTGGGGGAGAGTTTAGTGGCTCTCAGCATTTGAAAGAAATGCACTCTACATGTCTACTAGAATCTATTGGATCTATGGTGCCATTTAAATCAGATGTTTCCCCGTTTGTTTTTTGGTAGAGTGAGCTGGAGAAACTGGACTATTGACATCGCCCACGCTATTAAATTGGGACTAATCTGTTTCTTTATTTTATAAAGTTGAATTCACCAGGATTCTTTTCTTTTTTCTTCTAATTTTTGTTTTTTACTTTTATTTTAGTTTTTTGTTTATTTATTTATTTTTGGTTTTTCGAGACAGGGTTTCTCTGTGTAGCCCTGGCTGTCCTGGAACTCACTCTATAGACCAGGCTGGCCTTGAACTCAGAAATCCACCTGCCTCTGCCTCCCAGTGCTGGGATTAAAGGCATGTACCTCCACTGACCTGCTTAAAAATTTATTTATTTATTTTATGTATGTGAGTACACTGTCACTGTCTTCAGTGGACATACCAGAAGAGGGTATCAGATCCCATTACAGGTGGTTGTGAGCCACCATGTGGTTGCTGGGAACTGAACTCATGACCTTTGGGAGAGCATCCAGTGCTCTTAACCACTAAGCTGTCTCTCACCCACCTTTATGGAAGAGATCTGGAGTGGAAATTTCTGGTTATGTCTTGGGATGCTGAAGCAAGACCTGTGAGAGGACATATTTGGAGAGAGTATAAATAAGTCTCAAAGACAGCGGTGGATCGCTTGCATAGCTAGCAAGCTTACCAGCTGTGCAATGCTTCATTGGTCTTGAATCTTCACTGATCTCTACTTCACTGAGTGAGGTGCCACAGGGCAGAGAACTTCTCCTGGCGTCCCTGATGGTCCTGGTCTCTCCCACTGACTCCTGCCAGTTCTGCGGAGGCCTGGCTGTTTCTGCTGGATCCTGCCACCGGTGCTGATCTGTGTTTGGTGACATTTTTTAAGTGGACTGCTGGTATCCCGACAGCAGAGATTGGAGTCACCACAAAGCACTACTACTAAACAGATCCACGTCCCCTTGTCCTATTTACCATCTTTTCTCCCCTATCTTTGGACGTTGGGCTAGAAGAGGGAACGGAGCATATTATTAAAGTAGGTTTTGAAATATCTAAGCCTACAGAGACCACATGTACTGTACAATGAGTTTTGATGTGGTCATACCTTAAACTCTATACTGTGCACACAGAATTGAGCTGTTACCAGGAAGCTTTTTTTTTCTTTCTAAAATTGTGTTGTACTTAAATATGCTTAAAATAAACTGTTCAATGTCTGGGGACTCAAGTTTAAACTAAAACTGGCTACTGAGTGGTGTTGAAACAGACCTTTTCTTGCCTCATGCGGACCAACACTCTGCTGGATGTGGTGTTTGCTGAGATACCACACGCACACACCGCTCTGCCAGTCCGTGTCTCTTTATTATAGAATTGAGATGCCATTAGTATTCAGAGTTCTTGAACTAATCCCTAATTCCTGTCACTTTGCTGAGTTGGCTGCGTTTTGTATTTTCTCATTTCTTCTTTGCTTACCCGCCTTTGCCCCTGTAGCCTTGTGAGTGTGTTTTTCTTCTCTTCAGTTCAAAGGATTCCTTCAGATACAGTCTGTAGGAGCTGGCTTAGTAGTCATAAACTCCTGTAAACTTTTTTATCATGAGAAGGTATCTTAGTGTTTTACTTCTGTGAACAGACACGATGACCAAGGCAACTCTTATAAGGACAACATTTGATTGGGGCTGGCTTACAGGTTCAGAGGTTCAGTCCATTATCATCAAGGTGGGAACATGGCAGCATCCAGGCAGGCATGGTGCAGGAAGTGCTGAGAGTTCTGCATCTTCATCTGAAGGCTGCTGGGAGAAGACTGGCTTCCAGGCAGCTAGGATGAGGGTCTTAAAGTCCACGCCTGCAGTGACACACCTACTCCAACAAGGCCACTCCTACTCCAACTCCCTGGGCCAAGCATATACAAAGTATCACATGAGGTTTTTCTTTCTCCTTCGATTGTAGAGGATAATCTTGCTGGATATAGTAAATTTAGGTTGGCAGTTTTATCTTTCAGAACTTGAAATACTTTATTCCAAGCCCTCCTTGTTTTCAAAGTTCCTGTTGAGAAGTATGCTGTTATTCTGATCAAAGGTCTGCCTTTGGGTGTGACTTGGTGTTTCTGTCCTGCAACTTTGAATATACATTCTTTGACCTATATATTTAGTATTTTAACTATAATATAACGTGGAGAATTGACTTCCTTGTTTCATTCAGTCATTTGTGTTCTCCCGAAATTCACCCAAGAGTTTGTGTCTTCTTTGGGTCTTTGAACATAATTATTATCATTCGTTCGAATTCCTTGTTTGGAATTTCATCTAATTCACACTTGTCACAGGCTTTGTAAATTTGGTGTGTGTGTGGAGGGGGATCATATGACTTGCTTTTCATGTGTCTTATGTGTCAATCTTTGTGCATCTAGGGTTAAGTCACAAAGTTAAATTACACTCATTATTTTCATTACCGTGTTTGCAGTGTTTAAGAACTAGATTGGGGGGCTGGAGAGATGGCTCAGAGGTTAAGAGCACTGGCTGCTCTTCCAGAGGTCCTGAGTTCAGTTCCCAGCAACTACATGGTGGCTCACAACCATCTGTAATGGGATCCAATGCCCTCATCTGGTGTGTCTGAAGATAGCTACAGTGAATTCACATACATAAAATAAATAAATAAATCTTGGCTATCAATCTGTCTGTGGTGGATTATGGTTTTTTTTTTTTTTTTACTTTTTTCTTTTTTTTTATTCGATATATTTTTTATTTACATTTCAAATGATTTCCCCTTTTCTAGCCCCCCACTCCCCGAAAGTCCCGCAAGCCCCTTCTCGCCCCCTGTCCTCCCACCCACCCCTTCCCACTTCCCTGTTCTGTTTTTGCCAAATACTGCTTCACTGAGTCTTTCCAGAACAAGGGGCCACTCTTTCTTTCTTCTTGTACCTCATTTGATGTGTGGAGGATTATGTTTTAAAGAAGAAGAAGAAGGAAGGAAAGAGGAAGAGGAGGAAGAAGGAGAAAAAAAGGAAGAGGGAAAAAAGGAAGAAGGAAGGAGGAAGGAGGAAGAAAAGAAGGAGGAGGAGGAAGAGGAGGAGGAAGAGGAGGAGGAGGAAGAGGAAGAGGAGGAAGAGGAGGAGGAGGAAGAGGAGGAGGAGGAAGAGGAAGAGGAGAAAGAGGAGGAAGAGGAAGAGGAGGACGAGGAGGAGGAGGAGGAAGAGGAAGATGATTGTATTATGGCAAGGTGTCTCTTTCCTCTGGCAGGCCACCAGACTGAATTCTCAGTATTCTACTGAGAACAGAATACAGCTCACTGCTGCTGCTGACCGGTCTCCGATCTCCTGACATTCTTTCCTGGGCTCTCAGAGATGCCTGTCACATACAGATGTGAGTTCCATAAGTAGACAATCCTGCATGGTCAGCTCATAGACTGGGTACAACTCTAAAGAGGTGTGCGCCGCTTGGATCCTGAGTCTGCGTTCTACTCCAGACTCTGGTTCTGACTAAGTTTTCACCTCACTGTTTGTTATGTGTTTTTGTTTTGTGTTTTTTAGATTTATTTATTTATTTTTTGTATATGAGTACACTATAGCTGTACACATGGTCGTGAGCCACCTGTGGTTGCTGGGATTTCAACTCAAGGCCTTCAGAAGAACAGTCGGTGCTCTTAACCACTGAGTCATCTCTCCAGCCCTGTGTTTGTGTTTTTTGTTGTTTTGGTTTGGTTGACTTGAGTTGGGTTTTTTCTTTCTTGCTTGCTCACTTGCTTTAAAGGGGGAAAGAAGGGGGCTGGAGAGATGGCTCAGCGGGTAAGAGCACTGACTGCTCTTCCAGAGGTCCTGAGTTCAGATCCCAGCAACCACATGGTGGCTCACAACCATCTGTAATGGGATCTGATGCCCTCTTCTGGTGTGTCTGAACACAGCTACAGTGTACTTAGATATAATAATAAATAAATCTTTTTAAAAAAATAAAAAATAAATAAATAAAGGGGGAAAGAAGGGCCACAGAGTGAGGTGGGTAGGGAAATGGGGGGGGGCATCTAGGAAGAGTTAGAGGAAGAGAAAAGTGTGACCATAATATATTGTTTGAAAAACTTTTTTTTCTCCAATTACAAAAAAGACAAGCGAAAGTTGCCTTTAACAGTTTCCCTCAGGATTAAGTGAAATAATAGGTCAGCTTGTATAAATATCCCTTGATGGACTATTTAGGAGAGGTACATTAAACTATGCTCATTTTTATTCTCGCTATAATCAATAGTTCCTTTTTTAAACCACATGGACACAGTACTCTTTGTGACAACCATCGCCTTACATTATCATCATGAAAACGCATAAGAATAACCCCCAACACCCACATGGACTGAGAAAAAAAAACAATAATTCTATGTCAAGTATTAGCAGCCTACTTTCTAGGCAGTCACTGACAGCGGTGACTGACATGACTGGCCACTTCACCTGCCAGATATCATGAGTTCCTTCTCGGTGGCGGCAGGCCGAATCCAGGTGTAAATGTTCAGCGTGAACAGGGCGCTGGAACTGTTGAAAATGGACGTCAAGGAAGACATGAGGGAGGCGCACACTGTGGACAGCATGAAGCCTTTCAGGCCTGGAAGAAAAGGAACACATTGCCTGGTCTTCCGGCTCCTCTGGCCAGGCCCGAGGAGGCCTCCGCCTCCAAAGGACCATCGCCAGACACCAGTGTGTGCTTTCAAACAAGCAGCCTGGGCAAGGCTGAAGCCGAATTCCATCTAAGACGCTGTGCTGCATTTGTCATTTGATGGTGACAGGACGCTAGTTTCCTGCTGCGTCCTTCCAGAATCATGGGAGCTACAGTTTCTTGGGGAGGGTTAGTCTGTGCCAGGTTAGAGTACCCTTGCTTACTACAGCCCTGTGAGGTGGATGGGGTGTGCCCCAACTTGGAGGGGCTCCTTGCTCTAAGCAAGAAGTACGGCTCTTCATCTGTGAAGTGGGCAGACTGTGCCTACCATTAAGATGTAGGTGTTAGGCAGGAGGTTTTGGGATGAAGGCCAAGATGGCAGGAACCAGGAGGTCCCTGCTTCTCTCTTCCGGTCAGGAGCCTACTCTCCTAAAAGCCCGGGGAAGATTACCTACACAGAATAGCAGACGGAGCTGACACCTGGTTCCAGATTCCAAAGTGGCCACCGGACCTAAGACCCACTTACAGGGCCCTAATCTCACCTAACAAAGCTAAACCCATACCTTACCAGCCCACCACCACTTCTTCTTCCATACCCTATAGGAAGCCCTCCCACCCCCCAGCCCAGGGGCAACTTCCCCGATCTCCTCCTGTGAGATCAGGGAAACCCACCCGCCCCCTGCCCCAGTAAGCCTGTCTTTATACTTTAATTTGGCTCACTCGGGCTTATCGAGTCTGTGGAGAAGCCATGCTGTAGAGAAGGTAAGTGCCCAAACAGAGGAAGCAGTCACCCATCACACTAGAGATGTAACAGCTTGTACCACTACCCGCTGCCTGGTGGGGGCGCTGCTCTGTTTGAATTTGTTTTGTTTTCTTTTGTTGGATTTTTCTTTCCCTTTTTTTTTCCCGTTTTTTTTTTTTTTTTTTTTGAGACAGGGTTTCTTTGTGTAGCCCTGGCTGTCCTGGAACTCACTCTGTAGACAGACTGTCCGTGAACTCATAGATTCACCTGCCTCTGACTCCCGAGCGCTGGGATTGAATGCATGCGCCACCACTGCCCGGTTGAAAGGTCCTTGTGCTATCAGGAGAGTCCAAAGGTAACCCTATCTGACCGCTCCTTGTGGCAGTATCCCAGCTAATTTTAGTGGGTCCTCCAGGGCTAGAAGACACAAGGGTGGGATTCCAGAATTTTCCCTCCTTTAAGCACTACCCTACAGTCCTAGCCCTGGCTGCTTTAGGACAGGGTACTTCCCAAGGCTCAGGATGAGAGTTAGATAGCTCCCTTCCTAGACTGTAGTGTGGTCAGTGTCTCCCTCAGTCCGTATTGGAGTTTGTGCAAATGTGATCTCCAGGGACGATGCCGACTTTTTTTTTTCTTTAAAAATATGTATTTGGTCGTTTCATTGGAATCCGGTGAAGTAAATGTGAAGGCTCACTGCCACCTGTTGAAGAACAGTGTGTGACTGAGCAGTAGCTGGTCTTTAATCCCACAGTATAATAATCAGTTTGAGAACCACACTGTTCCGTGCTGGTGTTTTGTGTTCTAGGGGCTTGCAACAAAGACTTAGGCTGTATGGAACCAGTTTTCTGAATAAATGAGCAGGTTACCTAAATAATACAAATCAAGTGTGCCCAGGCTGTGCCTCTGTGAGGATGTGTACTTCAGGCTTGGGAAGGGAAGAGAGGGCCGAGGCCTTGCTCCTGCCTGAGTCAGCAACACACAGCATGGCCTCTACGTGCAGAGTGATGGGCTGTCCAGTAAGGAAGCCATTCCTGTAGGCTCCTCCTATCGGCCTTTCCAATGGGAGTCAGCGAACCCTTGGTGGAGACGCCCACTTCTTACCGGGAGGCGCCACTCCTAAGACCAGCACTGGGTAGGCCAGGGCACTACAACCGGTTCCTCGGCCACAGAACTTCTGGCATTCTGAGGGCACGACGCACGCCACTTTGTCTGCAGAGAGCAGTAAGGGTTGGATCAATATCCTGGCTGTAGGGCTCTCAACTCTGAGAAGCTTGGGGAAAGGGAAGCTTGAGGAATCATACTCGGGGCTAGAAAGATGCTTCAGCGGGTAAGAGCACTGACTGCCCTTCTGTAGGTCCTGAGTTCAAATCCCATGTGGTTACATGGTGGCTCACAACCATCCGTAAAGAGATCTGACGCCCTCTTCTGGTGTGTCTGAAGACCGCTACCGTGTACTGAGCAGGGCCAAGCTGGAGCGAGCCAGCAGAGGTCCTGAATTCAAATTCCCAGCAACCACATGATGGCTCACAACCATCAGTACAGCTACAGTGCACTCATATACATAAAATAAATTTAAGAAAGAAAGAAAGAAAGAAAGAAAGAAAGAAAGAAAGAAAGAAAGAAAGAAAGAAAGGAATCGTACTCGGACAGGTAGGTGTCAGATCCCTGATCCACTGGATCATGGATCCAGTCCATGATCTTTCTATACAAAGGGACGAAGAGCTATGACTGGGGATCTAGGAAGTCAAGTGCTCTGTCCTACCGGCCCCAGAGCAGGCCACAGAACCTCTACCAGGCTTTCCAAGACCCCCACTCAGAAATTCACTACCCTTTGCGCTAAGATGGACATAGTTCAAGCTGATAAATTAGACCCTCCCGAGTCATAGAGAGCAGAGAGGTTGATTTTCTAGTTATAAATATCCATGAGACCCAATGGCACTGCTTGATTACTGAAGACCAAAGGGTGAGATGTTGAGTTGCCCTCCTCTCTATTAAAGCTGGGAGTCGGGTAGGGGAGTAAAGAAAGCACGTCCCAGGTCCCAGGGCAGACCGAAGGGTGAGGTAGAGTGAGAGGTGGCCACCGCGCATGCAACTGAATACTAAGAACTGTTCTCCATTTTCTTTGACCTCGACAGAGACACTTAGCAGGGATGCAGTGCTAGAATTCCCCCCATGCTACCTGGGCTGCTAGGTTTGTGTGTGTGTGTGTGTGTGTGTGTGTGTGTGTGAACCTAACACAAGCTAGGGTCATCTGGGGAAAGAGAACTTCAGTCGAAGAAATGTCCCCATCGGGTTGACCCGTAGGCAATCTGTGAGTCATTTCCTTAAGTAATGTTTGACGGGGTAGGGCCCAGTCCACTGTGGGCAGTGCCACCCCTGGGCACTGGGAGGTTCTGGGTTACATAAGAAAGGCTGAGCAAGCCATGAAGAGCAAGCTAGCAAAGGGTTTTCCTCCATAGCCCGTTTCAGTTCCTGCCTCCAGGGTCCTGTCTTGAGTCCCTGCCCTGACGTCCCTCCGTGATGGACTGTTACCTGGAAGCGTAAGATGAAGTAAACCCTTTCCTCCCTAAAGTTGCTTTTAGTCACGGTGTTTAATCACACCAACAGAAACTTAACTAGAGCACTACACTTATGGTAACACCTTCCAGAGTAACTGTTCTCTGTTGTCTCTCAGACTTGTTGCCTGAGAGACAGGTCGAGTTAGCAACAGTCAACGTGGGGGATGAAATACGTCATGGCATTCTGATCACTCATTAGGAGAGGCAGCCAAGTTGTTAATTGTATTTAGTGGAAAGAATGTGGGTCTTTCTTCCAGTCTCCCCACCTCCCCAGCAGCCTCTTCTAGATTGTCTCCTGAGTTCAGCAAGCACTGTGAATACCCAGTCTGGAACTGTAAGAAACACTGTACCAAACTGTATCAAAAAGATCCCTGTTCATCACCTGAGACCCATGGCATGAGGCCTGCGATGGGACGGAGCACCCGGAACTCCTAAAGACTGCGTTCCAAAGTTGTGGCTGGGCCTCTGGTGGGGAGGAACAAGACTGTGCCGTGGGGAAATGCTTTCATCTGTTTTTCCAGCCTCCTTATCGCCTTGGAATGTCTGTATTGTTGCAGGTCTGTTCAAACACACGGCCCTAGAGGCAGCCCCAAGAACCACTACACCTCAGGAAGACACACCCTATTTCAAACGTCCTCCAGGTTGCCAAGGGGGCATCAAGGGGGAGTCAAGAATTCACCTGGGAACAAGATGCGGCTGATCATCCCTGGCATCACCATGAGGAACATGGGGAGCAGCCTCAGATAGCCGCACAGGAGGCAGCCACCCTCCATGTGAAGCCTGCTCTTTCCTGCCAGGAACCGCTGGACAGAAACCTGCCAAGGAGAGGAGAGAGGATGGAGTCAGAGGTGTCTCAAGGCTGGGCTACCTCAGTGCAGATAAGATACGAGTTTCTGCTGCGGTGACACGATGCATTCGGAGTCTGCCGGGGTTCGCTAAGATGCTCGGACTTCACCCGTACATCTTTGGGCCCTCCAGGGTTGGAGAGACAAAGTTTACAAATGCACATCTTGCCCCATTCACAGCTAATGGATGGGGCAAGGCCATCGTGTATGGTTTGGACCTCACTGCTAGCATTACCAGATGTGGCAGTCCTGGAACTCACTCTGTAAACCAGGCTGGCCTTGAACTCACAGACACCCGCCTGCCTCTGTCTCCTGGTGCCAGGATCAGAGGTGTGTGCCACCACCACTGGCTCTACAGCCTTTCTTTTCATGTACAGACCTTCTTGCTAGGTTTGAAGGTACATGTCCTTGATCCCAGCATTCAGTAGGCAGAAGAAAATGGATCTCTGTGAGTATGAGGGCACACTGGTCTATGTAGAGAGTCCCAGGCACACTGGAGCTACATAGTCAAACCTTGTTTCAAGAATAGAAAGAAAGTATAGAGCCCGGTGGTAGTGGCCTACACCTGTAATACCAGCACTCTGGGAGGCAGAGGCAGGCAGATTTCTGAGTTCAAGGCCAGCCTGGTCTACAGAGTGAGTTCCAGGACAGCAGAACTCACAGAGTTCTATACGGAGAAACCTTGTCTCAAAAAAACCAAATCCAAAAAAAGAAAGAAAGAAAGAAAGAAAGAAAGAAAGAAAGAAAGAAAGAAAGAAAGAAAGAAAGAAAGAAAGAAAGAAAGTATAGATTCTCCCATTGTTTTGGGGACCAAAGGTGCTGTAAGAGACATCATGATGTCAGACCAAAAGGAATGGATCAGCCAGAGGGTAGAGAATCACTTAGAAGGAAAGGTAAGACAGAAGACAGGGTAGAGTGATCAAACCATCCAAATAACACACTAAATACCTTATTTTTAAAGAGCATTCAAACAGTGGGAAAATATGCCTGTATTGGCTGGTTTTGTGTGTCAACTTGAGCTGGAGTTACCACAGAGAAAGAAGCCTCCCTTAAGGAAATGCCTCCATTAGATCCAGCTGTAAGGCGTTTTCTCAACTAGTGATCAAGGGAGGAGGGGCCCATTGTGGGTGGTGCCATCCCTGGGCTGGTGGTCTTGAGTTCTAAAAGAAAGCAAGCTGGGCAAGCCAGGGGGAGCAAGCCAGTAAGCAGCACCCCTCCATGGCCTCTGCATCAGCTCCTGCCTCCCAGTTCCTGCCCTGTGTGAGTTCCAGTCCTGACTTCCTTTGGTGATGAACAGCAGTGTGGAAGTATAAGCTGAATAAACCCTTTCCTCCCCAACTTGTTTCTTGGTCATGATGTTTGTGCAGGAATATGAACCCTGACTTAGACGAGGCCCATGGTGACTTAAAGGCGCGGGATATAAAACAGTGTGTACACTGGGGAATTATTGTGTCTGAAAAAAATTCCACCAAGAGGAAATCTATGTGGTAATGTGATTTAGTAGTAAGAGGAACAGTGGATAGGATTTCCTCCACCTACCCCCCTACAACCCCCACTTCTGAGACAGAGTTTCTGCTGTTTAGCCCTGGCTGTCCTGCTGTCCTGAAACTCGCTCTGTAGACCAGGCTGGCCTCAATTTTTTTTTTCATTTTCTTTATTTTCAATATATATTCTCTGTGTAGCCACGGCTATCCTGGAACTCACTTTGTAGACCAGGCTGGCCTCAAACTCAGAAATCCACCTGCCTCTGCCTCCCAAGTGCTGGGATCAAAGGTGTGCGCCACCACTACCCGGCTCAATGTATATTTTTAATGATTAGGGAAGAATGGAATTATGACACCGTCCCGTGAGAGAGCTACAGGCAGCTGCCTCTGGCCTTGGAGTGGATAGAAGCCAATGCTGAGGGCGAATGGAGGGAACATAGGCTGCAGTTCCTGGTCGCAGAACAGCTGGTCTCCCACCAGAAGTACCAACCTTGAAATTGTGTAAAAGAGACACTGTGGAAACCGCCATTGACATTAAAACCTATCTTCTCGAGATTACAGAGGGAAAGAGGGTACCAAGCCAGAATAAAAGGAACTGGGGACTTTTATAATTACTGAAATGGGAGGAGATGTCTGATGCAGGAGTCACGGTGAATCTTAAACAGAAGGGTGACCGGAACAGCTTGTCTCCCCCCCCCCCCCCCCCCAGCCAGGCAGAAGTGGCTCCCTAAACTTAGAGAGAGGACATAACTCTCCACCTGGAGTCCTGAATTCATCGGCCAATTGTCGGCTGTAACTCACGCCTCGTTAAAATGCTGGTGAGCCAAACCATTTACAGTTTTGTCTTTTTCTTTCTTATTCAGTTAAAAGTTTTTATTAGGGCATTGGTCGGGCATCGTGGTGATCCTGGGTTCCATCCCCGGCGTGACAATTTCGCTTTTTCTTAGGCAATTTCCTTCGCGGTTCGGCTATGGATTTGACTCCCCAGCTTTTAGTTAAGTAGCCTTATATTTTCAACATGGTTTCATTAGTAATGCATACAAAGGTTTGAAATGAAAAAGAACGGCTTGGACATACATAAATCCAAAAATGTTTGGAGAGGGAGAGTAACACCAGGAAGCTCGGTGTTACCGCCAGGGGGCGCACGGGAAGAGAGGATGGAATTGTTAAGGAGACGAGTGCCTTTGAGGAGAGGCCTGGTCGGAGCTAGAGCAAAGCAAAACTCAACCAGCTAAGCCTCCAGCCCGGAAAAGACAACCTACGGCATTTTCTGCTCTCCTGGAACTCACTCTGTAGACCAGGCTCAGAGATCCATCTGCCTTGGGATTAAAAGCATGCGCCATCTTTTTAAAAAAAGCTGCTACTCAAAGGGGCGGGGTGGGGGGGGGGTGTCCGTCCCAAGATGGCAACGGAGCCTGACTCGGGAGGCATGAAGAATGCAGGGGTGAGTGGATTCCTGGGTTTCTGCTCCAGTCTCAGGAAACAGTTGAAACCAGGTGGTGTGTGGCAGGGGGAAGTATAAATTATATAAATACCGTACTCGTTTATGAAACTCTCAAAAAAAACTTTAAAGACATAAAAGACATCTGTAATTTATAAATCAGAAACACATGTGGAAGTTTCATATAAAGCTAAGGCCTCCAAATCACAAACGCTAGAGAGTGCTTCAAAAACATATTATCAAGGCTAAAGTATCATAAATACTTAAACAATACATTTCACCATTTAGATCAACTGGAGGAAAAAGGTATTTCTTACAATACTATTGAGGCTACAATTACAGATTAGGAGGCAAACCATGAGCAAGAGCAGACAAGCCGTGGTGGCCTGCATATGCAGGGACACTAATGAACAGTCATGTCAGTGACCGTGCGTTCAATTACCTGATCGGCACACCCATAGAACAGAGACACAGTAGTGGCACCTAAGATGAGTCCCGGCCAAGGGATGTCTCCAGAGACACAGTTTCGGAAAATATGGAAAGCGTCCTGACGGGGTGTGTAGCACTCGGGCTTGGCCGTCCAGTTCGCCTCCTGGATCCTTCTTGGGATGGCTTCTGGGTACTTATTCACCAGCTCCTGATACCCTCCCACTTCATAAAAGGCTTTGGAAACAAAAACAAAGAAAAACAAAAGATGTATTTATCAGTTCCTTGATGAATATTAGAAAGAACCTAACTGAAGACCCAACATTGGAAATAAGACCCACTGTGACCTGTCTCCCACTATAAAATATAAGAGCTGTGTAGAATCAACGCATCATGGGTGCGGGAAAAGACTGGCACTTCCAGGGAGAAGAAATTCAGTGGCCACTGGGCTGTGTGCTCGGAACCCCACCTCCTTTATCTGGTTCCAGAACCCTTCTTTCAAAGGTGTGCGTGCTTTGTGTAGCATGAGTCAAATCGTCCCCTTTTGAAGTCTTCTGGAGGACCCTGGCTTAGCTGGCGTTCCCTGTCTCCTGGTGAGCGACCAGTAAGGAGGAGCACACACAAGTCCCTGGCCGGACTAGAGAAAATACAATACGCTCTAGGATTCTGCTGAAGCTGTCACAAGTATTACTTCCTCTGGGTTCTTGTTGGTGCAACATCTGGGAGATCTTTTGTCTACCTGGTCCATTCTTAACTCTGGGTCCAGCCATGCCTAAAGGCCTAGAATTTTTATCTGTAGAAACTAAAAAAAAAAAAACGAGCCAGGCGTGGTGGCGCACGCCTGTAATCCCGGCACTCTGGGAGGCAGAGGCAGGCAGATTTCTGAGTTCGAGGCCAGCCTGGTCTACAGAGTGAGTTCCAGGACAGCCAGGGCTACACAGAGAAACCCTGTCTCAAAAAAAAAAAAAAAAAACAAAAAACAAAAAACAAAAAACAAAAAAGAAAGAGAGAGAGACTAAAAACGTTAGTTTCATACCAGTTTTTAACTGAAATTCCAACATAGATTATCTAAAGAATCTTGGTTTAAAAATAGATTAACATTATTTTCCCTTAGATGCCAACAAAATGTGTTACACATCTTAGGTAAACTTTCCTCCATGGCAAAGACCAGCTTTGGCATCACAGGGTAAACCAAGGCAGGCAGTTGATGGGGGTCAGCACTGAGAGTCAGTCCAGATACCGACAGGTATGGCAGCCAGTTATTAGAGAAAAGAAAGGAAAGGAAGGGAATCAAACACACACACATACACACTCACAGTCACACACACATGTACAACACACTTTCACACACTCTCACACACTCTCACATTCACACACTCACATACACACAATTACATACATACTCACACACAATCACATACACACTCACACACACTCTCTCTCTCACACACACAGAATGCCTCAAGCAAATGCCTCCGGTGATTTATTTCTTCTCTTAACCCCTTCTTATACCCCTTAAGACAAAGTTTTTTTTTAAAGTAGCCACAAGTTGCACATTCTCCAGAGACAGTCACCACAAAAACATATTCTTTGAAAACAGATTAAAATCATCGGACAAAAGGAAATCACAACAGGATAGTGATTACATATTTCTTATACGAAACTTATATCTAACTGAACAATTCTCATCAATCTTTCTTTCCAAGAGCTCACTGTGACCACAAAGCAGTGATTTTTTTTTTTAGTCACATATTAACAAAGTTTAAGCAGGCCAAGTCTGTAGCAGAATCTTTTCCCTGTGCTTGGTTGTCAACATCCTGTACTAAGAGGCAGGTCGTCTATCTCACGCCTTACTTTTTGAAGTTCTGATTGGCAGTGAGGTGGGCCAATCATCTGCTTTCTGTTCTTGTATTCGTAATAGATTTGCTCTTTATTATAACCTGCTACAAGGCACAAACCTGTCACCTCAACCCTAGATCCCAAGATCAAGGAGCTCAGGCTTGACCTGGGGTATACGCTTTCTTCATTCATTTTAACCTGTCCCAAGCCTAGCCTTCCTGCTCTACAGTGACATGCTTGTGATGATGTGTGGATGTAGCTGCCAGCAGCTACGAGAACTGGGTCCCTGGAAGAGAAGCTGGGGGATAGATAGGAGGGCGGTGGAAAGAATGAGGGCCAGAACAGCAGTATTGCCGATCAAGGCCCAAGTTTAATGGAGGTCTGACAGTTTAAGAGTTTGAGCGAGCCCCTCCCCCCCAGACTCCGGGGTGAGCTCCAGGGAAGTGGTCTGGGGTTCTTGGCTCCATTGCTCAGGCAGCTGGGTGGGTCACCTGCTTAATTCAGGAATTCGTACACCTGGAGGAACAGTGAGCTTAACCTTCACTCTGAGCACTCCACCCTAGGTGGAGCAGGATCCTGACTAGCAGGGAATCCCTGCTCAACAAAGGCTGGGAGAGGAAGTTCACCTGGCTTAAGTTCGGGTTCCTACCACGTGGCGTGACCCCCGCTATGGCTCTGTACACATGAACCCTGCCTGTGCTCCTCTCTCTAACTCAGGCAGCTTTTGCCACACGAGCAGGACAGGGCACACTTCATTCTTGGTTCTGTTTTGTTTTGTTTTGTTTTTATGGATTTGGTTTTTTGAGACAGGGTTTCTCTGTGTAGCCCTGACTGTCCTAGAACTCACTCTGTAGACCAGGCTGGCCTCAAACTCAGAAATCCGCCTGCCTCTGCCTCCCAGAGTGCTGGGATTACAGGCATGAGCCACCACCGCCCGGCTCACACTTCCTAAAACTACTTAAATCAAGTCAGAAATTCCATAAAATTATTAATTTATCTAGGCAAAGAACATTCATCTTCATATTGATGTGCAAGACATTTGCCCAACAGAGTGGGCTATCACACGGGAAGCAATCGCACCAGTGAGGCAGTGAGGGTCTCCTGAGGTCCACTCACACCATGCCAAATGAATGATGAGTGTGGTTGTGATGGTGTGTATGTGCTTGGCCTAGGGAGTGGCAGGATTAGAGGACGTGGCCTTGTTGGAGTGGGTGTGGCCATATTGGAGTGGGTGTGACCTTGTTGGAGTGGGTGTGTCACTGTGGGTGTGGGATTTAAGACCCTCATCCTAGCTGCCTGCAAGCCAGTCTTCTGCTAGCAACCTTTGAAGAAGATGTAGAACTCTCAGCTCCTCCAGCACCATGCCTGCCTGGATGCTGCCATATTCCCACCTTGATGATAATGGACTGAATCCCTGAACCTGTAAGCCAGCCCCAGTTAAATGTTGTCTTTACAAGAGTTGCCTTGGTCACCGTGTCTGTTCACAGCAGTGAAACCCTAACTAAGACAATGGCAATGACAAACATGAGAAGGCATATCAGGAACAAGAAGCAATCCCAGAGGTCCTGAGTTCAATTACATGGAGTTAGAGTTGGGAATCCTAGCGAAAGTGCTAAAGCAAAACAACAGACTCTCCTCCGCTTCGTGCCACACTCCTGCACATGCACACTCCTCCAGCCTATGCGCACGCACGCACGCGCACAAACCACACAAAGATCGGCTCTCAGCCTGAAAGAACAGATTAGCTTCATGCTCACAACCACTCTCATACATCAGCGGCCAAAAGCAAGTTCTGGAAATAAAGTGAGCATCATAAGCTAGTAATAAAAAAAAGGGGGGGAAACTGACTGAAAAGTGCTCAATCTTACCATATCTGGGAGTTAAGAAGTAAGACGGCTCTGAGAAATGAGACACTTTTTCAGCATGTTAAAATGAGCAAAACCAGCCAGGCGGAGGTGGCGCACGCCTGTAATCCCAGCACTTGGGAGGCAGAGGCAGGCGGATTTCCGAGTTCGAGGCCAGCCTGGTCTACAGAGTGAGTTCCAGGACAGCCAGGGCTACACAGAGAAACCCTGTCTCGAAAAAACCAAATAAAAAATAAATAAATAAATAAAAATAAAAATAATTAAAAATAAAAAAAATAAAAAATAATTAAAATGAACAAAACCCTTACAGGCTGGATGAAAACCAGAGGGGAAAAATGTGTGTGTGTGTGTGTGTGTGTATGTGTGTGTGTGTGTGTGTGAGTGTGTGTGTGCATGTCCCACTTGTTACAGCTCAAAAGTCACTCATGATAAACAGTGTGAGTAAAGTGGGAACAAAAGGACTCTGTAAAAGGCTGTCAATCTCCAGATAGCTTACAGCTTGTATTGAATAGTGGAGTGTCTGAGGTCTCCTCTCTGAGGCTGCACATATACCACAAGCACGCCTGTCACCTCCACTCTACTGAGCCCTCTCAATCGGCTATTAATTCATTCCCATTTAGAGAATGAGAGTGCTTAATTCTTTGGGCTGTACTTTCTGGGAAGGACACTTTGTGTGAGCGGCAGAACTTTTGGATGGAGCATGTGTGATTTATTTGTGAAGCAGTCATTGATATCTACGGGATGGCACGGGTATGCTGTGAGGCGGTGAACTGAGTGTGTCGAATCACACAGCTTGGGGTGACTCTTCTGGACCTGAGCAGGCAAATGGAAGGGGCTTCCAACCAAGAACATTATATGGGCTGGGGAGGGGCACGCTGGACCATAGCCGTGGAGTCACTCCCCTTACCCCTGCAGCGAGGGTGCCTTCAGAACTTACAGCTTGACCTTTGATCTGCTCACCTTTGACCTGTGCTCTTGGGTTCTGACTAGTTCAGTCACTTCATCTTCACCCATGTAAGATGCAGCAGCTCATGAGCCCCGTGTAACCCTAGAGTCAAAGATGTCGCCTGGGGGTGCGGGGGTGGGGGAGGAGTGGCACTTACTCACCGTAACCCATTAACAAGGCTGAGCCCAAAACCATTATACCGGCTTGTAGGGTCTCAACGTAAACCACAGTGGCCAGGCCGCCTGAAGAGGAAGAAGAAAGGAAAAGAAAGCCATAGTACTTCCTGTTCATAGCTTCATAGCAACTGGAAAATTGTCTGCTCTGTATGCCCTGCCCCACCCAACCTCCTTTCAGATTCCTTACAGATCTACATCTGATAAATCTAACCCATCCTCTCCTTCTCCCTCTCCTTCTCCCCCTCTCCCTCTGTCTCTTCCTCTCCCTCTTTCCCTCTCCCTCCCTCTGTCTCCCTCCTTCTCTCTTTGTCTCCCTCCCATATTTTGTGGACTTTGGGGTGGGTTTTTCCCCCCGTTTTTCCAATTTTGTTGACCCAATAAAACTCCTACTAAAAGCAATGGGATAAATTCTGAAGGTGTAAACTCCATACCGTTTCAGAAATAGTACTGTTCTGTGCCTACAAGTACAACTTTGCAAAGTAATGAAAGAGCAGTTGTGGGCGTCTCCCGAGTTAATGCGCCCACCGCTCGCTTGTTCCAGACGGGTTCGTCCCTTCTTTCTGTGTTCGAATGATGTTATCTGTCCCCAGACAGCAACAGCAGCAACAGAAGACAACATCGAAGCAGTAGAATGCTTTGACTTTCTAAGTCCAGTTTTCCTTTGCTATCCATGTCTTTTAAAAAGTGAGTAAACTCTGACCATTTTCCCAGAGACTCAGTCTGGAAGCTCCGTTCCTGGGCTCTACCAGATAGATGGCACCTTCCCTCAGTCCCTGCCCAGTTTTAACAGCCCAGACTGTCTCCAAGCATCACCGAATATCGCTAGGAAGAAAAAGCCAGCTTAGACTCCTTGCCACGACTGGGCAACTTGTGACTGCTTTCTCTCCCTCTGATTATCTCTCCTTGACCTCTGGCCACACTGTGTAGAACAAAATGACTGCTGAGAGCTCCTACCCTAGGCAGAGGTTGCATACGTGAGATTTGCCTTTTTGTATATAACATAATATTTTTAATTGATCATCTGGATAGTTCACATAATGTATCCCGATCACCCTGGCTTCCCAGTCCTTCCAGGTTTGCCGCCACCCACCTTGGTGGCCTCCCCAACTAGTAAATTAATTAATAATTTAAAGTCCAAGCTGTGTGGTCCATATAGTCACTGGAGCTGGGCAAACTTACAGAGGTCAGCCCCGGAAACAGAAGTGAGTCCCACCCTACCCCTACTCCCATCGGTAACCACCAATCATGTAGTGCTAATCTTCAATATCCCTGTCCCTCGGATGTCCACCGTCTGTGTCGCTGCCGGAGAGGCCATGTCGATATCCGTGGGCTGTGATGCTTGGGAGGTGGGGGGCGGGGCGTGCAGACAAAAGGAGCCCACGCTGCCTCCTCCAGGGGCCATGTCTGAGAATCGCCTTTCTAAAAGCCCATCTGAAGGCTTGACCAGATGTCCTCCTCGAGGGCCTACCTCATTCCCTTTCTCTGCTTTCTGCACTCCCACTTTGTCACCTGGTCACCCACAGTGTCGTGCCCCGTTTCGCCATACACGTGATCGCTGCTGATCTGTCATCAATCGCTCTGGGACGAGATTATTCCAACCCAACATGGCTGCTAGAGATAGCTCGGACCCCATCATACTTCCTGACATCTACAGACTAGGGGAAGCCCCAGTAGTTCCTAGGTCTCTGCCGGAGTGGTTGCTGTCAGTAGAAGTTCAGGTGTGATTAGGGCGGCCTCACCTGTGATAGTATACAGACCAATGATGGTCAGCACGGTCAGCATTGTCTGGTAAATATCGCTGTCCCAAACCATTTTCAAGAACATGGCGCCAAAGCCAATCTCCATCTGAAATGGGCGCGAGGTTAGCAGGTGCACCTTCATCTCCAGCCGAATCAACAGCCACCCCAGAATGAAACAAGCCTTGGAAGCCATGTGAGAGAGGTGTCCTCTGGGCAGCCCCCTACCACCAGTGGACACCAAGAGAGGTCTGTCCCAATTCTGTGCTCTCTGAGTTTAACCAAGGGCATGGGTTAGCCCAAGTTGCCCAGTTAATGCAGCTTTGCCTCAGGGTGGGGATTATGCTCTGAGAGTGTAATTCTACAGCTAAAGAAAGACCATGGCCTGTGCATGCGTGCGTGCATGTGTGTGTGTATGTGTGTGTGTGTGTGTGTAAGCATCTGTTCAAGAAAAACACCTTTTGCGTTATCTTTCTAATAATTATTGGTACCAGGTGTGTATGGGGCTGGGGGGGTGGGGAGGCAAAGCAAATGAAAGGAAATGAGGCCAGGCCTTCAGATGGGCTCTTCTAGAAAGCTGTTTCTTGGGCTGGAGAGATGGCTCAGTGGTTAAGAGACCTGACTGCTTTTTTCCGAAGGTCCTGAGTTCAAATCCCAGCAACTACATGGTGGCTCACAACCATCCGTAATGAGATCTGATGCCCTCTTCTGGTATGTCTGAAGACAGCAATAGTATACTTACATATAATAAATAAAACAGAAAGGTGTTTCTCAGACATGGCCCCTGGAGGCAGCATGGGCCGGCGCATCAATGGAGACTTTTAGTTCTCCATTTACCCATACATTTAACAAGCTCGCCGGGTTGGCAAGCTTATTGTACAAGACCACGTGATAGATATTGTAGACTTTGAGGGCTGTACACTGCACTGCCTCTAGGTTTTTCAGTCCTCTAAATTAGGTATGAGAATCGTTCTCACCCCAAGGGCTGCACAAGGCAACCATTCATTGGATTGGCCTGCTGACTGGGTTTGTCAACCACTGACGCAGCTGACCCTGACCTTGAACCACCTGCACATTACCTGGCTGACCTTTCTCTTTCTTTTCTTTTTGTATTTTTTGTTTTTGTTTTGTTTTGTTTTTTGTTTTTTTTTTTTTTTGAGACAGGGTTTCTCTGTGTAGACCTGGCTGTCCTGGAACTCACTCTGTAGACCAGGCTGGCCTCGAACTCAGAAATCCGCCTGCCTCTGCCTCCCAATCTTTTCTTTTTTTAAAGACTTATTTATTATTATATGTAAGTACACCATAGCTGTCTTTGATTTGAACTCAGGACCTTCGGAAGAGCAGTTGGTGCTCTTAACTGCTGAGCCATCTCTCCAGCAACCCCCCCCCTTTTTTAAAGATGTATTTATTTTATGTATACTATAGTACATTATAGCTCTCTTCACACAGACCAAAAGAGGGCATCAGATCCCCATTACAGATGGTTGTGAGCTGCTATGTGATGGCTGGGAATTGGCCTCAGGACCTCTGGAAGAGCAGTCAGTGCTCTTAACCACTAAGCCATCTCTCCAGCCCAACTTTTTCTTATTCTGCCCTCCAAAGTCAAGTATAAAATGGGCACAGATGGGCTGGAGAGATGGCTTAGTTAGGAGTTAAGAGCCCTGGCTGCTTTTCCAGAGGTACTGCGTTCAATTCCCCCTGCAACCACATGGTGGCTCACAACCATCTCCGGTGGGATCTGCTGCCCTCTTCTGGCCCGTGGGTGTACATGCAGATAGAGCACATACAGAAAGTAAATAAATCTTTAAAAAAAATACTTAAAAAAAAAAAAAAGACAGAGATTCATCCAAGGATTTATTCCCTCAGATGACTGCTAAGGCCCCACAATGCTGTAGACACTCTGCCGTATTCAGAAGACAAGGACTGGCAAAGCTTAGCTTCTGCCCTCACTGAGATCATGGGGAATAAAGAGAACGTGGCAAATGCCGCTCATTTGGTTGGTGACTTCTCTTCAGTGTCATGTGTGCAAAACTAGGCTCAGGTGGCAGCGCAGTAAACACCTCGGAAAAGGCCCATGGTCTCAGGTCACTTGAGTGGAAACGGAGAAGACATATAATGAGCAAATACGCCCATGAATTACCTTCACACACTGGTACTGTGCTCCTCATAAAGAGAATAACAGACTCGGAGGGAGTAGAGACAAGGAGGCACTTCCCTGTGTGTCTCCACACAGCTTTCCGTAGACGACACTCCCTCCCCATCATTACTCGGAGGAGGAAGGTCACCTCTGTGCAGAGGCTTTCCTGGGACTTGCCCGGCCGGTCCCCTTCTCCGTGTGCAAGGACTCACTGAGATCCTGCTGAAGATGTAGACTATTAGGAAAACAACCGTGAAGAACAGCTGGATCCGGAGGCTGCCAAACCTCTTCTTCAGATATTCCGGCAACGTCACCACCTGCCAAGGCAGCAGAGCAAGTCGCTGTCAGATGGTATGTCACGGAGATGCTGCCAGATCGTGGAAAAGGCACAGAGAACAAGATGTGGGCTCGCTGCCTTTGGCGGCAGTTGAGGTCTGATCAAGACGGGAGAAGAGGCAGCTTAGGTCTGTACATGCTGGTTTTGTGGGTTAACCTGATACTCTGGAGTAATCAGAGAGAAAGGAGCCTCCATGCAGGAACTGCCTCCATGCAGGAACTGCCTCCTTGAGGGCTAGCTGTAAGGCACTGTCTCAGTCTGTGATTGGTGGGGGACAGCCAGCCACTGTGGGTGGGGCCATCCCTGGGCTAGTGGTCCTGGGTTCTGTAAGAAAGCAGGCTGAACAAGCCATGGGGAGCAAGCCAGTAAGCAGCACCCCTCCGTGGCCTCTGCATCAGCTCCTGCCTCCAGGTTCCTGCCCTGTGTGAGGTCCTGTCCTGACTGCCTTCACTGATGAACAGCGATGTGGAAGTGTAAACCAAAGAAACCTCCCCAACTTGTTTTTTGGTCATGGTGTTCCTTCTGTCACAGCAGAAGGAGCCATGGACTGGGATGGCTGTCTTCCAACAGCTTAGGTTCCAGGCTCTGCTCGATCTTAGGAATGCAGAAATAAACCCAGCTAATTAAAAATGTGCAATAATAGTAAATTACCCATTACAGAACAAACGGGAGTGCTTTGTCACGTTTGGCTGGTGGGAGATGGACCCTAACAATTCAGGCAGTTCTCAGCTGCCCCTGCGTGAACACTCCAGTCCCGTAGAGTCCTGTTTTCTTACGTCATCTCGGGCGGTGTGCGCCGCCCTGAGCACAAGGACTGTGCCCTCAGTGATCACATGCCACTTGGCCCCAACAGCTCCTGGCTCAAGAGAAGTGAATCGGGGAGAGGGTAGTGCCTCCCTTTGTCCTGGCTAGTTTGTGTGCTTTGTCACGTACATCCATTGTGAGCTCCAACTCAAATTCTGCCTGGGTAGTGGTTTCAATACACTCAACCCAGGGAGTAGCATGATTGGAAGGTGTGGCCTTGTTGGAATGGGCGTGGTCCCAGTTTTTAAACTGTGCGTGGCTTTGTTGGTGTGGGCGTGTCCTTGTTGGAGGAAGTGTGTCATTTTGAGGGCGGTCTTTGAGCCCATTCTAACTGCCTGGAAGCCAGTCTTTTGGTTGCCTTAGGAACAAGATGTAGAACTCTCAACTCCTCCTGCATCATGTCTGCCTGGATGCTGTCATGTTCCCGCCTTGATGGTAATGGACCGAGCCTCTGAATCGGTAAGCCAGTTCTGATTAAATGTCCTTTCTACGAGTTGCCTTGGTCATGGTCTCTCTTCACAGCAATGAAAACCTAATGAGACTACAGCTTCACAAGGACTCGGCTGAGGTCCTCACGGGCCCGGAGACCTTTGCCTAAGCTCACGTAGGCTTCATTCTCTTAGCCTTTCTTTGACTCTACGTCACACTCTGACATATGTCAGTCATTCTCCCAGGAAGGTTCTAGAGTCCCCACCCTGTTTCTAAGGTGACTGTTTGGGCTCCCATAACAAGAGAACAGTTTACACCCCAAAACGAGTAGTCAGCAAGAAATAAGCAACCTCGGGGTTTAAATCAATAAAATTGAAATTTTTAAAAAATACAAAGAATAAAAATTTTAAAACCCTGAAGTTAGTTCTTTGAGAAAAATTAATACGATTGGCAAACGCTTAGCCAAGTTAACTAAAAGATAAAAGGAGAAAAAAATTAATAAAATTACAGATGAAAAGGGTGACAGCACCACAGATACTGGGGAAAATCCAGAGAAAAAAAACATACTTTAAAAAATCCATACTCGTGGCTGGAGAGATGGCTCAGCGGTTAACCGCACTGACTGCTCTTCCAGAGGTCATGAGTTCAATTCCCAGCAACCACATGGTGGCTCACAACCATCTACAGGAGAATCTGATGCCCTCTTCTGGTGTTTGAAGACAGCTACAGTGTACTCATATAAATAAAATAAATCTTTAAAAAAAAAATCCATACTCCACCTAACTGGAAAACCTACAAGAAATGAATACATTTCTTGATATATATGACTTATCGATGTTAAATCAGGATCAGATAAACAACTGAAACAGACCCAAAACCCCTAGTGAAATAAAAGCAGGCATTAAAGGTCTCCCAACCCAGTGGGCCCTGTGCACAGTGGAGCTGGCTCTGGAGGCCTGGGTGCGGGCGGGTCAGCCCTGAGGATATGAGAGTCTGAAGAGCTAACCCTGCCTCCAGCCTATGGACACCCAGATCCAGGGCTCTCAGTTGGCCCACCCCAAAATCTGCATAATCTGTGAACCGTTGGAGTATAAGATCTAAAGCTGCAGGCTCTCCATGACACGGGGCAACTGCGGATAACCCCGGAGGAATCCCAGTGAGGATCCAATACTGATGGTGTGACAGAAGCCAGGGACCTCTGAGGTAGCCGTGGAGCAGGAGGAAGCACAGCCAGTATTGCAATCCGAGGAAAACAATTCTCCAGTCAGCAAAGCCCCAGTGAGTTTACCTTGGAGAGGCAAAGTATGTTTCCCTTCAGCAAACAGGGCCCTGCTATGTTACTGACTTGGTCACCCTGTTTTTTGTCATGTATGAACATCCTAGGGGGTGGTCTCTAAGTCCCCACTGGGCAATACAATCACAATGCATAACAATAGTGGCTATTTCCCAAGGAGCATTGCCACTCAGATAGATTAATGATTGAGCTGAAGACTTCGTAGAAAAATGTTAAAGATATGTATGGTTTTAAAAATTAGGTTAAGGGGCTGGAGAGATGGTTCAGTGGTTAAGAGCACTTAGCATCTTCCAGAGGTCCTGAGTTCAATTCCCATTAACCACATGGTGGCTCACAACCATCTGTAATGAGATCTGATGCCCTCTTGTGGTGTGTCTGAAGACAGCTACCATGTACTTATATATAATAAACAAATCTTTTTAAAAAATGTGAAACTTGGGCTGGTGAGATGGCTCAGCAACCACATGACGGCTCACAACCATCTGTACAGCTACAGTGTACTCATATACATAAAATAAACAAATCTTTTTAAAAAGAATATGAAACTTGTAATCATTATGTGTAGTTGAAACACATGATTAAGAAGTGATTGTGGGGCTGGAGAGATGGCTCAGCAGTTAAGAGCACTGACTGCTCTTCCAAAGGTCCTGAGTTCAAATCCCAGCAACCACATGTTGGCTTACAGCCATTCGTAATGAGATCTGATGCCCTCTTCTGGTGTGTCTGAAGACAGCTACCGTGCACTTACATATAATAAAAAAAAAAAGTGATTGTGACGTGTGTGTGTGTGTGTGTGTGTGTGTGTTTCCTGCATGAGAGATTTCTTTTAAGTATATAAGGACTAAGAGAAAAACTAAAGTGTTTGGAGCCTTGCTTCATCCACCAAGTGTGTGTGCCTGGTTTCCATTACCCCACATCTCCTCCTTGGATGACTGAACTCACTGTTGGAGCCGGCCTCTGACAGACTTTAGACAGACCAGTGAGTGACTCATTGCAATGATCATTTGCAAGCGAAGACTTGATTGGATCTGGGTGTTTCCCCTTTCCCACTTTGTGCTGTCTGCATTATAACCACCTTTTAATTACTGCAACCAATACCTTAGGTATTTATTTTGGCTCATGATCCATGGCCAGTTGGGCCAATTGCTGTGTCCCTGTGGTAGCATCATAGCAAGTGAGCGTGGCAGAGAAAACCATTCACTTGGTGGGCGGAAGAAAAAGAGGGAAGACTGGATTGGAGTACAAGCATTCCACCCAAGGCCAAGACTCCTCACTCTACATCTCTGAAGCTTCTCTTGCTTCCCAGTAGCATCAGGGGATGGAGACTAAGCCTTTAATAGGCCTCTGAGGGATGTTTGTCTACACCACGGTTGTGTGTTCATCTCTGAATTAATGTAATATGGTTTTGTTGACCTTTTCTTTTTTGTTTGTTTGTTTGTTGTTGTTGGGTTTTTTGTTTTGTTTTTTGGAAACAGGGTTTCTCTGTATAGCTCTGGCTGTCCTGGAGCTCACTCTGTAGACCAGGCTGGCCTCTGAACTCAGAAATCTGCCTGCCTCTGCCTCCCAGAGTGCTGGGATTACAGGCGTGCGCCACCACCGCCCGGCTACACCTTTTCTAATACATGTCAACACTTAGTCTCAGACAGCTCTGTCTTTCTTTGACAACACCTTCACTATTTTTACACCTTTGACTTTCAAATAATTGTGTCAAGTTTCTCACAGAGCCCTGCTTTTGCCTCTTGGGTGGAATTTTATCCCGGGAATAGGCCAACTGGGAAGAAATAGCATTTTGGGGTGCTAAGTCTTCTAGTCACTGACACGATGGTTCTCTTCATTTTTCCGCATCTTTTTTTTAAATAATGTTTTGAAATATTTCCTGTAAAAAGCCTTGAAAGGTAAGCTCCTAAGTAAAAAGAAGGTTGTGTCTGTCTGCCCAAGACATTTTAGGAATCTGCAGATTTAGCGGAGTGTATAGCAGGGTCAAAAGACCAACCAAGCCGGGCGATGGTGGCGCACCCCTGTAATCCCAGCACTCTGGGAGGCAGAGGCAGGTGGATTTCTGAGTTCGAGGCCAGCCTGGTCTACAGAGTGAGTTCCAGGACAGCCAGGGTTATACAGAGAAACCCTGTCTCAAAAAAAAAAAAAACAAAAAAACAAAAAAACCACCAAATCCCAAAATACCAATAAATAAATACATACATACATACATACATACATACATACATACATACATACATAAAAAAGACTGACCAAGTGTGATCTATCTGTCATGGTGTTCATGTCCTACACATGCAATATTCACTTTTTAAAAAGATATCATAAACTATAGAGTAACTGATAATGGACCCACCTCAGCCTTGCTATAGATAGGCACAAATATCCAGCCAAGAACAAAGAGCATAAATATAGTCTGAAACCAAGAAAAAAAAAGAGAAGAATTAAATCAGGGGCCCATGTGGGTCAAGGTCATAAGAGAGATGCAGGTTCTACAACTGTCTGATTCCAACCTGGTGACATGTCGCTAATGGGCACATACAGAGGAAGACCCAGACGTGAACCTTTTGACGCCAGAAACCTAGCTTTCAAGCACATTATCCCTGAACGTTTATTAACTTACGGAGTTCCACTCCAAGTTATTTTTTTTTAGCATATTGTTTTTCTACTCCTGGATAAGAATTAAGGTGACTTATGAAGCAATTTTAAAATAATCTAAACAAAGAAAAGAAACTAGTCGTAGTGGAACATATATACAATTCCAGTGCTCAGGACACAGGGGCAAGAGGACAGCAAGAAATTTGAGCATGGGATTAATGTCTCTTATTAACTGATCTATGTAGGGAGTTCCAGGCCAGCCAGGACTGCATAGTAAGGTGCTCTCTCAAAGAAATAAGAAAAAAGAGAAGGAAAAGCAGGGGGAGAAGGGGAAGAAGGGGAGAGGAAAAAAGAGGGAAGGAGAAGGGAGGAAAGAAAAATGTAAAGAGGAAAGAGAAAGAGACAAGGTGATAAAGAAAAAGACATTTTATTAAGTTTGGGCTCCGTAGAAGTATTCTTTATCTCTTATAGTTTATAAGAATATAAAGCACAGTAACTTTCTCATCAGTCAAACGAGACAAATGATTTATATAAATAGGCGAATGATGCAAGATTAATTAATTTATCCCTTGGGCGAATAAGTTCTGTTCACCCAAATCCATCAACTCAAGACAAATCCATCAACTAAATAAATAATCCAGTAACTTTATATGGTTTATAATTTATCTTATGTTGTTTATAATTGAAACATGTGTTTCAAGTTAGAAACTTTGTAGTGACTAGTCCGCCATCTCAGGTTGCTTGGTTGAATCCTTTCTCAATATGTACTCAAGACACAGACGCTCATGTATGTGTGCTTATGTGCACGTACACACACACACACACACACACACACCTGTGCTCCTGAATACCACAGAGAAAGATGCATACACTTCAGTGTGGGACTCTTCTCCCCATCTGACTGATGTAACATTCTTTGAGCACTGTATCCCTATGACCCATGGCACATACATACCCTGTCTCTTGCCTTACTAAGGAGAATGAAAAAGAGCACAATCCTTTTGAAAAACCAAAAACATGGGCTGGAGAGGTGGCTCAGCAGTGAAGAAAACTGACTGCTCTTCCAGAGGTTCTGAGTTCAATTCCCAGCAACCACATGGTGGCTCACTACCATCTATAATAGGATCTGATGCCCTCTTCTGGTGTGTCTGAAGACAGCTACAGTGTAATCATATACATAAAATAAATATATAAATCTTAAGAGGGACTGGAGAGATGGCTCAGCAGTTAAGAACACTGACTGCTCTTCCAGAGATCCTGAGTTCAATTCCCAGCAATCACTTTGTGGCTCGGATGCCCTCCAGTCTGGTGTGTCTGAAGACAGCTACAGTGTACTCATATAAATAAAAATTAATTTAAAAAATTTAAAATAAAATATAATGCATAAAAAAATCTTAAGAAAAGAAAAGAAACACCGAAGACTTGACTCTGTTAATCCACACTTTCCAAGGCATCTTTTAACAGTCACTTAAGGTTAAAAAGCAGGTTTTTTTGTTGTTGTTGTTCGTTTGTTTGGGGTTTTTGGTTTTTTGGGGTTTTTTTGGGGGGGGTGATGAGATGTTTGTGCAATGCTCAAGTAGAGATAGCTTGGTGCAGAAGATATCACTTACGTTCCATTCAAGCGCCCCAACAGCAATTCCTGAAGCTGCGCCTGTGCCAGCCAGGGCCATATAGTGGCCGCTGCCAATGTTTGAAGAATAAATGGAAATGCCCATCTGAAAACCAGAAGACAATTGCATGTCAGAGCCCTGATGTCGATTGTGTTTCCGGGCTGCGAGTGTGGCTCAGCCATACAGCACCTGCCAAGCCTGTGCAAAGCCGGAGTTTCATCCCACGGAACCCACCATTCCAGCAGTTGGGAGGTGAGAGCAAGAGGATCAGAAAGAAGTTCAGGGTTGTAAGTTCAAGGCCGTCCTCGGCCACTAGTGAGTGTCTGCGCACAGAGAACCCCTCTGGTGGAGCTGTGGGTTTGTGGTTTGTAGGTTTGTGGGTTTGTGGAGCATTGCCTATTTCTTTACTTTGTGACAAGGCCTTGTGCATCCCAGAGAGGCGGTCTCAGCCTAGGCTCACAGTACTGACCATCCCAGGAATGCAACGGTCCTACCTCCTCGGTGACAGTCTATTGTTAATCACAGCTGACTCTTCAGCCGTGGGAACCAGATACCATAGATTCTTGGCACAAAGATTCTTGGCGCAAAGCTTCCAACAAATGGTCCAGAAGAATCCGTGAGAGACTCCCAAACTTCTCTCTGAAACCTCACAAGCCAGGCCACCATCTGTCTGCATTAATCTCTTCAAGGTTCCTACAAGACTACCTATTAATCTTTGAGCTTATATGCCATATGCTATATACTATATGCTATATGCTATATATATAACATATATGTGTCCCTTTAATATATATGTACTATATACTATCTTTAACATACAGTATGACGCATGCTTATAAACTATGTTATATACCATATATTATGTCATATAACATTATATATTGTATTATACAATATATTGTTACATATTACATATTGTAATATATTTTACCTTTCATATGAAATACTATATATTATATATGTAGTGTATATATATATACACTACATATGCATTTATAGTAGTGGCTCATATGTGTGTGTGTGTGTCTGTGTGTCTGTGTGTCTGTGTGTGTAAGCAGAGGCCTGGGGAAGTACTGTTTACCCAGAAACCCCCCAAAGCAGATAGATGCTGCCCATGTTTAGCTTTTCTGACATTTCCTTGGGCATCTACAAGAACGTACCTTTCCCCTCTCCCAGTAAGTCCATTCCAATGTGTGTTAACCAACTACAGAGCACTAAATGAAAAACTCGGCCAGAACAAACAAAAGAATACGTGAACACAATGTCATGGGTTTAATTGTACCCTGAAGCGGCAGGAGCGGCAGAGGTAGAGCCATATCTACAGTAACCCTGCTCCTAACGCTTGGCAAAGTGAGGGTTATAGCGGTGGGACTCATATGGGCCTCTGGAGCTGGCTCATCAGGCATGGTGTTTCCTAGAATTAAACAGATAAGAAGCTCTAGATCAGGGCTGGAGAGTTGGCTCAGCGGTTAAGGGCACTGAGTGCTGCTCTTCCAGAGGTCCTGAGTTCAAATCCCAGCAACCACATGGTGGCTCATAACTGTCTGTAATGGGATCCGATGCTCTCTTTCAGTGTGTCTGAAGAGAGTGACAGTGTACTCACATGTATAAAATAAATAAATAAATTCTTAAAAATAAAAATAAACTCTGAAACAAATAAAAGAGAGGCTGTATTAGATCACAACATCAGAGAATCATGCCCATCAACCAATTCCCAGACTTGGGTCCATTTACAGATCCCCAAGGCTCTTTAAGGAGGGAACGTGTCGCAATACCCGAGTGTTTGACAATTAGCCTTCCTCTTACCCTTCCCTAGAGAGATATATGGTCTTTTACTAGGATAACTGTACCTTAGAGACATAAAAACAATCAGACTTCCCAGAGGCTATTGGATACTGGTTCTTAATCAACACTGAATCCAGGAGACCCTAAGAATCATGTGACCCTCCAGTTAAAGTATGGTCTTGCAGAGGTCAGGTGACTGATGGAGTTTTAACTAAAGCCTAGCTCACAGTAGGTACAGTAAGTTGCCAAACTAATCCCGTGGTAACTTCTCCAATTCCAGGATGTATAACTGGAATAAATACACTTAGAAGTTGGCAGAATTCCCACATTGTTTCCGGGACCAGTGTACTGAGGGTCCTTATGGTCTGAAATGCTAAATGCTGTGGGAGGGGAAAATAGTGAACCCAAACCAACGTTGAATCCCTGGAGGAACTGCAGAAATTAGCGTCTTGAAAGATCAGGGACTTGAAAGATGCAGGAGCAGCGGCTTCCACCACATCTCCTAATTCTCCTATTTGACTCAAGAAGGAGTCAGGTCAGTCGCAGACAATGACTATCAGACATGTAATCAGGTAGTGATTCCAGTTGCGGCCATGCCTGGTGTGGTTTCCTAACTGTGCAGATTAATACATCTCCCAGGAACTGTTATGCAGCTATTGATCCAGCAAATGTTTTTTACTCAATACCCGTTCATAAGAAACACCAGCTTACTTTCACTTAATGAGGCCAGCGGTAAACCTTCGCAGTGCTAGGTCAGGGGTATAATAACTCTCCAGCCCCTTGGCAGGAAGTAGTCCAACAGGATCTGGGTTGGCTGTTTCCTCTGCCTAGTATTATCTGATCTACTATGTTGATGACATTATGCTGACTGGCCCAAGTGAGCGGGAGGTAGCCACAACTAGGTTGACTTGCAGGTAATGCATATATATGCATCAGAGGATGGGAAATAAACCCAAACAAAATTATTTCCCCCCCAGGGCACTCCCAGCACAGATGCAGAACTGTGGATGGTCAGAAGTCTCTACTGCTGTGGGGTTTGAGTCAGTCCTCCTGGACAGAATCTCCTTCCAAAACTCTGATAGTTAACGCTGGTTGTCAGCTCAGCTAGACCTGTGTGCCGGCTGGTTTTACGTTAACTTGACACAAGCTAGAGTCACCAGAGAGGAGGGAACCTCGGTTGAGAAGATGCCTCCATAAAATCGGGCTTTAAGCAAGCTTGTAGGGTATTTTCTTAATTAGTAATTGATGAGGAAGGGCCCAGCCCATTGTGGGTGGGGCCACACCTGGGCTGGCGGTGCTGTGGGTTCTGTAAGAAAGCAGGCTGAGCAAGCCATGGGGAGCAAGCCAGTGAGCAGCACCCTCCGCGGCCTCTGCCTCAGCTCCGGCCTCCAGGTTCCTGCTCTCTTTCAGTTCCTGTCCTGACTTCCTTCAGTGATGAACTACAAGGTGGAAGTGTGAGAAGAATTAACCCTTTCCTTTCCAAATTGCTTTGGGTCATGGTGTTTCTAAGACAACCTGGAATCAACCAAATTGAGAGCAGCTGCTCATTCCTTCAAGGTTTTTTTGTTTGTTTGTTTTGTTTTGTTTGTTTTGTTTTGTTTTGTTTTGAGACAGGGTTTTTTTGTATAGCCCTGGCTGTCCTGGAACTCACTCTGTAGACCAGGCTGGCCTCGAACTCAGAAATCTGCCTGCCTCTGCCTCCCAAGTGCTGGGATTAAAGGTGTGCACCACCACTGCCCAACTCTAGGGATTTTCTTGATCAGATTTTTTAAAGCAGGAGGACCCTGGGTGTGAAAAGCGCCTTCTGGCGCAGCGCAGATAAAAGGACGCAGCGCAGATAAAAGGACGTTGGAGAAGGAAGCCTTTGCTGCCTGCTCACCATCACCCCCCACCCCACCCCACCCGTCCCCCACCTCCCACCCCCACCCCCACCCCCAGCAAGTACATCCATCTGTTGCTACTGCATTCTTTTACTAACCAACATCACTAGGATTCCAACACAGACTGAAGGGCTGAGGAGAGGCTCCACGGTTAAGAGCACTAGCTGCTCTTCTAGGCGTCTTGAGTTCAAGGCCTCTAGAAGACCTGGTGGCTCACAACGATCTATAAGGGGATCTGATGCCCTCTTTTGGCCTGAGGATATATATGCAGCAGAGCACTCATATATTAAATATTTAAAAATTCATATTCACCATATATGTATACACCATATACTCATATGCTATATACATATATAACACATATATACAACATATAAATATGCAACATTTATATCATATACATATATGACATATACATATACATCATATATACATATACCACATACATATACAACATGTATGTATACAACATATAAAATGCAACATTTATATCATATACAATATATACAACATATACAACATATACATACACATCATATAAACATGCAACATTTACATATATATCACACACATACACACCATATACAACATATACATATACAACATATAAACATGCAACATTTACATATATCATATACATATATGCTATATGCAACATATAAACATGCAACATTTATATATCCATCATATTCCTATACACTATATATAACATATACACCATATATGTATACACCATATACATATATACCATATACATATATGCCATATGCATGTATGCCATATACATATTCAACCTATACATATACAACATATAAAGCTATCAGCCTGTCCTTTTAGAGGACCTTAACAAATACAATAACCAAAGCATTATTTAGCACACAACGATTCTCCCTTCTACCTCACCCCATGCAGCACCAATCTGTTCCGCAGCACCAGCTGAGGTACACGCCGTTCCTCTGCTCAGAACACCTCACACTCCACTGTCCCGGAAAAGGCAGGGTCCACTTCAAATCCCACTTGGGTAACTCTGCCTTCGAGAGATCTTTTCTGGGTTGCCGTACCCAGCACAAGCAAGCTTGGCTTTTGTCTGCATCTGGCCTGGGCACTTCCCGCTCGGCTTATGTCCTCTCAAGTCGGGCACTGTAACTTGTTCAAATAGGGATATTGGGTTGCCGGGGCGGCCCCGTGGGCCAGAGTGCTTGCTGTTAAATCGTGAGGTGCTGAGTTCAAACCTCAATGCTTGCACAGAAAACAGGTGCGGCTGCTGTGTGACTCTACCCCACCCCAACCCCCAGCGCTATGGAGGGCAGAGACAGGAGGATTGCTGGGAGCTCCATTAGCTGCCAGGCTAGCCCCAGGTTCAGAGAGAGACCTTGTTTCAAGGAAGTAAGTGAGACAAAGGGAAATGGAGAAGGACATTCAAGGCCTGTGCATGTGCACAAAGGAATGCGCATCTGTAAGGCGCGCCATTCCTTCGTTCTGGACTTCCACGTGGCAGAGGTGGGGGGTGGGGGACACCTAGACATTAAAGAAACCACCAATTACAGGGCACACACCTGTAACCCAAGCACTCAGGAGGCTAAAGCAAGAAGATTGTGAGTTCAAGGTCAGCCTGGGATACATGGAAAGATCTTTTTTTTTTTTTAATGAAATTTTGTGTTGTTTTGTTTTTTTAAGAGATACACATTCCCTTTATATTGTGAGAGTTAGCTTTTTGTTTTTTTTCTCCTCCCACCCCCACCTTCCCTTTCTCCCTCTTGCTCAGGCCTTGCTCGCTCCGCCCATGAGTTCTTTATTTTTTTATTTATTATTTATTATTATTTTTATTTTATTTTTTTATTTTTTAAATTTTTTTTTTCGAGTCAGGGTTTCTCTGTGTAGCCCTGGCTGTCCTGGAACTCACTCTGTAGACCAGGCTGGCCTCGAACTCAGAAATCCGCCTGCCTGCCTCCCAGAGTGCTGGGATTACAGGTGTGCGCCACCACTGCCTGGCCCATGGGTTCTTTATTTGTTTCTCATTACAGATGGTTGTGAGCCACCATGTGGTTGCTGGGATTTGAACTCATGACCTTCTGAAGAGCAGTCAGAACTCTTTTTTTTTTTTTTTTTTTTGGATTTGGTTTTTTTGAGACAGGGTTTCTCTGTGTGGCCCTGGCTGTCCTGGAACTCACTCTGTTGACCAGGCTGACCTCGAAGTCAGAAATCCACCTGCCTCTGCCTCCCAAGTGCCAGGATTAAAGGCATGCACCACCATCGCCCGGCTCACCTCCCTTTTTTAAAAAAGATTGATTTATTCATTATACATGCAGTGTTCTGCCTGCAGGTATTCCTGTGGGCCACATAGTTATGAGCCACCATGTGGGAATCGAACTCAGGACCTCTGGAAAAGCAGGCAGTGCTCTTAACCTCTAAGCCATCTCTCCAGCCCGAAGACTGAACCTTTTTTTAGAAAGGAAGGAAGGGAGGAAGTCAGTCATCCAGTTAGTTCTGATTTAGCAACTTCAAACTATTTCAGATTTAAGACAATAGTTAAAGTACTAAACAAGTCAACACAGACACACACACACACACACACACACACACACACCGAGCAGCCCGTCACAGAGTAGCTTACTCACCAACCACCATGCTAGGTTCTGGCCAGCCAGGAAGAAGTCTTTGATTGTCCCGCGACTATGTGACAGTAAGGCCTGCAACAAGAATGCTCTGTTGGGAAACAATGCACGGGGAAATCTGAGGGCGCGCGCTGGTCTAGCTATTCTGCACCTAATTAAATACAAGCCTGGTCTCTCAGCGTTAGTCCGTGGGAGGGGCGCCCCGGTATGTCAGCAGGGAAAGGCAGCACGAGGCAGCCAATGTGTACAATTGGGTTGTGCTCTAGAAGAACACACAAAGTATGCACAGGTGTCTGAGTGTTTGCCCAAGCTCTGGAAAGAACAGAGAAAAGATACAATCTCTGGTTATCGCAGAATGATGACATGGACAAGGGAAGAAAAACAACTCCTTCCTTAAGTCTTTTGTGTACATTTCGCTTGACAGGCTGTGATGGTTTGTTTATGCCTGGCCAGGGGGTGGCCCTGTTGGAGTGGGTGTGGCCTTGTCAGAATGGGCGTGGCTTTGTTGGAGTGGGTGTGCCGCTGTGGGTGTGGGCTTTAAGACCCTCATCCCAGCTTCCTGGGAGTCAGTCTTCTCCTAGCAGCCTTCAGATGAAGATGTAGAACTCTCAGCTCCTCCTGCACCATGCCTGCCTGGATGCTGCCATGCTCCCGCCTTGATGATAATGGACTGAACCTCTGAACCTGTAAACCAGCCCCAACTAAATGTTGTCCTTTATAAGATTTGCCTTGGGGGCCAGAGAGATGGCTCAGCCTCAGCAGGTAAGAGCACTGACTGCTCTTCCGAAGATCCTGAGTTCAAATCCCAGCACCCACATGGCGGCTCACAACCATTTCTAATGGGATCTGATGGCCCTCTTCTTATGTGCGGGAATACAGGTAGGCAGAACACTATATACATAGAAAATAAATAAATCTTTTTTAAAAGATAATATAAAGAAGGAGAGGGATCAAAATATGCCAGATAGCATACATGTTTTATGTCTCCAAGGAGAATAGTAGGGGCAACAGATGTACTGGTTCTCAAATCTTGGCCAGACATGGGTCCCAGCTAGGGCTGAAAATAATCTGGGATGCAGGGAGAATTTCTAATAACAGCACTGGAGGAAGAACCCCAAAATTAATGCTTAAATACTAGGAGCCCCTGCTAAGGTCACCAGGAAATAGACGTCCCATGACTGAAGCCAATGAAGGGAGATATTAATCTCCGTGGAGTTATGCTAAGGATCCTCTTTCCCGCTTAGCACAGAGCCTGTACAGTCGACCCTTGATGTGGATGGGGGCTCAGTTCCTGGAGACTTCGTGAACACTAAAATCTGAGGATACTCAAGTCGGTCATATGTCAGACAGCTTTGCATCTGAGCCTCCTCCTCCTCCTCCTCCTCCTCCTCCTCCTCCTCCTCCTCCTCCTCCTCCTCCTCCTCCTCCCTCTTATCCTTTCAGGATCTGAGTTCAAGTCACAGTAGAGGCCTGTGCCTTGGCGTGCAAGGAGAACTGGTTCCTGGACTCTTTCAGCTCAAGTCCCTTTTTATAAATGTCATATACTATTTGGATGCAACCACCGGTAGGTACATCCTCTAGCCCGCTTTACAATGCCTCTGGATTTATAATTTAGGAATTATAATACGTAAGCGCTGGAAATGAAAGGAATTCTCAGACACTTTGAGCATGATTGGCCAGATCTGCAGCTGGGGAACAGGTGTGTGGATAGAGAGGACGGTGTGTTAGAGCGGCACGCTTGTGTCCATCAATCACAAGCAATACAATGGTATTTCAAAATACCACTCAGGTTTGGGGTTCTAGGGAGCGGGGCGGCCACAGGTGAATTACTTGACTGGTATTTCGAGGCAGGGTGGCGAGGTGGGCAGGTGGGACGGTTGTAGAACATAGGAAGAGGCCGTGGTCCCCAATGGTCTTTGTTAACGTTGGTAGGTGGTGCTTGGTTGGAAGGGTGGGGAGAGGCAGGCAAAGGTGGGCAGGGCCATCCCTTCTGAATGACAATGGTAGGAGGAGGCCGGGTCTCTGCAGGAAGGGTGTAACCCCAGCCCAGAGGTCAGCACATACCCACAGCCCGACGCACACAACCAGCAAGAGGTAGAACGCCATCACCAGCGTGTCTGTGGTGCTGTGGATACTTAAACCCAGGGCGCTCTGGTTCCAGATGAAGCCACGGTAGTTCTCCGCGGGGTCCATGGCAGCGGTTCCGAGACCGGGAAGCACTCGCAGCCAGAACCCCGAACAACGGTTCTGTACCCCGTTCCATCTCTGGTTCGCAAGGCATCCTGGGAAGAGCCACGGTGCGGCCCGGAGGCTCTGCCACCAAATTCTTCCCAAGCGCTCAAGACGGCTTCCCTTGCCAGGTCAGTCCCTCTGCTGTCTCCCCATCATTAGCCACAAGGGATCATCCTCGGCCAAATTTTGGCGCAGGTGGGACTAACGTAGGACGACTGAAGAAGGGTCATTTAATGGTGTCTTTACGAGCCGTATCGGATCCTGGAGCGGAACCTCGAACCGGTGACATCGCGTCTTCATTTTCGGTTTATATTTTGATCATAGTGAATTTTTTGCATTAATTTTAATTAAACTGTGATGTCAAGATGCTATCTGCCTTTGTTTGTTGTTTTGGGTTTTGGGCACTTCTTAAACTGTGTGCAAAACTTACCTTACCACAGCCACAGCTCTGGGTGGCAGAGCTAACCTGAGCTAATCTCAGAAGCGTTTCGCTTTTATGCAGTCCAACTTCTTAAATTATTTATTTTCTCTGTATGGGTATTTATTTTGCCTACATTTATGTCCTGTGTATCACGTACATGCCTGTTGTCCTTCTCAAAACCCTGGAATGGAATTACGGACGTCTTTGAAACCACTCTACGGGGTTGAATTTGATCAAAGTATGTGATACGCATGAGAGCCGCCAGGGGGCAATATTGCACCTGTAGCTAACTTCTTACTCGAAACCCCTCACTTTGTACTAACAGAGGGAGACCTATTAGAGTCTTTCCAAGGATTTACTCTTCCCTAGAAAGAATGGGCCGATTTATCGAGAAAAACATCCTTGAGATAGGGAGTTCAGTTCCTGTTTCTTTTCCCACATTCTAAGACGGCCTGAGAGTGCTTAGATTCCCCACCAGGTGTCGCTGTCTACTCATAAATTAGCACACACAAAAAAGGCCAAGCTTGGTTTGTTTTTTGTTTTGTTTGTTTGTTTGTTGGTTGGTTGGTTTTTTCGAGACAGGGTTTCTCTGTTTAGCCCTGGCTGTCCTGGAACTCACTCTGTAGACCAGGCCGGCCTCGAACTCAGAAATTCGCCTGCCTCTGCCTCCCAGAGTGCTGGAATTACAGGCGTGCGCCACCACCGCCCGGCCAAGCTTGCTTTTTTAAAAGTTATTTATTTGGGTTTTGAGACAGGATCTCGTGGTGTAGCTTTGACTGGCATGGAACTTGTTATTTAGACCAGTGTAGTCGCGAACTCACAAAGATCTGCCTATTGCTGGGACTGAAAACGGAATGACCGCACGCTGCCCCAGATTGCCTTCAGAGGCGAGTTGGCAATGCTTCTGATTCAGCATCGCAAGTGCTTAGAGATCCCCGTGCCCTGCAAACGCTCTGACTTGGTTCTTAAACGTATCTACCAGTGGTGGCAATGACCAATTTACTAACACTGAGAACGTGTGGCAGTGACCTGCTGGAGAGCGAGGAGAGGTGAGATGACCAACGAGTTCTTTATCTGTCCCCAGCCATGTGGTAAATGTTTCCAGACTGAAAATCCAAAGATCTGGAATCCCAAACCGCCCACCTCTCTCGGGAGCTCATACCCCGCCAAAGCCTGGGGACACAGGACAAACGCTGGGCGCAATCAGGGTTTCCAAACTGGAGGCCCGTGAGTAATTGGGGAACCCAATTGGGGAACCTACAGGGTGGGCCAACTGTAGCGCAGGTGGGCCCGGTGGAGTGGAGCGAGGAGGACCAGTGGAGAGGACGGAGAGGGGAGCGCCTAGGCTGGACCCTGCTACCAGCTGGCCGACGGGGCGGAGCCACATCCGGCCCCCCAAGGGCCTGGAGCCCTGCTCCCCAGGTGTCCCTCCCCCCACCCCATCCCGCGACCCAGCAGCACCACCCCCAACAATCTATCCTCCCCTCCCCCAGCCGCGGGCACTTCCGGGACCACTCTAGGCCTCACGGAGGTCTCATCTTCTCTGTGCTCCTGCTTCTGGAGCCTGGCCGCTGGTGGCCTGGTGTCTGTCCCTAAAGCTTGCCCTGGCGGTGGGCACAGCGGAGCGGAGCGCGCGTCGCCCAGAGCGCACAGGAAAATACCGAGGCTGGGAAAAGCGAGTCTAGAGCCTCAAATTACTGCGGAGCCTTCCTTGAGCTAGGCTCAAGATGTTTTTGGTTTTTTTCCAAAGGTAGCCCTGACCAGACCTGAACCCGAGACCCCCCATCCCCCTTATAAGGCCACAAAGAGGTGATGGGGGGTGAAGGGCCAGAAGGTAGTCAAGAGTGTAGGCTAGACCCTCTTGGGTCCCTGTAACCCCCAAACCCGACTTCTGGGTGCTCATCTCCAGAAATGAGGTACTTCTTTGGGACACCAGAGGAGCAGCTGAATTATCTGTTTTTTATGTACGTTTTTATGTGTTTCTTTGCTTTTCTCTGTACTAGGGGTTGAGCCCAGGGCCACTGTTTATACTAAGCAAATACTCTTTCGCTGATCTCACACACACACACACACACACACACACTGCTAGCCCAGGAATTTTATTTTGGTTTGAGACAAGGGCTCACTCTGTATTTATCCTTGGCTGTAGGGAACTCCCCAAGCAGACCAGGCTGACCTTGAACTCCCAGAGATCTACCGGGCTCTGCCTCTGTGAGTGTTGGGGTAAAAAGGCGGTGTGCCACCACACTGGGTCAGGGATGTTTTAGAAAGTTCCAGTCCCACTCGATTCTGCTTCTAACAGCAAAGTTTGCCCCGCAGCCAATCGTGGCACCCCTTGGCCCGTGAGTGCTCGGGTGTGGTTATACCCGTCTGTGGGAAAGCTTCCCCCAGGAAATCAGTAGAACATACTGTCTGGGGGGGGGGAGGGTGCTTCATAATCTACTACCTTCTTTCAGTATCCTCATTTCTGACTGTAGGGGCCCTTCCGAGAACACCTGTCAAGATCATTGGGAACCTGCCCAAAGACTTCAGAAAAGAGACAGGGGCTCCCCTCCCCTCCCCTCCCCTCCCCTCCCCTCCCCTCCCCATCAGCATGAACTTCATGGAGACCCAACAACCAAGAACTATGAGCGTTGGACCACAATCAGTCGTGCAGAACTGGGGGACGGCAAATGTTGGTTCCTGTTCCTCTACCTTCAGGTCACTGGAAGGCCAAGAGAGAAGCTAAACCCCTAAGGGACAGATAGAGACAAGGCAGGCCTGTCCCCTAAGGGTGTCAGGTGTTTCCGCTTTAGACAATGATCAGAATCCCAACCTCCAGGTCCACAGATTTGGCTTTTTTTTTTTTTTAAACCCAGGATCTCACGGTCCTGGGACCGTGGTTGACCCGTCGGATGTTATTAACTGACTTTGCAGAGGAAGGAAAGCAAGACGTAGAGAAAAAAGAGGAGACTCAAGGTCAGGAGGCAGACATGGGAGACAGAAGACATTCAACCCAGCCCTAGGGTTCAGAGAAGTGGGCGATGGAGCAGAAGTAATCGGCGTCATCCTCCGGCAGCACCGGGCTGATAGTGAGTACCCAGGCGTTGTGGGCCACGTCCACCGAAGCTGAGAATCTGTCAGGGATGTCGACGGGTCGGTAGTGTTCCTCTTCTGAGTAGTAGTATAGAAGATGCGGGGCACCTCCTGGCTGCTGCTGATACCACGACACCCCAGTGCCTCCAACCGTGGCGTGCTGGGAATTGATGGTGCAGCTGAGTTGAGCTTCCTGACCCGGGAAGACCAGGAATGCATCAGGCTGGGTCAGGATTGGCTGAAACACTGAAAGATACAGACCCACTGGGGGCTAGCCTGGGCTCCTCCCTACCTTGCTACAAAGATTCTATCAGACCCCCAAAGGATTCCCACTCCCAAACTTTTTCAGAGCCTGGTGCCTTGGGATTTTTGGCCCTGGAGGGAGCGTGGCGGGCCTGGTTCTGTGAGACAGTTTGCTTGATCTCCTGCTCCGTTTTTTCCTCTGAGAATGGAGGCTTTGGAATAAGTGACCCCTAAAATTAGCATTACTGTCCAGTCTCCAAGAAGCCATGTTTAGTTGAGGGCCTAGTATTCAAGTGTGACCTTTCTAGGTCCCCCTAGTACCTACTACGCCCCTTCTCTCTACCCTTACCCTCAATCTAATAACTCTTCCGAACCTCAGCTACAAGGTAACTGCCCCCCTCCCCCAAACCTCCCAGAACGCATAACCAACCTTCATCTTGACTTTCAAACTGCTGGCCACAGGGGATTGCCTTAAAGGCCCTGTGGAGCAGGGGGCTGCCCATCTTTATTAGCTTCCTCTGTGAGAAACAAAGGCAAAAAGATACCCTCTCCTCAGAGACTCTGAAGGACCACAGTCTAAGTGGACCCACAAATTGGGAAACCGAGGTCCACACAGAAAGTAGCTTGCCCCTAGTGCTGAACAGAGCTGCCCGTAGCCGGGTCTCATCTCTACCTCAATGCCCCGCCTAGGATCCACCCCACTTACCTTATTGGTTTGCTTCTTTGCACGGTTCCCAACCCCCAGCTAGTGCCAACCCCCACCCCATTCCTAGGTGTGTCTTACCTGCCAAGAAGGTTCCCATCAGAAGCAGAGGCAGGCAACCAGGGCGGGCCATGACCAGAAGCCAACCTGGAGTTCTGCAGTACTGGGCTCTGGGTGTTTGTGATTCAGGGATGGGGAAGTCTCTGGACCACAATAGAACATGCAAATCAGCCCACAGACTGAAGGACACATGTGTCTGGGGCTAGTGTCAGGCCCCATCTTCTAAATGTCCTGACAACTCAGCCAGCAGGAGACATGGAAACCTTCACGTCCATTTGCAAGAAGTCGGCATTCCCCAGAGAGCCCCTCATACCCTTCCCTAGTCCTCTATCTACCTGTGATGACTGTGATTCCTGCTGTCAACTTGACTGTATCTACTATGCTCTGCCCCACTGAGCCATCTCTCCAGCTCCATTTTGCTACTGTTGTGAACTGTTTTGAACTATGATCCACAATTGGAGGGGTCACCTGTGATCCAGATCTCAGGCTGGAAGACCCAAGTTCCTGACCTGGATCTTGGCATGGAGATCTTGAGGCATAGTGGCCATGAAAAGTTTAGTCCCAGGCAAGGTAGTACACGCCTTTAATCCCAGAAGACTAAGGCAAGCAAATCTGTGAGTTCAAGGTCAGCCTGGGACAAAGCAAGTCCAGGTGTAGTGGTACACAACTTTAACCTGGGCCACACCGCCAGGCGGTGATAGCAGAGATTTTGGGCGGTGGTGGCGCATGCCTGTAATCCCAGTACTTTGGGAGGCAGAGGCAGGTGGATTTCTGAGCTCGAGGCCAGCCTGGTCTATAGAGTGAGTTCCAGGACAGCCAGGGCTACACAGAGAAACCCTGTCTCAAAAAAAAAAAAAAACAAATCCAAACAAACAAACAAACAAACAAAAAAACCTGGGCCACACCTCTAACCTGGGCCACACATTCTTCTGGAGGCCTCCATGAGGACACTGCAAGAAGGAAGCCTCACTCTTCTTCACCTGCTTGCACTGACTGGCCAGCACATCTGTTGGACCTACTTCCACAGAAGAGCAGCGCAAACACCAGCCTCGTGGGACTGAGCGACTACTAGATCCTTGGACTTCCCATCCACAGCTGCCGGTTATTGGGTTAGTTGGACTACAGACTGTAAGTCATCCCGATAAATTCCCTCAATATAGAGAGATTCCATACTTCCTGTGACTCTAGAGAACCCTGACTGATACACAACCCCTGGTAGGGTCTGGATCTAGAACAGCGGTTTTCCAACTGTGGGTCTGTACTCCTTTCAGGGTCGCACGACCCTTTCCTGGGGGTTGCTTTTGTCCATCAGAAAACAGTTCATAACAGTAGCAAAATGGAGCTGGAGAGATGGCTCAGCGGTGACGAGCACTGACTGCTCTTCCAGAGGTCCTGAGTTCAAATCCCAGCAACCACATGGTGGCTCACAACCATTTGTAACAAGATCTGATGCCCTCTTCTGGTGTGTCTGAAGACAGTGACAGTGTATTCACATATATAAAACAAGTAAACCTTTTGTTGTTGTTGTTTATTCGAGACAGGGTTTCTCTGTATAGCCCTGGCTGTCCTGGAACTCACTCTGTAGACCAGGCTGGCCTCGAACTCTGCCTCTGCCTCCCTGAGTGCTGGGATTACAGGCCAAGTAAATCTTTTGAAAAATGTTAGGAGGAAGTATGGGGGGGGAGGTATGGGATGTAGAACAGTTGGAGGGTGGACAGGGTAGGGGGAATAAAATCTGGAGCATAAAAAAATAAATTAAAAATAATGTTATAAAGGATTTTCCAGTATACTTACTTTTAAAATAGCTACGGGAGCATGCCTCTGCCGGCAGGTTAACGAGGGTGACCCCGGCTGACGCCTCCTGTTAAACCTTGTGTCTCCTATCAGCATAATTCTGCCATCCAGGGAGAGCGACCCCGGTTAACAGCTGCCAAGGAGAAGCAGCTGTGGTCTGTCTCGTGATAACTCTGGCAACAATTTTACATCGGAATCTCCCTATTTGTCCAGCAGCCAAACCTTAGGATTTCAGTCTCTGTAGAACATGACTAATTGCTCCAAATGTACACTGGGGCCGTGAAACTATATAAGTTAAAGGGTATTTCTGTTGGAAACTGGGCCCCCTTTTGTACATTAGCTGGAACCAATCGTACGCTATTATTACAGAGTTGTCCGGTTGTTGATCCCCGAATGTGGTGATTTCTCACTGGGAAGGCACATTAATTCTGTAACATCATGAATCAAGACCATCTGGGCTCCTGTACAAAACAACTAACAACAAGAAAGTATTGTGAAAGCTGAAGTAATCAGAGTCACAAGCACCCCGCTGAGTTGTGACGTGTGTTTCCGTGTGCTTTTTTTTTTTTTCAGATGGAAATAGCTAGGTTAACAAAAAAGCGTTTATCCGGAAGGCAAAGTGGGCCAGTGGGGCGCTCTAGGGAGGACCCAGACCCCTTCTTACCCATCCAGAGATGTGCCTGCCTACAGAAGGCAGAACAAACAGCTTAGCCACGGGGTACTATGGATTCTGACCCTTCTGACCCTATGGATTCTGGTGGAAGTTCCTGGAGAAGAGATGGAACACAGAAGGAGAGGGACGGGAGGAATATGAAAAGGAAAGATTGAGGAATAGAATAAAAAACAAAAAAAACAACAGGGAAAGGGGCTCTGGAGAGATGGCTCAGTGGTTAAGAGCACACACTGCTCTTCCGAAGGTCCCGAGTTCAAATCCCAGCAACCACATGGTGGCTCACAACCATCTGTAATGGGATCTGATGCCTTCTTCTGGGGTGTCTAAAGACAGCTACAGTGTACTCACATATAATAATAATAAATCTTAGGGCTGGAGTCAGCAGGGTCAGAGTGAGCAGGGGTCCTGAGTTCAATCCCAGCAACCACATGGTGGCTGAACAGTGTACTCATATACATAAATAAATAAATCTTTTTTTAAAAAAATGTAATAACCACAGAGGCAACCACATGATGGCTCACAACCATCTGTACAGCTACAGTGTACTCAATTACATAAATAAATATATCTTTTTAAAAATGGAATAACTGGTGGACTCAAAAGGGGGGTGGTGGAGCAGGGCAGTGGTGGCGCACGCCTGTAATCCCAGCACTTGGGAGACAGAGGCAGGCGCATTTCTGAGTTCAAGGCCAGCCTGGTCTACAGAGTGAGTTCCAGGACAGCCAGGGCTACACAGAGAAACCCTGTCTCAAAACACCCAATCCCCCCCCCCAAAAAAGGGGCGGTGGGGGACGTTAAGAGTGAAACATAGAACATAGAAAGGACTGGGAGGAGGAGGAAAGAGAGAGATGGGAAAGTATAGGACAGTGAATGCTGACTAGCATTGCTGATAGCTGGGATTATAGCTCAAAAGCAGGGCACGTAGCATCCATGAGTCCCTGGATACAAAAGAAGTGTGTGTGTGTGTGTGTGTGTGTGTGTGTGTGTTTGTGTTTTGGGGGCAGGGGGAATAACAGGGACACTAACAAGTTTCAAGAAAGAACAAGTAGGTACCAGGAGCAGCAGAGCCAGCTAGAGACAGAAAACAAGACAACGCAAACCAAGTATACAACTGGAAAATACACACGCACTCTCCTGTAAAACTGAGCACACGTTCACACCAGACGACCTGCAGTTCTTCCTGTGACATTCCCAAGAGGTAAAAACTGCTCCCACAAGCCCTCAAAGACTCGTAGACAGAAATCTATGTAACTTTTCATCATCTCTCCAAATTCCAAAGCAGCAAATGAAGACAATGAGTGAACAAACTCCTCAACTCCCAGAAGGCAGAGCAACCCTCAGCAAGAAAAAAAAGGGACGCAAATACAGATACCAACAACGGATCAGGTCTCAGGAAGAATGCATGTACCACATATGCTCTGAACCCGCTTATGGGACACCATGGCAAAGACCGCAGGAGTCGGCCGTGGATGCCAGGGAGGAGGGGCGATCATACGAATGTGAAAAGCAGGATTCCCTAAAGATGAAGGGGATTTGGGGGACGAAGGTAACATTGCAGAAGGGCTCCGCATGCTGTATGTGTGCAGTAAGGGCAAGCCGGGGACTGTCCACAGAGGCTTGAAGCTAGAGGTTTTTCAAAGGTGAAACGGATTACGTAAGGTATTTTGAAACAATAATCCTTGGCTACAAGGATCAATAACAAGGGTGGCCCCAGTCCAAGACTAAACACAGTTGCTGGGTGGATGGCCTTGCAGGAGCATTTCTGTGAAGTCCTGGTGGCCTTTGTGCAGAGATGTGGTTGTGGCAGGCTTGTGGTTAGCTTTCGTCATTAGACACACATGTATAAAGTCCCCACCAACAGCCACCCAGGTTAGTTAGGGGAGGAGGGTGGAATCTAAAGACCTTTCTTTCTTTGTTTCTTTCTTCCTTCCTTTTTCTTTTATATTTTATTTTTTGGGTTTTTTTTTTTTTTGGTGTTGTTGTTTGTTTTTCTTTCTTTTGGGGGGGGGGGTTGAGACAGGGTTTCTCTGTGTAGCCCTGGCTGTCCTGGAACTCACTCTGTAGACCAGGCTGGCCTCGAACTCAGAAATCTGCCTGCCTCTGCCTCCCAGAGTGCTGGGATTACAGGTGTGCGCCACCACCTCCTGGCTTGTTTGTTTTTCAAGACAAGGTTTCTCTGTGTAGTCCCGGCTGTCCTTGGACTCTGTATTCCACACTGGCCTTGAACTCACAGAGATCTGCCTGCCCCCACCTCCCGAGTGTGTGCTGGGATTTAAGGCTTGCAGCCCTGTGGCCAGCTAAGGGCTTATTTTTAGTCTCACAATTTCTGAGGGTCACCAATGGGAAGGGATGATGGAAATGCTCTGTATCCTGCATGTAGTCCTTTTTTTTCTTTTTTCAAGACAGGGTTTCTCTGTGTAGCCCTGGCTGTCCTGGAACTCACTCTGTAGACCAGGCTGGCCTCGAACTCAGAAATCCGACTGCCTCTGCCTCCCAAGTGCTGGGATTACAGGCTACAGGCATGCGCCACCACGCCCGGCTTGAGGCAAATCTTATAAAAGACAACATTTAACTGGGGCTGGCTGACAGGTTTAGAGGTTCAGTCCATTCTCATCATAGCAGGAAGCACGGCAGCGTGCAGGCAGGCAGGGCACGGGAGAAGGAGCTCAGAGTTCTGTATCTTCATCCAAAGGAAGCGAGTGGCAGACTGCCTCTCATGTGGCTAGGAGGAGCTTCTCCGAAGCCCACCCTGACTGTGACACACTTCTTCCAACAAGGCCCTGCTTCTTCATAGTGCCACTCCCTGGGCCAAGCATGTTCAAACCACCACATAAGGACTTCAGTCTGGAGCCTGGGCTATGGGTCTGACCAGATCTCCACTGGAAGGCCCGCCCCTGTAGGTCCGGTTACCAGGATACTGGGGATAAAAGCATTTCCTGCCTAGATGTCTTGGCAGCTCCCACTGCCATGGAGACCACTGGAAGCAGAAGGAGCTGCTGGCGCCCAGAAAGCTGCAGAAGAAGCAAGCAGTCAGTGGGCTTGGACTAGCTGAACCAGTAGGTGAGCAGGGGCTGGACCAGAGAGCCAGGAGCCAAGTCGACCTAATACAGCAAAACTCACACACACAGTTCCTGTGTGGGCACTGGAAAAGGAGCAGGAGGAAGAGGTTCACAGCTCCTTGATCTGTCTCCTTCCTTCTACAGCCATGTTTGTCACTGTGATGTTTGGAGGTAAGCAGAGACACCCCGCTCCCCCCATCCCTGAACATAGTAGCCATACTCAGGAGCTATGTCTCCCTCTACCCTAGAGACCTAGAAAGGCAGGGATAGACTGGGAGGGGGGTGGGTAGTTGAGAAAGCTATTCTCAAGAGGAAAGGACAAGAGGCAGGGCCAGAGTCTGGGGAGGACTTCGGTTGTGGTCCCCAACCCTCTATACAGCAAGAAATGGGACGAAAGAGTGCAGTTTGAGCATTCGCTGAGGCTGAGTCTTTGCCCCATAATCCTAGTGGCTTCTCTGGGCGTGGGGTGGAGGGCCTCTCAGTTGGAGGAAGCTGTCACTTCTACCCACTCATCTCTGCCCCTCCCTTAGCTGGTTGCCAGGAGCTGGTGAACCCCTGGTGCAGCCTGGTAAACTTCATTGTGCATCTGAAACAGAAGGCCCAGGTCCCCCCAGAAAGTGAGAAGGCCTGGGGGGCCTGGGGAGGGGAGGGAGGGCTTAGGGTCCCATGCTAGGATATTGCCTGTCCGTGTCCTTCCATGTCTTCCCAGTAACCATTGCCCTCCTGGCTGAAGACGGGCACTTGGTGAAGTTAGAAGAGGAAATCGCCCAGACCCCTTCCATGGCCTGTTCCCTGTTACAGGAGCAAGGGACCTATGTCCTGGTACAGGCCATTAGTAAGTGGGGTTCAAGACTCTCCTTTGCAGCTGCTACACTATAAGGGAGGGACAGGACCGTAGGCCACAGACCAACTAAGATCCTGTTTAGCCTCAGTCCTGTCCCCAACCGCCCCTATCCGATGCTTGTCCTAACCCCTAATCTGGGCCAGGAAACAGAAACAGAACAAAGGGTATTATGGGGACCAGCAGATGGTCTAGGGCCCTTTGTCCTCTCTGTACTCTGTAGAAGGAAAAGATGGGACCCCCACACAATATGAGTCGCTACTGGACAACCTGGATGACCAATATCCAGAGTTAGCAGGTGAGTGTTAAGTTTGGGTGGGGACACATCTACCCAGCTCTCACCAATTCCTGGGCCTTCCAGAGGAGCTGCGCCGGCTCTCAGGCTTCCCAACCACAAGCAATGGTCAGAGAAGACGCACGGGCATTCGGCGTGGCCACCGGGAGCAAGGCCTCCCTTCAAGGTCTCGAAGGGTGACCTCCTTATCATCCAGAAACCGATAACTGAAGCCAGAGCGGCCAGGTCCAGAAAAGGTAGGGAAACCCAAGAAGATGCAGGAGGGAGCTCCTTTACTGAGAGGCAGACATTGGTGCTGGGAGAGATATAGCTTTCATACACATACACACCCAGAAGAGTACACATTGTACTAGCGATACACCCCACTGTACCGCCGGATATAAGCATCCTAAAGGCAGAAATGCTCTGAGTTTTCTCCGGCCTAGCACATAGTAGGTGCTCAGTGCATAGCTGCTGTCTGAACCCAGGGACCATAGCGACCGTGTGATAAAGCAGTGTGAGCTGGGGTCTGAAGGGCCCAACTTCCATCCGGCAGGTCCTATGACCCGGCACACCACAGCCAAGCTGGACTCGAATCCAAGGCGACTGGCCCTGACCTCTGCTCTATGGTGAACTGCAAACAGACAGCAATCCAGCAGCATTCCTCTTTCAGAATCTGGCGTTACTAAGACGTTGCATCAGCGAGAAGGGAAAGGTCACAGACAGGATGTGAGAGCCCCCGCCTCCCCCCCCACCCCATCTGAGTGCAGAGAAAAGGATCCAAGGACAAAATAAGAAGAGAGAAGGCACAGATGTTCCTGTGGGCAGAGATATAGGCTCCTCTTGAGGTTTTAGGTCCCAGGGAATCACTTTCAAATGCCTCTCCCCTCTCCCCACCTAGGAGTGTCCTTGGTTATCCACAATGCAGATAACAGGGTTCCTCCCACCCCACAGGTTGAAGGACAGCCCAGGGTTACATAACAAGATCCCCCCCCACACACACACCTCCTCTCTCCCACCTCCACAAAGATGAGGCATAGCACATTAATGAGACAGCCATTCCCCTATCTCCCCTGATCCCGCCTCCCAGCAGACAGGGTAGTAAGTGGGAACGCAGCAGGCTGTGGTCTAAAGTAAACTCTTTAATTGAACATTTATGTCTCCGTGGGGTGAGAATTGTCCTTCCTTACTCCCAAGTACAAGGACCATCTCTCCATCAAGCTGTCGGTGAGGGGGTTAGGTGGTGAGCAAGCCTACAGCCTCTTCAGGGCAGGGAGCTCAAACCTGTTGGGGGAACCACAGCACAAACCGCTGATCAGCCGGCGGGTACCGGAGGGACAGCCGCCTCCCACCCCCACACGCGCCAGAACAGCTCCTCACCGTGATTGTATTTGCACTGTTTGAGGGCCTCGCTGAAGCCCTCACACAGGGTCAGATCGCTCTGAGTGGTGGAGCAGTCCAGGAACTGCTTGATCTCATAGGAGCAGGGCCCCATCTGCAGGGGGTGAGAGGCGGGACGGGCAGGGGCCTGGGAAGAACAGAAGAGGCAACTGTCAGCTCAAAGGTGGTGCCCTCAATTAAGGGCCAAAGCTGGAGGCTTCCTGCCTCTCCCAACTCCCTAGCCCTAGCACCCCCAGGATGAATGAGTACCCGTTTAGCCTCCCAGCTGCATCCCCAGTGAACCAGCGGTTCTCTAAAGGCCGCTCAACAGATACAGACGGGGTTGTCTTTCTGCCTCAAAACGGGCATGCTGGGCCAAATGCAGGAGGGGGAAAGAGAAGGCTCTAGAAAAAGCTGTCCACCACACGTGTTCAGAGTGTAAGCCCTACCCCAAAGTTACAGCACATTCCTGGCTCACCACCCGATTTCTCTACACTGCTAACTGGCATTTGGATTGGGCTCAAGATTGGCCGGGAGCGGCAGCCACCCTTGTGGGGCACAGGTCACCAGGGAACAGATACCACGAAGGCAGGCTGAGCTTTAGTGAGAACGAGGGCTTCAGGAAATACTGAATCTCTCCCCGCTCCACTAGGGTCAGGCGCCCTTGGACAAGTCTTTGTGCCCTTCTGAGCTTGAGTGTTGTCCCTCTTAAAAGATCTAATGGGTGTCAGTCTCCGACAGTCAGATATTTTGCCTTTGAATGAGGGCTGGGGCGAGCTTTCTAGCGAGTGCAGTAGATTTAACGACCATGAGGCTTAGGACCCTCAAAATCCCGGGCCTGACACAACTCTGAACATATTGGGTCACTCCTCACTGGACACTTAAGCATCGCCTTCTGCAACCAGGAGCCAATCCTGCCTCCGTTTCCCTTGAGCCCTCCCCACTCACCTGCTGGACCGCAGGCTGGGCAGGCTCTGAGCTGCCCCCACTGAAGGCACTGGTCAGGGCGCTACCCATGACGTGCCCTACAGCTGAGCCCACGGCTACGCCTGCGGCGGTGGATGCCATCTGAGCCATAAGACCCGGCTGGCCTGAAGAGGCAGGTGCGGGGGCGGCCGCCGAGGGTGGTGGGTGCGCAGGAGGGGGCGCTGGGCGGCTGCAGGAAGCAAGAGGAGAGAGACGGGTTTAATGCTCCGGGAACAAACCCCTCTACTCCAGGTACCCGGGCGACCCTCATCTTAGACTCGTGCTTCTGCGTCCCCGTCCTCCCGTCCTCCCCGCCCCCCATCCCAGCCAACATGGCGCAGCAGACTCCAAGGTCATTCTGCGGACGCCCTTGGGAGGGTACCTACGTTTCCTTCACCGGTCCCCACGGGGTCCCTGTCTCCTTCTCACCTGGCCGGCCTGGCAGCCGCACTGCGGCTTCCCCGAGGCATGACAGCGATGGAATCAAATTGGAGCTGAGTAAGAAGCGTGGACTGTCGCAGTCGCTCAGTGCGGGGCAACTAACGCGGCAGCTTCCCGAGAGTCAGGTGGAATGGGCGGGATCTGGGGGCGGGGCCTCTTGGACACGCCCACAAACTGGGTGTGGCCAAAGCTCGGCCTTCCAGTAACCTCCTGGATTTAGGGCTCCTGAGCCTTCCCGAGGCAGGGCGGAGCTCCGAGAGTCCTAGGATGAGCAGTCAGCTTTGGAAAGCAGAAGACTCAGGCAGGGGCGGGCGAGGGCAGGTCTTTCTGTTAGGAGCATCACAGAACCCAAGCGGAATAGGGTTTTGCCACAAGCCCAGGAGGGAAGAAAGAGGCACGTGGACCACCAGCGGAGAAGGGAATGGAGACTCTAGGCCAGGCTGTGTTCTGTAGAGTCCCATCACAAGACAGTTATTTTCAATAACCATCCCAGGATCACCAAAGGCCTTTCCCTGACCTCTGGAACTCGGTTTTCATAGTCTTTTCCTCAGAGACCTTGGCTGGGATCATGCCATAACCTCTGGGGAGATAAAAATTAAAAGAGCTGGGTAATCCAAGCACTTGGGGGGACATAGGTAGGTAGATCTTGCGTATTCGAGGCCAGCCTGGTCTACAGACCAAGTTCCAGGGCTACATAGAACTGTCTTCCACAAAACAAAACAAAATATAGCAAATACTCATAACCTTTGGCCAGAGTAGAGCAGGCACAGAGAGGCCTTGAGTTCTTTTTCCTCTTGGGTCAGTGTTTACTGTGACAACAGAGATTACCTGGCACAAAAAATTAAAAAGGAAGCCAGACAGTGGTGGCACACGCCTTTAATTCCAGCACTTGGGAGGCAGAGGCAGGCAGATTTCTGAGTTCGAGGCCAGCCTGGTGTACAGAGTGAGTTCCAGGACAGCCAGGGCTATATAGAGAAACCCTGCCTCAGAAAAACCAAATAAATAAATAAACAAATAAACAAATCAAAAGGAGCAGGGAGTCAAAACTATTCAGGACCACACACTGCCCCTTCTGGTGTCCCAAACTAAACCTGGTTTCTTTCAGCAGCCTCTGTAGCAGGCCTCTTTCACCAGGACGTCAGCTCTCTTCTGAAGTGGAATCAATCACCACCTACTTGCAGGGTAGACTTTCTGAAGAGGTAAGTAGGTAAAAGACAAGCCACTCTTTCCTCCAAAAAAAAAAAAAAAAAAAAAAGCCAGGCTCCCACTAGACTCCACTGGCTTGTCTACTTGGTCTCTGCTTACCTGGTATCCAGCCGGCAAGTGGTAACATTTTTCCAGCTTCAACTCTTCTGTGGGCCTCTGTGGCTAGCCCACCTGGATAAATTTGCCCTTCTGCCCTTCCAGATTCTCCACGAGGTGTGGTAGTGTGGGATAAGGTGGGTGCCTTTGGCTGGTAAACTGCAAGTTCCTCAAAACACAGTCGTGGATCCCTGGCAACACTGGAGGCTGTTTAGGTTGCATAAATAAATGTTTTTTTAGGGTTTGGGGGTTGTTTTGTTGAAGCAGGGTCTTTATATAGCCTGGCTGTCTCAGAACTCATTCTGTAGAGCAGGCTGACCTCAAACTCACAGAAATCCAAATGTCAGCATTAAAGGCATGCATCCAATAAACAGTTTGTTTTTAAAATGCTATACGTGGTGGTGCACGCCTTTAACAGAGGCAGATCTCTAAGTTCGAGGCCAGCCTGGTCTACAGAGGGAGTTACAGGACTGCCAGGGCTACACAGAGAAACCCTCTCTTGGGGGTGTGGGGCTGGATTATGAATGCCTCATTTATTTTATGATTCATTGACCAACACTGCTGAGGTGAGGCTGAACCAGACCTTGAAGTCCTAGAGAGGATAATACAACCCTGTAATCCTACCAGTCTCGAGCTGGGGGCCTGCCTGGGCTACATGTCTACATCATAGGCAACTCTGTCATGAAAGATAGAAAGAGGCGTGAGGAAGGCGGGAAAGGAGGAGGGATGACGGGAAGAAATGGCAGCCTTTAAAAGGTGAGGCTTTTAAAAAAGATTGCATATGGCCAAATAAAACCTTGAGGCTTTTAAAAAAGATTGCATATGGCCAAATAAAACCTTGCAGCACCTCACCGGCCCACCAGAACTCAGAAGAGAGCTGAAGGCCTGGGGGAAGAGCCTGAAGTGCCTTGTAGAGATGCTGCCATCCAAGAGGGGGCGCTGCACGCTTGGACACCCCCTGCAGAGATTAGAGTAGTCCCAGCAGTGGAGGCACACACCTGTAATCCCAGCACTCTGGGAGACAGAGGCAGGCGGATTTCTGAGTTCGAGGCCAGCCTGGTCTATAGATTGAGTTTCAAGACAGCCAGGGCTACACAGAAAAACCCTGTCTCAGAAAACCAAATTAAAAACAAAAAAAAAAACCCCGAATAGTTGAACTGTTCTCAGCTTGTGGACCTTCCCCCCAACCCCCAGCTCTGACTCTGTCCGTGTCTCAGATGGTTGAGCCTGACTGGTCAGGAAAGGCCTGTGGGCCAGTGTGCCCCCCGGCCAGAGAACAACCTGAGATTCCAGTGTCCAACTCAAACATCTCTGCCTCTCTCTTCCCAGCCTTCTGACCCATTTGCCTGCTTGTACAGAAAAATCTGGTCCCTCCCTCCAAGATCCTCGCTGTCTCTGGTCTGATGTCGTTGCATGTATGTATGTGCGTCAGCGAGGGCCAAGTGTCAGCGGAAGTGGGAAGAAGGCGTCAAATCCTAGGATAGCCACCATGTGGGTGCTAGGAACAGGAGCCGGGGTTTTGCTGCAGTAGCAACAAGTGCTCCTAACCACTGATCCATCTTTCCAGACCCGTCTGTTTTGTTTTAAGGTGTAGGGTTGACCAACTTCTGCCACTTGCCTCAGTTTCCCCCGAGGTCACATTTCAATTGCCGGCTCCTTGCAGGAGATACGGTACCACGTTTTGTTACCTAAGGCTGTTTGGATTGGGGATTCGACCACCTGCCACCGGCTAAAAGAAGTCAAGCCACCATGGGGACCTGGCGGGGGATGAAACTTCTGGAGTGGGGCTGGAGAACAGAACTGAGCTCTCCCCGGCTCTCACTAAGTTCTATGGGATCCAGCCCCTCGGGGCACTCCTCCCTCACCCGGACCGCTGTCGCAGGCCGGTTGAGTTTAGAACAAAAGGCAGGGGAAGGCGGGGCGGTGGGGGGTGCGGTCCCGGCGCCGGCGGGGGGCGGGGCGAATGCTATAAGGGGCGGCGGCCCGGCCTGGCCCAGCAGGCCCAGCAGCCCCGGGGCGGATGGCACGGGCCGCCTGCACCCTCCGCGCGGTTTCGCGCGCCCTTCTGCTCCCGCTGCCTCTGCTGCTCCTGTTGCTGCTGCTGCTCCTGCCGCCGCCGCTGATGGCCCGGGCCAGGCCACCACCGGTGAGTGCCCGCCACTCCTCCCCGAGGGAGGGCTGGGCACGCGGGCTGGGCCCACGGGCTGAGCTTGACCCACCGAGCGCCCTGGCTACCCTAATGCAGTCGGTCCTCCAAATGCCTTCTGGGTCTCTCTGAGCGTGCTAATGAGCTTTCCCGTGGTTGGCAGTGTGCAAGTAGAGCTGGTGAGGCGCGTCTCTGCGCTGGACTCAGTTTGGGGACCGGCTTCTCCAGCCCCAGCTAGGGATGCTGGGGTGTGTGTGTTGGTAGAGAGGTAGCAGAGGGAGTGGATGCCAGGGCCCCTTGTTCATCACAGGAATGAAGCAAAGCAAGTCTGAGAGGAGGGGGGAGCAAAAAAAAGGGGGGCAGCCTCCGGGTGTGTGGCTGCAGTGAGCACCCCTGCAAGGTGTGTACTGTGGATGGAGAATAAAGGCAGATCTGGAAAGGAGAAAATGGGGCCCAAGTTGAGAGATGTGCCGCAGCCTGCAGGAGGCAAGTCTGGGAGACCAGGGAGCCGACCGAAAAATGCACCTGAGAGCGTCTGCGTGTGCGAGCATCAGGTGGCACCCACAATCAAAGGGGGCGCTGAAACTGCGTGCTGTAGACTTTCGGGGTGCGTGCGCGAGGGCGCGGGGGGGGGGGAACAAAAGCACAAAGAGGGAGAGAAAGGAAAGCGGGTGCAAGGAGGCAAAGGGGGAGAAGAGGGATTGAAGGGCTCCCAGCCTGTGTGTGTCCCAACCGCTGCATCCTTCCTCCAGCGTGGTCCCTCAGGCGACCTGTCAGAGTAGTGACTAAACTGGACTGGAGCAGGAACCACTACAGATCTCCAGTGCCCACTGGATACCCCGCTCTCCGTGGCTAGCCTAAGCAGCCCGCCAGCTCAAGGCATGATGGGAGGAAGGTATGATAGGCAGGTGTCCCGGGACCGGTCCCTCAGTCCAGCCATACCGTAGGTCCATCTGCCAGTCTTACTGCACACTGGAAGCAAAAGGGTTTCGGAAAGGGGAGTGGGTAAGGTGGATCAGGACCTCCTCATGCAAATCATGGAGTTCCCTGCCCTAGAACTCGGAGCACAGTCGTTAGCTCCTCTCCCCTCCCCCCACCACCACACAAGCCATCAATTGGACTCATGCATTCCGGAATTGCGCTTGCCCTGACTTCTTAATGAGGACGCAGAGCTGGAAAGGGCATCAGCGTTTAGGATAAAGCAAGGCAAACCACCCCGATGTTTGCTTGTACAGGGCTTGGGGGGAGGGGGGGCAAGCCTGGGGTGGGATCCGGATCCGAGCACGGAGGATCTGTCACACTATAGATGTGCAGAGAGGGTCGGTCACCTCTAACGCTTTTATCCTTAGACGGCCATCAGCGGGGCCAAAGGAGCTCGGTAAATATTTATTCATCCCATCCCCCCAGCTCGTGAAAGCTTCACAACCTCGCAGCCAGGGAGCCAGCAGGGATGGGCATGGGCTGGGTGGGACGGGGTTTAGGCAGAAGCACAAGGGTGGTCTGTGTATCGCTTGAGTGTGCGGTTTGGGCTGTTTCCCTGATTTCTCTGCTGCTCTGCTGTCTGTCATGGTTACCCACTACTGACCCGTTTCATCCCTGTTAGACCAAAACCAAAATTGAGGTTCAGGAAGGGACAGCAGCAGGCTGGTCTTCCCCAGTGATGTCCTAGTTTCTTAACTACCTTCCATTTGGTTCCTGCCATGGTCTGTCTGGGTTGGGAGTCACTCCTAGGACTGACCTTGAGGGTCTGAGATATGCCAGGAGACTGGGTCTGCCAAGAGTCCCTTGAGTATGTCTGAGGCTGCGGATTGGCAGCTGCCAGGCCAGAGGGTGGGGCAGAGTGAGTCAGGTCCCTCGACGGGGAGGGAGGGCAGGAGCAGGCGGCAAGACAGAAGGGTGCTAGCTGAGAAAGAGAGAATGCACTAGAAACGTAAATGCTGCTTAGGAATGTGGGTCTTGGACCTGAGCCAAGCCAGTGGGGGAGCAGCGGGGAGCCCATAAGTTCTGAGGAGAGGCAGTAAAGTCCCAGGGCCCGGCCCAGCTCTTGTCTGGCTTGCTGTGTGATCCCCGGGGGAAGTCTTTAACCTCTCTGGACTCTGATTCGTGCTCTGGGATATTGGGGATTCAGGATAAAATTAGAATAATGACTGTGCCTCCAGACACTCGCCGGCTATAGATGAGACCAGGGGTTCTCTGAGCTCACCAGTCTCGCTCATTAAATCCTAGTAGTCCCGGGAGGACTGAGAACTTAGGAAGAGGAGGTTCTCATGTGGGAGGGAGTACCGGACCGAAGCGGGTAGAGTCTCCTTCCTAGGAGCTGCTCTGGGTCCTTGCTGCTGCAGGGAGCCTCTCAGATCCTTCTCCCACTGTAGCTGACGTCCAATGAAGACAGTGACTTGTTGTCCGGGTCACCATGGAACAGAATTCAGCTTTCAGAAGTTCAGAGCTACTGGCTATGACCACGATGCCCGATGATGGGGTGGGGTGGGATGTTGAAGGGACCGTGGTGGAGATGGGAAGGGTGATCCACTTCCATTTCTTTTCCCCCTTTTGTGGCTGCTCTACTAGTTTTACTGAGGGGCAGAGAAGAGGGGCCAGGCTGAAGGGCTGGACTTGGGGGATTTGAGGGCTGACAGCACCCTAACGTTCTTTGAGAGGGTCACTGACTCCCCCTGATAGAGGTGGGGAGAGGAATCTGTCTCTCTTGCTGGCCAGGTTGTGCTCATATAGAACCTGGTCTCCATCTTCATTGTGACACTTCTGGGGTCCCCAGGTAGAGTTTCAGCGACTACCTATGCAAATTACCTGGAAGGTAAAGGGCGCTTTGTAACTTTTCCAAAAAAAGGAGACCTGGAGCCAGGTGGTGGCAGCGCATGCCTTAATCCCAGCACTTGGGAGGCAGAGGCAGGCAGATTTCTGAGTTCGAGGCCAGCCTGGTCTACAGAGTGAGTTTCAGGACAGCCAGGGCTACACAGAGAAACCCCGTCTTGAAAGAACAAAACAAACAAACAAACAAAAAACAAAAAGAAACAAACAAACAAACAAAAGGAGACATGGAATCACTTTCATGGACAATAGGAGATGCCATCTGTGGTCCTGAGACATTGTCAGGATGGGAACCAGTTGTCTCTACCCTCCCTGCATTAAAGGGGCAGGAGGTCCCAGATCGGGCAGGGGGTCTTTATTAGAACTGGGGCCTCAGATGGGTAGCGTGCCTCTCAGTGGTAGGGCATAAGTGTAGGATGCCTTGGACTCAGTTACTAGCGTCCCACATATACCATGAAAGAAATCTCAGTTACTCGGTGCCCAAGGCCTGTGCTAAATGCTCAACACATATCACCTCGGGTTCTCATAGCAACACTTATTGGGAGTCTCCTCCCCATTTGTTGGGTGAGGAAGCCAAGGGCTGTACTGCAGGCTGCATGCAGTCCCTCCATGCTGGGGGAGCATGCGCACAAGCTTCCTGGGTATATGCGGAGAATGCAGTTAGGGCTTTATAAGCTCATGCTCCCCTAGTCTCAATGGGCTCCCATCTAGACCTCCTTAGCTGGATCATCAGGAGCTTGTGACAGACAGACAGCACTGGGCCCTCTAACAGGGCAGCAGGAGAAAGTGATGCCTTGGGACAGGGTCAGAAAACCAGAGGTCAAAGGTAGACTCACACATCCAAAACTCAGGCTGATGAACCTAACCTTGTGCCAGTATAGTTTGCAGCTCCTCCACTGCCCTGCAATCCAATGGGGCTGGGTTAAGCATTGCTGTGCTAAAGAACTCCATCTCAAACCTTAGGCCCTGGAGATCAGAAATCTGACTTGATTCTCGCATCGTTTTTTCTTTTTTGCCCAGGAGAGTCACCATCACCACCCTGTGAAGAGAGGGCCTCAGCTCCTACACGCAGCTCTGCTCGATAGCTTGACATCTGTCCCCGCCTCCCGATGGGTCCCTAGTCCCGCTAGTAGCTCCAGACCTCTAAGATGTGGTGTGCCTGACCCGCCCGAAGTACTGAACGCCCGGAACCGACAGAAACGCTTCGTCCTGTCAGGAGGGCGCTGGGAGAAGACAGATCTCACTTATAGGTAGGGACCAGAAGGCAGGGGAGCAGGGCACACCTTTATTCCATGATGCACAAGACCAACATGCACACCGCACACAGACCTGCATGCCCACTGACCCTCATCCCCCCAGCCCCTCATGAACCTGGAACCTTGGTCTAGACACACACACACACATTATGTTCTCTTGTAGCCAAAGGAGCCTCAGTTCATGCCTGGGGGAAGATTTCACATGGGCTTTAATAGAGACCGATAAGGCCCAGGCCTGGGTCCCCTAGTGATTAGGAAAAAGCCACAGCCCTGGTAGTTTGCTCGACTCCGCCATAACAACTTGGACCTTTTGTAGGTGGACACAGTAATGGTGGACTCCTTGCTGGTGATATGGGAGGCCCCTCAGCAGGTGGTGAAGAAGCTGAGACTTAGCTTAAGAGACAATGGGGTAGGGACACAGGGCGTTGGAGCTGAGTAAGGGGTGCACAGTTTCTGAACAAGTTCCTCACAGTGAATTGTATGATCAGATCTCGGGACCCCTGGCATTGTATCCTTCTTACTGAGTGCAAACAGACCCAACCCCATACAAAGGTGGACTCACACATCCAGAAACAGCGCTCCCTGAACCTGAGGGCCAGGACACGCCTCGCCCCAGCCCTGAGACACACACCCATTGATCATCCAGGGGCAATATTTCTTTCTTTCCTTCTTTCTTTTTTTGTTTTGTTTTTTTGTTTGTTGTGTTTTTCAAGACAGGGTTTCTCTGTGTAGCCCTGGCTGTCCTGGAACTCACTCTGTAGACCAGGCTGGCCTCGAACTCAGAAATCCGCCTGCCTCTGCCTCCCAGAGTGCTGGGGTTACAGGCGTCCGCCGCCGCCGCCACCACCACCCAGTGCAGACCGTGCTCTTAACCGTTGAGCCATCTCTCCAGCTCTGCAACATTTCTTTCTTGAGGGGAGGTGACAAGAAAGGCTTCCACATAATAGCCTAGCCAAGATGGCCTCAAACTCACAGACATCCACCTGCCTCTGCTTCCCCAGTTCTGGGAAGAAAGGCGGCATCAGGAGTCACCACATTCAGCTCCAAGGGAGGCTTGGCTCTTCAGTCCTCAGGGGCTTCCTTGCCCCATGCCCAGGCCCCTCCCCCTCCCCCCAGGATCCTCCGGTTCCCATGGCAGCTCGTGAGGGAGCAGGTACGGCAGACAGTGGCAGAAGCTCTCCAGGTATGGAGTGAGGTGACCCCACTCACTTTCACCGAGGTGCATGAGGGACGCGCTGACATCATGATCGACTTTGCCAGGTGAGACCTGTGGGCTGGGACCTTTCTGGGACCTTTCTGGGCAGCCTCTAACTGTGTTCTTCCCCCCACCCTTCCCCTCAGGTACTGGCATGGGGACAACTTGCCATTTGATGGGCCTGGAGGTATCCTGGCCCATGCCTTCTTCCCTAAGACCCACCGAGAAGGCGATGTACACTTTGACTATGACGAAACTTGGACTATTGGGGACAACCAGGGTATGTGGTGTAGACCCATCTTCCAGACAAGGCAACTAAGGAGCACTTAGTGGGGTCTAGAGATTAATTAGGCTACTGGTGGCAAGCGGTGGCGTTCACTAACTCACTCTTCCCCCTCCTCCTCCCCCTCTCCCTTTCCAGGCACAGACCTACTGCAAGTGGCAGCTCATGAATTTGGCCATGTTCTGGGACTGCAACATACCACAGCAGCTAAGGCCCTCATGTCTCCTTTCTACACCTTCCGATACCCTCTGAGCCTTAGCCCAGATGACCGAAGGGGCATCCAGCACCTCTATGGCCGCCGGCCCCAGCTGACCCCCACCTCCCCCACCCCAACCTTGAGCTCCCAGGCTGGGACAGATACCAATGAGATTGCACTGCTGGAGGTACGAAGGAGGAGGGTGGGAAGTCAGAGGTGAGACCCCGCCCCTGTTCCCTCTGCAGCCCTGCTGGTCTTAGGGCTCCAGCATGCTCTCTATTCTGGCCCCTTTATTCCACCACAGCCGGAAACCCCGCCAGATGTCTGTGAGACTTCTTTTGATGCAGTTTCCACCATCCGAGGCGAGCTCTTCTTCTTCAAGGCAGGCTTTGTGTGGAGGCTGCGCAGTGGGCGACTGCAGCCCGGGTATCCTGCCCTGGCCTCTCGACACTGGCAAGGACTGCCCAGCCCAGTGGATGCAGCTTTTGAGGATGCCCAGGGCCAGATTTGGTTCTTCCAAGGTGAGTGGCGATTGGAAGACAGCCAGGAATAGTGACAGAGGACTCAGGGACACAGTGGGTAGGGAGACGGTGCCCTGAGGACTTAGAGCCGCGAGAGAATGGGGCTCATTCCTTGGGCACAGCTGAGCGTCTCAGAGGTGGCGGCTCGGCTCTCGGAAGGTCTTGCACACTGCGGCTGCGCGCTAATGTGTGGGGCGGGGCTTAGAGATTTAGGCTCAGGGGCAGAATAACTCAGAGTGAAGCTTGCAAAGAGCGGAGCAGGAAAGTGATCTAGGCATAACCCTGGAGCCTGTGATTTCAACTCTCATCTGGCAGAGGTGACAACCTAGACCGTTCCAGGTGGCAGGACTTCATAAACTCAGGTGAGGCGTGGGAACCCTGTATATGCACTCCAAGGCAGGCAAGGGACCTGGGTTCCAGGGGCTGGGACCCCGGGATGGTCAGCAAACATGTGCAAAGGGCACCCCTCTGTCGACCAGAATGACCTTAATTTGGGTTATCGAACCTAAGTTTATCTTTCGCCTCACCCAGCTCGTTCTAGCGTCCCCCTGGGCTCGGGTCGCTGAGAAAGCACAACTGACCAGCAATGCTCTGCAGACAAAAGAAACAGGCAGGGAGAGTCCCTGATGGCGGCCAAGCCGATCCACAGGGACTGGGGATGGCAGTGGTGGTTTGGCAGCTCCTGGCAGCAGCCCTCTCTGGCAGGTGCCCGGTACTGGGTATATGACGGTGAGAAGCCAGTCCTAGGCCCTGCACTACTCTCCAAGCTGGGCCTGCAGGGGTCCCCAATCCATGCTGCCTTGGTCTGGGGTCCTGAGAAGAACAAGATCTACTTCTTCCGAGGCGGAGACTATTGGCGCTTCCATCCCAGAACCCAACGAGTGGACAATCCTGTGCCCCGTCGCGCCACTGACTGGCGAGGGGTACCTTCGGAGATCGACGCTGCCTTCCAGGATGCTGAGGGTGGGTAGAGGGTAAGGTAGCTGGAGGGGAGTGAGCATCCTGCTTCCCTCCCTCACTCTGCTCCCCCCATACCTCACCCCCCCACCCTGCCTAACTTCATAAGGCCCAGCTCATCATCATAGAGCCATTGTCTAGAGCCAAGAGCTCTCCTCTTGGTGGCCAACCAGTGTTATGCCCCATGTTAAAAAATGAAATGGAGCCGGGCAGTGGTGGCGCATGCCTGTAATCCCAGCACTTGGGAGGCAGAGGCAGGCGGATTTCTGAGTTCGAGGCCAGCCTGGTCTACAGAGTGAGTTCCAGGACAGCCAAGGCTATACAGAGAAACCCTGTCTTTAAAAAACCAAATCCAAAAAAAAAAAAAAAAAAAAAATGAAGTGGAAGGGGCTGGAGAGATGGCTCAGGATGGTTAAAAGCACTGAATGCTCTTCCAGAAGTTCTGAGTTCAAATCCCAGCAACCACATGGTGTCTCACAACCATCTGTAATGGGATCTGATGCCCTCTTCTGGTGTGTCTGAAGACAGCTACAGTATATTTATATGCATAAAATAAAATTTTAGAAAGAAAGAAAGAAAAGAAAGAAAGAAAGAACGAAAGAAAGAAAAAACGAAAGAAAGAAATGGAAGGCCAGAGGGGTACAAGGATTTGCCCAGGTCCCTTGGCCACAGCCAATGCTTACCAAGGATAGACAATGCTTCAGGCAGGGCACCACACTTCTTACATGTCTCTAGTAGGTCTCAGAACAGCCTTCTGACATCACGAGCTCTCTCCAAACTGGTCCCGCACAGCTCTTTTTGTTTGAGGCATAGTCTTCCTACATACCCCCTGGCTCACCCGGGACTTGCCTTGTAGACCAAGTGAGGCTTGAACTCACAGAAATCTGTCTGGGATGGAAGGCGTGCATCACCATGCCTGACCATAACGGATCTTACTAGCATAGTGTCAGGGGCAGACAGAGGCATTGGGAAGAAGGTCACTGAACGTCATAGATGAACAACGGTGTTCCTGAGCTCCTGAGCACTGAAGCACCAGGTTTTGTCCTAAGTGCAGAGAACTCTCCTCTGCTTCTGTGCTCCCAACCCTGGGTCTCACCGGGAGCACTTTGGAGTAGCTTCAAGCTCTGTATCTCTAGTATTGCCTTCTGTGGTGTGGAAGTTAGGGGGAGTTTGGTAACAGGAACAGTATTTGCTTTCCTGCAAGGTAGGATTTGAGCTGAGGTTCCTGGTACCCACTGAACCTGTCTGCCTGGTGGGCTTACAGAAAGGTTCCCTGAAGGGAAAGGAGGTTGTCCCTGCAGGGCGTGGCGGCACACACCTGTAATCCTAGCACTTGGGAGGCGGAGGCAGGCAGATTTCTGAGTTCGAGGCCAGCCTGGTCTACAGAGTGAGTTCCAGGACAGCCAGGACTCCACAGAGAAACCTTGTCTCAAAAAACCAAAAAAAAAAAAAAAAAAAAAAAAAAAGAAAGAAAGAAAGAAAGAAAGAAAAAAGAAAAGAAAGAAAGAAAGAAACAAAGAAAGAAAGGAGGTTATAGTAAAGCCAGCTCTGGAGTCTGCAGTTTATTTATTTACTTATTTTGAAGGCAGGGTCTCTTGTAGTCTAGGCTAGCTTCAAACTTAGTATGTAGCCAAGGATGCCCATGAACTCCTTATTCTCTTGCCTCTACCTTCTGAGAGCAGGGAATCCAGACACGAAGCTACCATGCCTAGCTTGGCAGATGCCTAGCTTGGTGACCAAGGCCTGTGTGGTGTCTGACCCTCGGCCCAGCCTGACAGGCTTGTGCAGAGTTTAGTACCCACTGACGGACTTCCTTCTCTCTTCAGGCTATGCCTACTTCCTTCGTGGCCATCTCTACTGGAAGTTTGACCCTGTGAAGGTGAAGGTCCTAGACGGCTTTCCTCGCCCCATAGGTCCTGATTTCTTTGACTGTGCAGAGCCTGCCAATACGTTCCGCTAATGACACCTTGGATGCATTCAGGGGTACTGACCCCTGCCGGGGGCACTTGGATCATTAAAGAGACCCACAGCCGTATTCATGGCTCTGGGCTTGAATTCAGGCATGGGACAGACAGGGCCTATGTCTCCTCAGGGGAGTGGGTTGGGTGTAGCCACTGTTTCCAGGGAGGACCATGCTGGTCATGGTCACCTGCCAACAATTGTCTCAGACTTGGCAAAGGCTTTGGCATTACTTAAAAATAAGGGAGGTTTTGGGCTGACAATATTTTTCAGCTACTGATAATCCGCAGTTAACCTGCCTGGCTGCCCAGGGTCTCCATCTCTGTCCCCCAAAGTAGAACCCCCACAGAAATTCAGGAACCATGGTGTGTTTGTTCTGTTCCTGTAATGAGGTTCCTGGTGGTGGTGGTGGTAGTAATGAGATGCCCAGGGTACCTTGTCGCCCCAGCTGGTCAACTGAGCCAGTATCTTTCCTGGTAAGTCAGCTCTGGAGAGATATTGGACTGATCACATTCTGTCAAGTGATTTAGACAAGTGTTTCCTGGAACTCAGGCCAAAGGTACACAGCCAGCCAGGGAGGCCGTTGCTTCCTCCTAGAGACACTGAACCTCAGAGGCCCACATACCTCACAGCCTTGCCCCAGGCCACTTCTACCTGGGGCTCTCTTCCTAGCACAGGTACCCTCCAAAGCCATGTAAATGTGTGTACAGTGTATAAAGCCTTTTTTAAAAAAAAAAAAAAGCCGAGACTGTCATTAAACGTGTGTTTTTAAGTGCTTGTCTGGTTTGGTTTCTCTTTGCAATTTGCATCAAGATTTGGGAGTTAGGGTTAAAGCCTTCGTTCCAAGACTGTTAACCTGGGGCTAGGGTCAATGTTTAGAGTTTCTCTTATTCCGTTCCTGAACAAATAGAGGCACACCCACAGTGGCTTTTTTGATTTGTTTTGTTTTTTGTTTTTGTTTTTCAAGTCAGGGTTTCTCTGTGTAGCCCTGGCTGTCCTGGAACTCACTCTGTAGACCAGGCTGGCCTCGAACTCAGAAATCTGCCTGCCTCTGCCTCCCAAGTGCTGGGATTAAAGGTGTGTGCCAACACCGCCCCGATGTCACTTTTACCTTCATGTTCTGTGCAATACATATTTTATGTATCTATGTAAACTCTAGAAAGCACAAATGAGACAAAATGTATTTGTCTCTTTGGCTTGATTTATTTAATAAGATATCTCCAGGTGCATCCATTTTCCTGAAAACAATTTAATTTTGTTTTCTTGGCAAAAATAAATTCCATCAGGTGCACACATTTCACAATCTTTTTGTTTATTTGTTTGTTTGTTTGTTTGCTTTCTGAGACAGTTTTTCTACATACCCCGGGCTGTCCTGGAACTCACTATACCAAGTTTGCCAATACCTCTCCTACAATCCTCCAGTCGGCCTACGAGGGCTGGGACTAAAGACCTGTGTCACCACACCCAGCCCAGATCATTTCTGATTTTTCGAGACAGGGTTTTTCTTTGTAACCCTGGCTGTCTTGGAACTCACTATGTAGACCAGGCTGGCCTATAACTCACAGAAATCCTCCTGTCTCTGCCTCCCGAGTACTGGGGCTAAAGACCTGCGTCATCACATCCAGCTTAGATAACACTTTCTTCATCCATTCCTCTACTGTTGAATAGCAGCTATCTAGGGCAGGCTATAACTTAAGCTCCTGGAACAGTGATACAATAAACATCTTTTAAACATTTTGGAGTCATCGTTCCGTTCAACAGGGGGTGGACTGCTTGGACACTTTGCAGAAACACTGTCTTTCCTCGGAGCTGTTGTGTTTTTTCCTTCATCCCAGGGCGGAGTGCCAGCTCTGGCTGTGCGACTAAGAAAGCTAACGCCTGAGTCAGGGCCTCAGTGACTATTTCTGTCGCTGAGAAGTTTTCCTCCATACCGGTAGGCCTGGGGAAGCAAAAAGAATTCGGGTCCCTTTAAGGGCCTACGGGGACGCGCTCGGCCTTGTGCCGCACAGGCGGCAGCGCGCACGTTAGCGTCAGATCCCCGCGCATGCGTAGCGTAAGGAGGGCGGCCTGCTCGTCGCAGAGACGGCTAAGGAACCCAGTAGTGACGCGAGCGCCTGCTCGGTTCACCCGGCTCGCTCTGCCCGTCCTTCACCTCCCGGCCTCCGTTCCTTTCGGTCCGACGCGCCTCGGCCCCGCCCCAGTCCACCGGATTCTTTCCAGCTCGACCCCGGCTGCCGGTTTCCCCCGCCGCCATGATGATGATGGCGTTGAGCAAGACCTTCGGGCAGAAGCCCGTCAAGTTTCAGCTGGAGGACGACGGGGAGTTCTACATGATCGGCTCCGAGGTAGCCCGCGGCGCGTTCTCGGCTTCCCGGGCAGCGGCTGGCCGGCTCGAGTCCTGGGGCGGGCTAGTGCTCCCCGAGTGCGCGCCTCCATTCATCGCGGAGGCGGGCGCGTGCTCGCAGCTGGGGCGTGGCCTGGTGGGCGTGGCCTGGTGGGCGTGGCCGTGCCCTCACCCTCCTGGACCATCCTGGGTTTTCTTACTCGCTTAACGTTGTTCAGACCCTAAGCATCTGTCCCATCTTAGCGCCGAGCCGGTACACTGTAGGCAGATGGGAAAAGGATGTTAGGGAAGCCCCGTGCAGTACTGTCCTTGAATCCTTTGGCAGCTCTCGTGCACCCCACTGAAATCTCTAGTTTTGAGCCTGAGGCTTAGGAAAGCCTCCACCCCTTTTGTGTTCCTCCTTCTGAGGTGGACTGCAGAAGCATTTATGAACTTTACGATGTTTAGAAAGGGATTGGAGATGTTTGCTTTTGAGTGCATGCGGCCCGGAGGCCGGAAGCACTAACATTTTGGAGATCTGTGAACTGACTTTGAGTTTTTATAGGAGATAAATCTGTAGGATCGCTAACCCATAACTCATAACTAGAAGAGACAGTTTCTGTTCCAGTCAGGTGGACACGGTTTCTTAGGTTTGTGCCTGTGTGTTCCTACCCCTTTCACAGGGGTCGCATATCAAATATCCTGCATATTAGATATTGACATTATGACTCGTAACTGTAGCAAAATTACAGTTATGGAGTAGCAACGAAATAATTTTATGGTGGAGGGGGTCATTACAACATGAGCAACTGTATTAAAGGGGCACAGCATTAGGAAGGTTGAGAACTACTACCTTAGAAAAACCCTGCAGTTAGCCCTAGAGACCAGCCAAATGTATGAAATGTCTTTTCTTTCTTTTTCTTTTCTTTTCTTTGGGGCAGATTGTCTCAAACTAGCTTCCTTCCATCTAAAGGCAACCCCCAGCCAGTTTTTTGTCTCCCCTCCCCCCTTCTCTTTGAGACGAGATCTCATGTACCTCTGGCTGGCTTGTAACTCCACTTTGTAGACCTGGCTGACCTTGAACTCACAGAAATCCACCTGCCTCTGCCTCTGGGTGTTAGGATCAAAGCACTTGGTGCCACCACTCTCAGTTTATATGTTCGTTCTTTCTTTCTTTCTTTCTTTCTCTCTTTCTTTCTTTCTTTCTCTTTTTTGTTTTATAAGATGCGGGTGGCCAGGCACTGGACTGTGCCTTTAATCCAAATACTCAGGAAGTAGAAGGAGAGAGTGATTTTGAGTCCAGCCTGGCCTAAGTAGTAAGATCTTGTCTTGAAAGGAATAAAAAAATAATAATAAAATTCAGATGTGTGGATGTCATCCAGTAGACATGTAACATGTGTAAAGAGGTAAGTGCAGCCCTGGAGAGCTAATACCATTTCAGACTGCCAGGAGTCACCTCCCGGCAGCTGTGACATATATTCCATTTCATTAGTGTGTCGGTTGAATCAGGTCGTGGTACCAATGTTGTCAGAAACATCCAGACTTAGTTTCTGTTTTCACCATTTTTCCATTAAACACAAAGTGCGATCCACCATGACAGTTCCCACCGTCACGTCTGTACTGCTGTTGCTTGGTTGCTGTGCTGGGGACATGCACTCAGGACCCGTCCATGTTCCACGGCTCAGAAGGGTCCTCGTTGGACACTAGGCATTTGCTCAAATGCAAGGCATGTAAGGCAGTTGAGGACTTTAAACAGTCTGTGCAGAAGGACTTGTTGAAAGATGTTTATTTACCTGAACTGACCAGTGAAGGGGTAAATCTGGCCCCAGCTCTAGTTTTGAAAAGAAAATTCTCATGTGGTGGATCGACTGGAAGGCAGCTCCTAGTCAGGTGGGAAGAGCTTCGGGAGGCTTAGTGACAACTTGCTCTGCCTCCAGACCCTCGCCCTCATCTCCCTCTGTTTTCCTCAGTTCCCATTCCTCGTGCTGGGAACCCAGAGCCTTGTGCGTGCTAAACACATGCTCTTGTGCTGAGCGCTTCTCTCGGCTGGTTGCATCTGAGATGCTTACACTGGAAACAAGTGCTTTTTGAAGTCATCGTTTTAGGTTTTAGAAAGCCTAACCACAACCTTCTTTTGGCCTCTGGCCTCTTGGCCTTCCCAGTTGATTGAGAATAGTTATCCTGAAATCAAAACGGGCAGTTTTCTCATTCTGGGGCCTGGCTTTGATTTGGGAAGAGCAGAGGGTCATACAGTGCTTTTGTCTGCAGTTCCTATAGCAGGATTGTATGGATGATCGATGGTCCTGGTCCCTTCGTCATAGAAAATGAACTCAGTATTCAGACAGATGGGCCAGACACAGCAACACTAGCAGTGTCTCTGATGTCTGCAATGGATGTGACTGTGCCCTGTGCCCCTGTCTTTTTTTTTTTTTTTTTTGATTTTGATTTTTTTTTTCCGAGACAGAGTTTCTCTGTATAGCCCTGGCTGTCCTGGAACTCATTCTGTAGACCAGGCTGGCCTCGAACTCAGAAATCCACTTGCCTCTGCCTCCCAGAGTGCTGGGATTATAGGCATGTGCCACCACCACCCGGCTGACTGTGCCCCTGTCATCCTATCATTTGCCACAGGAGTCACAGAACTTTGAAGAAATCAGTACCCAAATTCAGAATTCTTTATTTTGTATTCCAGAGAGGGCAAAGACTGACTTAGGAAAAGCTAAGTGGTCCAGCCTGGTGTTCTAGGGTTTGCGATACAGTACCCTCCCCATAGCCATGGGAGACTACTTTGCAGCACTTCTTTAATCCCAGCACCCAGTAAGCAGAGGCATGCCCATCTCTGAGTTCAGGGACAGCCTGGTCTACATAGTGAGTTCCAGGCCAACCAGGGCTATGTAGTGAGAATCTATGTTTAGGAAAAAATCGATAGTATTGCTAACACTTTTCTACAAATGGATGGGAACAATACTTTTACCTTTGGGTGATAATGACCCACAAACCAAACAGTAACAAGGAGTCTTTGCTGTTCTATGTATAGATTGTTTGCCTCTTGGGCTCAGCAGCTCTGGCTGCTGGTCATGGAAATCTCTTCTGGAAGAAAAGTGCAGAGACTGCTCTCACGTAATAAATGTACGCTAACTAGGTAGAGAAGATGAAAAGAATAGTTGGAGTGATGCTTTTAAAGCAGAGTCCAGACTCGAGGGCCTGGCGCGGCCGAGTGGGCCTTTAATCCCAGTATTCAGGGGGCAGAGGCAAGTCGGTCCATCTCTGTGAGTTTGAGGCCAGCCTTGTCTACATAGGGAGTTCCAGGCCAGCCAGGGCTACACGGTGAGATTCTGTGTTATGGAAAACACGTCAGGGTTGTTAAGTCGTGACTGGTGATTAAGAGGCCTGATGTGTTGCCAGTTGCCCTCACAGTGTGACTCTGAAGATAGCATTTCTGAAAAGTCGGTGAGACTGTAGAACCCATAAAAAACCCATAGGACGAGCTTCTTACGAAGGCCATATTTACAGTATTGCTACAAACAAACTGAAGCTATTACTTGGGGGAAGTAGTGATTTATAGGAAAGGCTAGGGATTACTAATATAGTGCTTTTTTTAGACTCTAGAAAATTCTTTGGCATCTCTGGCCAGACTTTTATTACTAAACAAAGCAACATAGGCAACGGGACAAATTATCTCGCATCTGTCTAAAATTAAAGACTTTTTGGTGTTTATTGCCTTGTAAAAATATCAAAGTCTACATCTTAAGATGAAAGAAGGTCACAGGAGTCTTGGATTTCAGAAAAGTGCCAACGTCACTAGTCAGGTCGGAATCACAAGCCTCTTACTAAGCTCTGGGATCCTCCCCTGGTTCTGAAGTCAGGAGACACAGATGCCAGCCAGATGTGCACTGCTCTTGAACCCTTGATGTCAGCAGAACATGCTTGTCGACCGCTGAAATCTTGGCATCTGGAGGCATTGCCTCGACGTGGTGCTAGGTTGCCCGACCTTCATAATGAGCCTTCTTGCTTTACCCATAGGTGGGCAACTACCTGCGTATGTTCCGAGGTTCTCTGTACAAGAGGTATCCCTCACTCTGGCGGCGACTAGCCACTGTGGAAGAAAGGAAGAAAATAGTGGCCTCGTCACATGGTAAAAAAACAAAACCTAACACTAAGGGTGCGTCTTCACGAGGGTTTGTAAACCTGTTTCAAAACCACTCGCTTATGTCATGAAGATAAAACGTTTTCACTCCAGTGTCTTCATTGCAGCCTGACCTTAGATCGGTAGGGAGCATCCCGGGGCGGGCCACCCTGCCAGAGCACACAAGCTTCAGGTGAGAGTGGCTCAGGGATAGCCTTCTGTACTCCACTGGTGTATGGTCCTGGCTAGGCCAGGGGGTGTGCCAGGGGCTGGGGCCAGGGCAGTGGTAGGTGCTGTGAAGACATGTTGGTCTCAAAACGTTTTAGGAATGCTGAGATCTGCTTCCATTTGCTGTGAGTGTGTCGCTGTAGTCATCCTTGCAGCCGGAGATGGCGGCCCCAGCCCTCTCTCTCCTCTGGGGCTTTCACTGCTTCCCTCCCTCAGCACATTCGTCCTGTAATACTTCATCTCGACAGCCAGTGTGCTAAGCTCACATGCATGTACCCACCCCGTGTGGCCTGCCCTGTGCCTGGGGCTGGCCAGGTGAGCCATCTGATGCTAGTGAAACTAGTGTGGGCTCTGGGCTGTGGCAGCTCTGTGCAGCGCGATGCTGCTGTTCATACACTCTGGCGCCTCCGGCGTGTGGGTTTGGGTGTGGGTGCAGCATGCCATCTGGCTGGTGGCAAAACTTCTTTGCACTCAGCAGACGCACCCTGTAGAGAGCTGCCCCGGGCCTGCATGTGCACGTGCATGCATGCATGCTCATAGCACTGTCGTCTGTCTTGTCTGTAGGTGCTAACGTAGTTTTGTCTATTATGGTAAACTGGGGGTTCTTTTAATGCAGGAGCCAGAACTGCTTTTATTCACTACTAAAACATAGCCACTGTTGCCTAAAACAGGCTTTTTTGTGTCCCTGTGCTACAAGTAAAGGACAGTCGCTAGCATGGTGACTGCCTAGCTCTGCCTCCCTACCCTTCCTGGAGTTCCCATGAAGTCCTACTGGTCTTTCTGCTGTGGTCCTTCCTTCCCTGTGACTGAGAGAGTCCTCCGGTGACGCTAAGCTAAGCAGGCCCTGCCGATAACTAGCAGCTCTTGGCAAAGGTTCTGTCTTGTTTTTTCCACACAGCACATCTGGCCTAGCTCGGGGATGGGAACTTCTGCTTGAACGAAACATTTCTTTCCAACTCTGGGCTCTTGTTTTAAAAGAAAAGTAGTCAGTCTTCATTGTGTCTCATACATTGCTTCATGTTTTAGATTGTGGTAGTGTCAGACCTCTTCCCACTGGGGTGTTATTCGGAAGCCTTCCTGGCAGCCCCTGAGCTGCCGCTGCCCCAAACATCTCTGCCTCGGAGCTCATGCTCTTAGGAGGCGAATTCCTCCAAATCCACCCCGCCAGAGGCGTTCTCTACTGCAATGTCTAGGCAAAGCCTCAGTCTGGCTGCCCTTTTGGAAGAGGCTCGACCTCAGTGGTAGCGAGTTTGACACCTTGCTTTCCCGCCTCCTGCATGTGAGGACCTTGTGCTGGGTCAGTGGTTGGCAGCTTGTTCACACTACTGCAGGGTGACCGCAGTGGGGTCTCTCTGCTTATAGATCATGGCTACACCACCCTTGCCACCAGCGTGACGCTACTGAAAGCCTCAGAGGTGGAAGAGATTCTGGACGGCAATGATGAGAAATACAAGGCCGTGTCCATCAGCACAGAGCCCCCGACCTACCTCAGGTACGCCTTCTGTATCCTGGTGCTTCAGGGGCATGGAGGGGGTGGAGGGAGCCTCTCACACTGAAGAGCACAATGAAGTGAACTGTCCTTTCCTCAATGTGTTTATAATTGCCTGAAGAAATATAGGCCAAGTCTTGCATTCTGCAGTGTTCTGAAACTGGGATTTATTTACAAAAAAAATTGATTCAGATAAACTCCCAAAAGAAACAATGGATTTGAATATATATATATATGTATATGTATATGTACGCATGTATGTACATATATATATATGTAGTACTTTGAAAGAACTTTCTTTCTTTTTGAGGTGGGGGTCTCATGTAGCCCAAGTGGGCCTTAAACTTGCTGTGTAGTTAAATATGGTGTTAAACTTACGATCCTCCTGACTCCACCTCCTGGATGCTTGGATTACAGGTGTGTGTGCTACCAAGCCTGATTATAACAGTGCTGGGGCTTGGGGGTTGGGGGCTGGTGAGATGACTCAGCAGTTAAGAGCACTGACTGCTGAGTTCAAATCCCAGCAACCACATGGTGGCTCACAACCATCTGTAATGAGATCTGATGCCCTCTTCTGGTGTGTCTGAAGATAGCTACAATGTTCTTAGATATGATATAATAAATAAATAAATAAATAAATAAATCGTCTAAAAAAAAAAAAACCAAGGCGGGGGTGGGGCAGGACCCTGCTAGGCAAGCACTCTGATGATTGACCTACATCCTCGGGTCCAAACACACTTATGTTTTATTTTGTTTTGTTTTCGAGTCGGGGTCTCCCTGTGTAGCCCTGAGCATCTTGGAACTCACTCTGTAAGCCAGGCTGGCCTCGAACTCAGATCACCACACTTGGAAAGCAAGTGCATTTACCAGAGCCATCTTCCCAGCCTAGAACAGAACTTTCATTAGGAAAATATTTGTGGCAACAAGATGGCAAATGACTACAAATGCACCAGGTTGTATCTTGTGTTTGCACATCTGGACTTAGAAGTGAACTAACTGAACTCCAGTAGGTTTGGAGAGGAGATGGTGATGTTAATAATTGAACCCAGGACTCCATGAGTCTGTGTTCCATTTCTGAGCTGCACCCCAGACCCCAGTGTACAAGTAACTAGAGTCTAGTCCATATCCAGCAGCAGAAGAGGTAAACAAACGTGGGAAGAATGTCTGTCTTCTGCCGTAATCTTGTTCTGCCGCAGTGGGGCTGAACATGGAGCCCAGGGCCTCACTGTTCATCATGGCCACGCTGTCCCATTGAGCTTCATCAGGTTGCAGCCACTGTGGCCCTCACCTCTAATCACAGACCTCTGAAGTGAAGGCCAGAGGGAGGGTGTGGTGCTAAAGGCCTGCGTGGGCTAACAGTGAGACCTTATCAAGGGACAGAAAAGGAAGTTTTAATGTCTAACCCCGAGGTCCTGAGCGAGGACGGTATTGCTCAGGGCACTGCGGTTGGGGACACATTTCCATCCGGGCTTTTCTTCGTCTCTTGGTAGATTGCCCTCAGATCCCCCACGGCCCCGGAGAAGGCGGCCCTCCTCCAGTCTGAGAGCCACGCAGACGTGTGCTCAGCAGAGTCTTGTTCCCCTGGGGATGTGGTGAGAACATAAGGCTAGCTGGACCTTCCCAGGAAGTCACTGAAGGAAGTCGTGTGCATATGGATGACACTTTTATGTGTGCACATGTCAGCTGGGAACCCTTTATGCAGTGGTAAACAGTTCTTGGTTGTGTCAGATGAGGACCAGCTGAGGGAGTCGAGCCCAGTTGTCTTGGAAGCCAAAGCAGCAGGGAGAGCTACCGCTCAGTGAGCCTCACAGTGGGCCTGGAGCCTGCCTGTCCTGTCCCCTCTTGGGATTCTTGGGAAAGCGTGGAGATAGGGCAGGAGTTGGGGGTCAAGGGTCGGTCAGCACAGAAGGGTGAGCAGTGAAGATGGGTAGTTTCCAAATACAAGCCCAGCTGCTCTGGGATTGCCTGGAAGGTTCCAAGACTGCCAGCCCTCCCAGAGACAGACACTCACTTGATCTGGGTGAGGCTTAGGAATTTGCTACTTCAAATTTCACACTCTTCGTGACCTGTTTGTCCACGTGGACTGAGATGGAAACTGGTCTGCTGCCCCTGCTGTTAAACCCTGGGCAAACGAGTCCCCTGCTCTTCGGGCTGTGTTCCAGGGGTTCAGAGGTGGGAGCAGATCCAAAGGCAGAGCCAAACCTCCAGTGCTTGAGACCAACCTCTCACTGTGCCCTCCGCCTCACCCTTGTCCAGAGGTGATCCCAGACCTTGGCATTAAGGGTCTTAAGTGGCCCTGGGTTTTTTTTGTTTTTTTAATTTCCTTCAAAATTAAAAGTTACAGTTAGGCAGGCGGTGGTGGCGCACGCCTGTAATCCCAGCTCTCTGGGAGGCAGAGGCAGGCAGATTTCTGAGTTCAAGGCCAGCCTAGTCTATAGAGTGAGTTCCAGGACAGCCAGGGCTACACAGAGAAACCCTGTCTCGAAAAAACAAATCCAAAACAACAACAACAACAAGAAAAAGTTACAGTTAAAGGCTCTGCCACAAAAGACCAAGTCCCGTCCTCTCTTAGGACTCACTTGGAACTCGAGTGGCAGTGTCTGCAGGCGCTGAGTGCTAGGTTAGAGTTCACTGTGGAGGGGCAAGCAAGGTGGGAACTCAGTGCTAAGCCACTGTCCGTCCATGCCGGGGACAGAGAGACATGCACTGCCCTGACATGGGTTTTATTCTCTCTTCTCTCCCTCTCTCCCCCTCCCCCACCCCCTCTTTTGTCAGGATTTCTCACTGTAGTCCTAGCTTGCCTGAACTCAGAGAAACCTGCCGCTTTCTCCCACCTGAGTGCTGGGATTCAAGGCTTCCCTACCATTCCCTGCCCTGCATCTGATACTTCTGTGCCCTTTTCACACAGGTATCTCTAGGTGCCAGGAAGAGTCCCATGGTGTAAGAAATGCCCTGATGTCCTCCACACGACTGTGGAGGCGGCCAGGCACAGTAGTGCCCACGGTGGCAAAGTGACTGAGTACGGCGCCTCAGTGAGCAGAGTCCGAGCCCTGGGCTGACGGGGTTGCTTTCTCCTTCTGTCTCTCCAGGGAACAGAAGGCCAAGAGAAACAGCCAGTGGGTCCCCACCCTGCCCAACAGCTCCCACCATCTGGACGCCGTGCCGTGTTCCACCACCATCAACAGGAACCGCATGGGTCGGGACAAGAAGAGAACCTTCCCCTTGTGGTGAGTACACGCCGCTGCCGAGCCTGGCCTCTGCACGGATTCCCAGCGTTCTCCAGTGTGCTACCTGCCCTGCCTCCGATGCTGTTCTCTTCCTGGAAGGACGCCATCCTTGGCCTTCCCTATCCTCCCCGTCCCCTGCTGTGCTCTCTGTCCTTCCTCTTCCCTAGCACTTCAGTGTAAATCTTGGGAACACAATCCTGAGGCCAGTCCCTGCCGCATGTCCTGTCTGATGCCCACTGCCAGTCTGGAAGGTGTCAGGGAATACCCACGTGACTCCCACTGTGTCGGGCCTCTGTGGCTGCTGAAACAAACAGCTGTAGTGACTTAGAACAAGGTGGATTTAGTCTCTCCTAGTCTAGAAGTCAGGAGTCTGAATTAGGCTCCCAGGCCAAAGTGAGGATGTGAGCAGGCATTGCTCCCTGAATTCAGAGGCCCTTCCTCAGCTTACAGCCACAGCGACACCACTCCAGCCTCTGCCTCTGGGGCCCTGTGGACCCCTCCACGTGTGACAGCTCCCTCTGGGTTCCCTAGAAGGACAGTTAACATGGAGGGCCTCCCCTGTCCATGCATGCTGACTTGGTTTTGTGCATATCACTAGCGGTCAGCACAGCTGCTTCGAGTGTGTGAGTGACACTTGCCTTTCAGGGTCCCCTCCTCCATCCCCGTCGCACGGCCTCCCTCTTAGGCTTTGACCTATGACTCTTATCATTTTCCTACCAGTTTTCTGAAATATTTACTGAGCTTTAAGGGAAAGAGGTGATTTTTGTTTTCCCAGCATGACCTCAGACTGTTGGCCGTTTGTCTCAGCCTCCCGAGTGCTGGGATGTGGGCCTGAGCTTCTGGCCCGGCTAACACGGCTGGGCCTTCTTTCAGGGCAGCAGCTTCCTCGCTCTAACTGCTGCAGTGACGAAGCACGCTGCCCGGCCCTGGTGCACACTGGAACTGTAGTGGTGTTTGATGACTGCCCCCTGCGCTCCTTTAGACTGCCCTTGGGACTTCTGATAACCTCTTCTGTGCTGCCCCAGGGCTAGGTGACAATGCCTGGAAGGAATGGCCTTTCCCTTCCAACCAGCTGTGCGCTGGAAACCCAGGGAACCCAGGCCCAGGGAACCCTGAGCCCTGACTGGCCGCTGCTGCCCTTTCCCTTTCAGCTTTGATGACCACGACCCGGCTGTGATCCACGAGAATGCATCCCAGCCTGAGGTGCTGGTGCCCATCCGACTGGACATGGAGATCGACGGGCAGAAGCTGCGAGACGCATTTACCTGGAACATGAATGGTATGTGAGAGCTCACCTCGCCTGAGCCTTATTCAGAATGCAGTCCCCCCCCACCCCCCCATCGTCAGACTCTAGCCTTGACACTTGAAGTGTTGTGGCATGGTTCTTAAGGCTGTAAACTCTGGTTTGTTCTGGTTCTGCCATGTGCCCGATTCCTTGTGTACTGCCCATGTGTCTAGTTTTGTTTGTTTGTTTATTTTTGCTTTTGCTGTAGCAGGATACCCAAACCTGGGCAATTTATAAATAAATATAAGAGACTCGCTCTGGTGTGTCTCTGAGGGCTGGGGAGTTCACGGTTCAGCTGCGAGATAAGGTGGGCATCTGTAGAGGTCTCACACTGCTTCAGCTCCTGGCCGAAGGTGGAAGTGAGGTGAAGGTTAATGTAGTCTGCTTTGTGGACAAAACCAACCTAACGAGAATAAACGCACTCATTAGAGAGCTCTGCCTGCCGCCTGCCTGCCCACCCCCTTCTACTTCCAGCTCTCAATAAATAAATAAACACGTGGTGGTGCACTGCTCTAAAGACCAGCCTGATCCAGCCAGCCACATAGCCGACAAAGTAAAATCATTTGTGACAATCTACAAAGTGAATGGCTGGGGGAGAAAATTAGCATGAAAAAAACAGAGGCAGAGGGAGGGAGGAGGGGCCAGCAACACTTAGGATACTTGCAAAGGCACAGGGAAACATCTTATATGTCTTTAAAAATAAAGCTGGATGGCTGGAGCGATGGCTCAGTGGTTAAGAGCACTGACTGCTCACAGCCATCTGTAATGAGATCTGATGTGTCTTCTGGTGTCTGAAGACAGCTACACTGTACTCATATAAATATAATTAATTAAGAATAATAAAGCTCCCAAAAAAAAATAAATAAAAATAAAAAAAAACCAGGTGGTGGTGGCACACGCCTGTAATCCCAGCACTCTGGGAGGCAGAGGCAGGTGGATTTCTGAGTTCGAGGCCAGCCTGGTCTACAGAGTGAGCTCCAGGACAGCCAGGGCTATACAGAGAAACCCTGTCTCGAAAAAACCAACCCCCCCCCAAAAAAAAAATAAAAATAAGAATAATAAAGCTGAAAAAGAAGAAAAAAGCTGGGCAGTGGTGGCGCATGCCTATAATCCCAGCACTCTGGGAGGTAGAGGCTGGCAGATTTCTGAGTTCGAGGCCAGCCTGGTCTATAGAGTGAGTTCCAGGACAGCTAGGGCTACACAGAGAAACCCTGTCTCGAAACAATAACAACAACAAAAAAAACAAAATAAAATAAAAAATAAAGCTGGAGCTGGGAGGTGGCGCTGTATGTCCTTAATCCAAGCACTGGGAGGCAGGTGGGCCTCTGTGAGTTCGAGGCCAGCCTGATCTGTATAGTAAGTTTCAGGACAGCTAGAGCTATATATTGAGACCCCGTTCCAAAACATAAACCGACAAAAGGGCACTGTATTGGGTGCCTGTGATCCTAGCACTTAGGAAGTGGCAGTCTGACAGCAGTGTGTGAGCTCCCCGTCTGCCTTCCTGTGAGTCGCTTAGTTCTAGGTTAGTGGGTCTCAACCTGTGGGTCACGACCCCTTTTGAGGTTATATATCAGATATTTACATACAACTCTTAACAGTAGCAAAATTATAGTCATGGAGTAGCAATGAAATAACTTTATGTTGGGGTCCCCAGAGCCTGAGGAATCATTAAAGGGTCGCACAGGAGGAAGGCTGAGAGCCGCCCTGCCAGGGCTCAGCATGGCAAGTATCTGTAGTTCCAGAGACGCCCAAGGCGGGATCGAACTCAGTCCAGCTGTGCCCTCGCTGCTCACCCACACCTGTGTCTCCAGTGTCACAAGGCCACCCTGTGCTCTCCTGCCTCCCACCCTCACCCCTCTCCTAGTCCTGCTGATTTTTGACAAAACAGTGCAAATGCGGATGGTTGGAGGAAAGGTAATCCTTTGGACAAAATGATGCTAGAGTAGCCGGACATCCAAAGATAACCTCAACCTAATCTCACACCTAATAGTGAACTCTTAAAAAAAATCACAGCTTCATGTGTGTAAAACACAAAGCCGTGAAACTTGTTGGTTCCGGAACATATAAGAGAAAATCTTGGGTGTTAAGGGATAAACAAAGATCTCTAGACATTAGCAGCACGGTCCAGAAGAGAAAATACTAAAACTCAGACTTCATTAAAACTTTGCCTTGCAAAAGACCCTGCCAGAGGGTTTACCCTAAAGGATGCAGATGGAGAGGGGCACACAGCCGCCCTCACAGCACGCGGGCGGGCTCCAGGTCTACATAGCAAGTTACAGGCCAGTCACGGAGAGCTAAACAGTAAGGTGAGACCCAGTCTCAAAAAGGAAAAGGATGACAGGAAAGGTAATATGATCACAGTGTTTTACATAGTTGTATGAAATTGTGACAGAACAAATCGTAAAAATTCTAGAAAGCAACAATTTAATAAAATAAGAACAGAGAGGCTTAGACTTAAGAACACTGACTGTTCTTCCAGAGGACCCAGATTCCATTTCCAGCACCCACGTAGGAGCTCACAGTGGTTTATAATTTCATTGCAAGGGAATCTAATGCCTTCTGGCTCTAAGGACTTAAGACATGCAAGTGGTACACAGATGGATATGCAAACAAAATAACCGCACACATAAATAAATGTAAGAATATTTTCAAGTGAGGGTGAGCACCGTGGAAACACTTTTCACTGAAGATATTCAGATGGCGTAAACCCTGGGGAGTGCTCTGCCTTGTTAGCTGTTTGGGAAGTGCAGACTAAAGGCTGTGACAGAATCTCTTAGTGCTGGTGAGGGTGCGGAAGCACTGAGTCCGCACACACTGGTGGAAATACAAATGTCGAAGCTGCTCTAGAAAACAGTTCAAAAACTAAACATGACTACCATACCAGTGAGCAGCTGTGGTGGTGCATGTGTCCCAGAGAAGTTCTGAGGACATCTGTGTGCACCGGAACCAACATGTGGATATGATAGCAGCTCTCTGCGTAATAGACAGAAATTAGAAAAGGCCCAGATGCCCTGCAGTGGGCAGACAGACAGAAGCCCGGATGCCCTGCAGTGGGCAGACAGACAGAAGCCCGGATGCCCTGCAGTGGGCAGACAGAAGCCCGGATGCCCTGCAGTGGGCAGACAGAAGCCCGGATGCCCTGCAGTGGACAGACAGAAGCCCGGATGCCCTGCAGTGGGCAGACAGACAGAAGCCCGGATGCCCTGCAGTGGGCAGACAGACAGAAGCCCGGCTGCCCTGCAGTGGACAGACAGAAGCCCGGATGCCCTGCAGTGGGCAGACAGACAGAAGCCCGGATGCCCTGCAGTGGGCAGACAGACAGAAGCCCGGATGCCCTGCAGTGGGCAGACAGACAGAAGCCCGGATGCCCTGCAGTGGGCAGACAGACAGAAGCCCAGATGCCCTGCAGTGGGTGAACAAGTAACGGAATCTGAGTGCTCTGCAGATGCTAATCACAGTAGAAAAGAAGGAACAATCTCATGCATTGCTCAAGGATTTTTGTTGCTCTTTTTTTGGTTTTCTAAGACAGGGTTTCTCTGTGTAGCCCTGGCTGTCATGGAACTCACTCTGTAGACCAGGCTGGCCTCAAACTCAGAAATCCGCCTGCCTCTGCCTCCCAAGTGCTGGGATTAAAGGCGTGCGCCACCACTGCCTTTTGTTGCTCTTTTGTTTGTTTTTTGAGATAGAATCTTACTACATAGGCCTGCCTGGCTTAGAACTCATTGTATAGACTAGACTACCCTTAAAATCATAGTGATCCACCCGCCTTTGCCTCTCATGTGCTGGGATTAAAGGCACATACCATGACTATCTTCTCTGAAAAAAATTGCTGCCAGAGAAAAAAAGTTACCCCAAATTGTATAAGGTTTGATTCTAGCTTTTCAGATACTCAGATTACAGAAACATATCACAGGTGCAGGATGAACAGCGTCACGTAGGTGTGGCTGCAGAAGAACAATAGAGAGGTCCTGGTACTGATGGAAATGTCCCTGCATCCTGACAGCCCACGTATCACTCTCAGAGCACACTCTGGTTTATAGGCCCGTGGGCAGGAGAAGGTATTTGTAGGATGTGGGCCAGAAGGGAAAGGATGCTTCTTCTCTGCACTGTGAGTGTCTGGGAATACCAGGGTCAGTTCCCCGGTCGTCCATATCTATGTGAGGAGGAAGGGATGGGAGAGAACCCAGGACAGGTGTGAGCACCATGAAATGAGGCACTACAGAGAGATTGGAATGTTTGCATTTTTCTGGTTTCAGAGAAGCTAATGACCCCTGAGATGTTTTCAGAAATACTTTGTGATGACCTGGATTTGAATCCACTGACTTTTGTGCCAGCTATTGCCTCTGCCATTCGGCAGCAGATTGAGTCCTACCCCACAGACAGCATCCTGGAGGACCAATCAGACCAGCGTGTCATCATCAAGGTAGGTGCTAAGAGTACACTCAGCCCTTGCGGGCAGCCGTCGGCCCTTGCTGTGGGGTGCAGTGTCTGGGATGACATCTTTCAGGGACAGCCTGAGTGCTCAGGAATGAGTAGCTGACTTTTCTCTGTAAAGTGTCACATTGTGAGTAGGAGGGCCAGGACTGCTGTGTCTCCATCAGGTGCTGAGCCAGCTCCAGAGTTAGGAGAGCCCACCGTGAGATGTGCAGCGTCAGTGTAATGTTCTTATGGCCTGGGCCAGAAATACTTTATGATTCAAATACTTGTTTATATTTCTGCTTACAGTTTTTAGGATTTATACTCCATATTAAAATTCAGTTAGTTAAAATTAAGCAAGTTGAAATTCCTAGAACACGGTGGTTAAGAGCACTGGTTGCTCTTCCGGAGGACCTGGGTTTAAAACCCAGCATCCACATGGCAACTCACAGCTGTCTGTAACTCCAGGATCTGACAACCTCACACAGACATAAGCAAAACACCAATACACATTAAGTAAAAATAAATAAATCTGAGAAATTTTCTAGGTCACTTGACTATCCTTGATTATTTTAAGGACCTACCAGACTTGGCACAGGAGTTGCACTATCTTATGCCCCCACTACCAAAACACTACAGTTCCAGTTTCTCCTCAGAGGCAGTAAAAGGTGTTATCACTGACCTGCCTCCCTTTTTTCCTTCATTCTGCCTTTCGTCCTTTCTTGTTTGATAGTAGCCATCCTAATGGGTGTAAAGTACCTGATTATGTTGGTTTTAAGCTTCCTTATGAGAGTGAGTGAGAGAGAGAGAGAAAGAGAGAGAGTGTCACCACGAATATGTGGAAGTGAGAGCACAAATTTGTGGAGTAGTCTTTTCCTTCCACAGTTTGGGAATAGGCATATCTTTCTAAGGGCTGGCAAGTAAATAGGGCAGGTGTACCTGTGAGCTGCTTGGCATGGTTAATTGTAAAGTGGTGACACGGGGTATGGACAATGGCTTCAAACAGGCTCAAGGGCAGTCTCTGAAGAGTGACATGTAAGCTGAGCTCTGCAATGCCAGCATAGCTACATAAGGGTTGATTACCGAGAGGTAAAGGACAGAAGACACTCAGCCAGCACAGGGTTTGAGGGCTGAGAGGAGGTTACAGTGGGATCAGGTCCCAGAACCTTAGTGCCCAGTGACAACCTGGGAGATCTGGGGTCGGTTCTAGTCTATAAATATGCAGCTAGGCAGCCCAGGGCCAGCCTAGGTCCTCAGCTTCTGAGTGGTGGGCAGACTGTCCTCCGACCTGGCAAGTGACAATGGCCTGTCCCCACCTCCTCCCAGCTGTCCTGGTTGACTAACGTTCCGGTTCTCATTGTGCTTCTTGGTTCCTGCTACAGCTGAACATTCATGTGGGGAACATCTCCCTGGTGGACCAGTTTGAATGGGACATGTCAGAGAAAGAGAACTCCCCAGAGAAGTTTGCCCTGAAGCTGTGCTCGGAGCTGGGCTTGGGCGGGGAGTTTGTCACCACCATTGCATACAGCATCCGAGGACAGCTGAGCTGGCACCAGAAGACCTATGCCTTCAGGTAGGATAACTAGCACGGTCATCTTTCCCACTGGTTTTGCATGCTTGTCTTCTTCCTTGCCCCCACTGGAAAAAGGCTTTATTGAGAACTGCAATGCTTAGGAAAAGCAAGAGCCAAGGGCTTTCTGCAAAGAATTGGCAGTTCAGTTTGTTAGTTGGCTTTTGACTCAGATAGGTTAACTAGACATCCCAAGAATCGGCTTCCTTAGGGATTTCTGTAATATGAGCAAGAGAAAAGAGGGTCTGGAGAGAGGCAGCTTCAGTCCCAGGGGGATCCAGTGCTCTCTGTGAGCACCGGGAACGTAAGGGGTACATAGACGTCCTGCAGTGCGTCCAAGCACAGAAAGTAATAGAAACATTTGGGGGCGGGGTGTAAGTAGAGGACATGAGGCACATCCAAAGGGGTTTGGGCCTCAGCCCGAGCACTGGCTCTGCTAATCAGGCATAGGAGCTGCTTGCTGAGATGCCTCTAGCAGCCCCTTGGCCAAGCAGCTCTGTCCTCTAGCCGAGGTGTCTGTCCCTTGCCTCACCATCCCTGAAAGAAGCCCACTGGGTGCAGCAAGGGTGTCCATTCACCGGCACAGAGTCAGCCTGAGGTCCTGGGAGTGTCACTGACACAGGATGCATCCACAGCCGGTGGCTGAATGGGAACCCACTTTCAGAATGTGCACACGCTCCTAGCAGCGAGATAGCGAATGCCTGCCCCACCCTGCTGTGTGGCAGCTGGAAGGTCAGGCTGGAGCTTCTTTGGTTTTTTGTTTGTTTGTTTGTTTTGTTTTTTGGATTTGTTTTTTTCAAGACAGAGTTTCTCTGTATAGCCCTGGCTGTCCTGGAACTCACTCTGTAGACCAGGCTGGCCTTGAACTCAGAAATCCGCCTGCCTCTGCCTCCCAGAGTGCTGGGATTACAGGCGTGCGCCACCACTGCCTGGTTTAGGCCCTTGATGGGTCCTGCTGGCGTCATTTTCCTCTGTTGCCAACACTTAGCAGCATTTATGCTGTCAGGCCCCAGGTGGCTTCAGGTCTCCTGGCCTCCTGCAGTTTTCATGCTCAAGAACAAGCTCTCTGGAAGCAACCCAGTTGTGGTGCGTAAGACTATATTTCGTGAGTTCCAGGTGTAGGCAGGAAGGCCCTGGCTCTGCTGTGGTTCTTAGTTCTGGGTTCACAGTTCAGATATTTGGGAATAAGTGTAAGCCTAGTCTGGTAGAAGTCTGAGCCAATAAATGTCTCTTCCACTGTGGCTCGCCAGGATTCCTGGAGCGTCTCAAGCACTTAATTCCAGAATCAGAAAGGGCTGTTTTATATTCTCAGCCAGTCGGGCCTGGTGAGCTCTCAGTACCTGTCCTGCGTGTAGGACCATTTGGGCAGCTGGGATGCTGCCCACATTGCATGAGACGGAGCAGTGACAGTCAGACAGATGAGAGTCGGAACCCTGAGGGGAGCAGCCAGGACTCCTGACTCCCTGCACTCTCAGCTCTGCACCCCCTCACCCCACAGACACGTACAGCTAGGGATTTTTTTAACCACTTGCCACAGGCACATGAGTGTTGTCCCTGTCATCCTTACAGCTCCTCCCTGGTAGGAGGAGTCCCAGCCTGGCCTCACAATGCACAGAATACGACTAGCATTTGTTCCTTGACTGCTTGAAACAAGTTCTAAGTTCTAAGCATCTATCACTTCATGTTGGAAGCATGAATCCCTTTCAGCCAGGCTGCCAGTCTCTGCACATCTTTCCCATCCCCCTCCATCCCAGCCCACCAATCTCTGGCCTTTGGTTGTGTCCACAGAATAGCAGAGAGCACTGCTGGTCACAGGACATGTGTGAACAAGACCATGATGCCCATGCGTTAGAAGGTTGTACTTGTAGCACTAGGACAGACAGGCCTGGTAAAGGCCGGGGCAGGATCAAGGCATGGGGAGAGGCGAAGGGGTGGCAGACAGGCTCCGGGCTTCTGGAGTGCAGGACTGGATAGAGCAGCAGACATCCCAGAACCGAAACGAGGATAGAGGGCTGTCACGGGCACCGAGGGATGGCACAGTGCTTAAGAGCACTAGCTGCTCTTTGGGAGGACCCAGGTCGATTCCCAGCACCCACCTAGTGGCTCACAACTATCTGTAACTCGTTTTAGGGAATCTGGCACCCTCTTCTGGACTCCCGTGTGCACTCCAAATGTGCACAAGGTATGCATGCATATATGGAGGCAAAGAACTCATACATGAAAAATAATAAAGCAGAGAATCTTTCTCAGTTACACCTTTTTTTTTTTAAAAAAAGAAGGGCTGTAATGGGGCTGATGAGATGGCTCAGTGGTTAAGAGCACTGACTACTTTTCCCAAGAATCCAGGTTCAATTCCCAGCACCTGCAGGGCCGCTAACACCTGTCTGTAACTCCAGTTCCAGGGGATCCAGCAGATATACATACAGTTAAAACTGATGAACATAAAAAATAAAGATAAATTATTTTTAAAAGAAGGGCTCTGACAAATGTGGGGAAATGGGATGGGTCTGATGTGGATGGATCGGGTGATGCAGCAGGAGTGTTGCTCTTAGATTGCCTACAGCCAAATTACTAGTAATTTCTCCTGAGCCAGCCCCGTGCTCCAAGCCAAGCACCAGAGAACAGCTTCCCGTGTGGCACAGGAGAAAGACAGGCGTGTTATGTGCAGCCACTAATGAGCTTTGATTCCTAGTGTACCAGAGGGAAGGTGGCTGGGGGTGGGCACACAGCCTAAGGGGGAGCTGTGGTGCGGGCTGGCCGGGGCAGGAAGAGCAGAGGAGAGGAGAGAAGGCAGCACTGCCCATGCCAAGCACTGCGTGGCATTCAGTCACTTGTGTCTGCCCTGCCAGGATCACGTGCGGGGCAGAGGTAACGGTGTCCTCAGTTAGGCTTGGCGGCAAACCTAGTGAGGGACTGAGAAACATGGTCCTCTGCTGGGGCAGCATCAGCAGTTAGGGGATGGGCTGGTTAGAGGGTAGGTGTCCTACAACTCCACAGCCAAGCCATCCTGGTATGACTACCCACCCAGGGACAATTCACAGCCCACATTATGGAGCTGTTGGCTTTATTTTAAAGCGTATTTAGTTTGTTACTGTTTGTTCTTGAGATAGGATCACACTAACTTCCTTGAACTCATTCTGTAGTCCAGGCAGGTCTTGACTTCTCATCTTCATGCTTTGCCTTCCAAATGATGGAGTTACGGGTGTGAGTCGTCACACCTGGCATTTACATGCATGTTTGGTTTGGCCTGGTTGGTTTTCCTTCTGTTGAGCCAGGGTCCTCCACATAGCTTAGGCTGGTACTATATGACCTTGTGGTGTCTAGCTTCCTAAAACCACAGCTCATGATGCTGTCTAGAATGTTTTCAGTGATCATTTATGTTGTAATGTTGTCAGAACTCTGTTCTTAAAGATGATTATTTCTAGTGGTTAATAAATACATTTTACTTGTTCATTCAGTTGTGGACTGTTTCTCTTTTGGGCTATAGTAAATATTGCGAAGGACATTTGAGTTTTGTTTAAATACACCTGCCAGTTCTCTTGGCTGTCTACTCAGTAGTAGTATGTCTGGATTATGTAACTGATTAACTGTTGTTTTGTTTATTGAGACAGGATTTCACTTTGTAACCTAGGCTAGCCTCTAATAATTCATGGCAGTCCTCCTGGCTGGGTCTCCTAGGAATCTGGATTATATCTAGCTATCACACCTGGCATTTGAGGACCTGCCAGGCTGCTTTTTATAGTAGCTGCATCATGTTAGAGAACCCACTGGGGTGTGGGCTTCAGGTCTGCATCCTGGCCAGTGCTTGCTCTTGTCTGACTGTTGCTTTCCTGGTGAGTGGGAAGTGACAGAGCCTGGGGTTGGGTTTTCTAGTGAACATCTCTGCATTCATTATTGGCCCTGTAAGTGTGTGTGCTTGTGTATGTGTGTGTGCGCGCACGTGCGCATGCGTGTGGGTGTGTACCTGTGTCTTTGGAAATGGCTTGTTCAGGTCATTTATTCTGCCCCGGTTTACTGGTGGAGGGTGTCCTCGTGTGGAAGTCAGAGCACAGGCTGTAGGGGTGAGTTCTTTCCTTCCACCACGTAGGTACCCTGGATTGGACTCAGGACCTCACCCCGGTCCTTTTTACTGGCCTATATTTTTAACTGGCTTCTCTTTATTGTTGATTTGTAAGGGCTGTCCCTTTATTCTGGATACACATCCCTTAGCAGGCAGGATCTGTAAATATATTATTCTCCGTCCTTGGGGTCGTCTTCCCACGTGTCCCCCCCCCCCCCCAGACAGGGTTTCTCTGTGTAGCCCTGGCTATCCTGGAACTCACTCTGCAGACCAGGCTGGCCTCAAACTCAGAAATTCGCCTGCCTCTGCCTCCCAAGTGCTGGGATTAAAGGTGTGCACCACCACTGCCCGGCGCCCCACTTTTTTTTAAAGTCTTGTTTACTCATTTTATATATGTGAGTACACCATTGTTGTCTTCATACACACCATAAGAGGGCATCAAATTCCATCATAGATGGTTGTGAGTTACCATATGGTTGCTGGGAATTGAACTCGGGTCCTTTAGAAGAGCAGTCAGTGCTCTTTAACTGCTGCGCCATCTCTCCAGCCTGCCTTTCCACTCTTTTGACACTGTTCTTTGCAGCACAAAAGTTGAGAGCTTGCTGAAGTTCCTAAGTCCAGATAATAGTGTCATCTGTCATGGATGTCTGAAGTATATATGTGCAAGTATGTGTGTTTGTGTCACATCTGTGAAAGCACTGCCTACAGCGGACACATACTGTATCAATAGCTTGCCCATAAGATCACCTTTTCCCAGTGAGTGCTGTAGAACTTGCCTCTAAAAGGATGGCAGCTGAGGCACATTTCTTTTTTAAGTCCATTCTCTTCTTTATAGTGACAATGACTGCTTTGTAGCTTGCCTGTCTGTTACAGGTCATGAAAACAAAACTTCCACATCAAGATTCTGGCATGGTGGCATACACCATTAAAGGTGTATCCCAGTATTTGGGAGGCAGGCAGGAGCAGGTAGATCTCTGTGAGTTGGAGGTTCACTGAGTGCCAGGACAGCTAGAGCTACTCAGAGACTCGGTCTTAAAAAACAACAGCAGAAACCCTTCAGTACAAATAAACTCAAATATACTCCATTAGCATCTGTCTTTCCTCTCACTGTCATCTTCTCACAGACCCAGGACAATGTTCAGGTTCTCCCGGGCCTCAAAGTTCATGAGTAAGAATTCCCTTGAAACAACGGCTACTGGCTGACTCCAGAGGACCACAGACTTCGGGATTCAGAGCAGTGTCTCTGCCTGCATGTTGTCCCCACAGATCTGAGGCAGCGAGTGTTGGCTCTGAGCCCATCCTTCCATGGTCAGCCCTAGCATTTCTATTTTTGAACAAACCCACTGGTGTGAAATCTTCCCAGAGTCACAGGGAGGTAAACAAAGGGGCTTCTGGGACTGTTTGCCAGCTCTTGTTTAAATTCAGAGGAAAACATGTTTTGCTTCTTACTGCCTAGGCTTGGCGCCTTTGAATTCTTCCCTCCTGAGGGAGGTGACCTGGAGATGAGGGATAAGTCTGGCTGGCCTGTGTCTGGATTTCCAAATCAAGCTGCTGAAAAGGGGCTGGCCCCAGGGACTGAGCACAGGGTAGGGCTGACTGAGTCATTAGCAGGAGCTGGAGCCTCCAGATCTGTGGAGCCTGTGGGTATGGATGTTGTAAGCCGAGCTTCAGTACTAAGTCAGCCACTGAGCCGGGCCTCTCCTGGTCTGTGGAGCCAGCTTCAGCCATACTCTGGCCTTGATCCAGGCTCAAGGTCCTTGAAGCCTTTATGTCAAGAACTGGCCCTAGCCAGCCTGAGGTGGTTGAAGGTAGGCTCTCCACTGCCAGCTTTGGCCTGTACTGGTTTGGTACAGTGATGAGGAAACGTGACTCTGCCACCAAACCTGGGATAGATAGGCTTCGCTTTTGTGAAATCCACCATTCCTAAAGCCTGAGGGAGCCTGCCTGGCTCTGAAGAACTGCAGTGAATGACTGCTGGCTGCATTCGTGTTAACCCGCCCAACCCCAACAGTTAACTTTGCTCCCATACTTTAGATTAACCCGTAGCCGCCCAGTCAGCTATTTATCCCATTTTCATCCGCCAAGTGATGATTACTGCAGGGTGCTTTAGGATGGCCATCTCCTGAGGGACTGGACCTCAGGAGACAGGGAGGCTGGAGGGGAGGGAGGCTCAAGGCTCTGGAAGGCCATGACAGTGGAGGGAGAAGAGACCTAGTTAGAGCCTTGCTGTGAGGCGTCCTGCCAGGCTAGGATTTGCTCCAGCACATTGGGCGCCTCCTTAGCGTCCTCTTTCCGACTGGAAGCCAAGGTCTAGAGAGGCACAGCCACACCACACAATGAATGTACTGCCCGCAGTACTCGTACCCTCCTAGCCTTTGTCCCACCTCCTTCATGCTGTGTCCATTTGGCAAGAGGCTTGAAGAGATGAGGTGGAGTCAGGTGGTCTCTGAAGGACTCCGAGGCTGGAGGTAGCGTTCCTAGGCTGGTTCCTGCCAACTAGCTGTCTGCCTCAAAGCAGAGGGCTGGCTTCTCCAGGGCTTAGTGTGGACTCCGTGAATGAGCCAAGGGATAAATGTGAAGCACACTTGAGAGCAGGCCAGCCCAGTGGCCCTCCATGAGGAGGTTGAGGCCTCTGGAAGTCTTTTTGCACCCCCATCCTCATTCCTGGTGTCTATGGTGTCTTCCTGAGCCATGGGTCTTAGTTGGTACCAGCTGTTGGCAGAATAGGATAAATAGGCCTGTTCTGTTACCCGTATCTGTGACACTATTCTGTCCAAAGAAGCTATCTCCATAGCTAGAAGCTCCTTCAGTTCTTTTCAAGAACTGGCTTTAAGGGAAGGCTCTCTGCTAGAGGTGACAGCACTGTTCTGTCAGCGCATGGTGCAGGTCCTCACATCATGCTTGAGGCAGCGACAGAAGCCATCCCCCAGCTGCCAATCAGCACTGCTGCTGAAAGCCACTAGGATAAGGAAGCGGGCCTCCCGCCATGCCCTGGCCATCTGCTAAGGGTTAGCAGGGTGGAAAGCAGTGGTTTCTGGAGGACTTCCTAGCTGCTGTTCTGTTAAGTAGCCCCTGTCTCCCTTCCCTCAGTGAGAACCCACTTCCCACAGTGGAGATTGCTATCCGAAATACCGGAGATGCTGACCAGTGGTGCCCCCTGCTGGAGACACTGACCGATGCGGAGATGGAGAAGAAGATCCGGGATCAAGACAGAAACACGAGGTACACACAGGCGCCCATCTTCCTGGGCAGAGGCAGTTCTGTGGAGGTGAGGCCCCAGGGTACCTTTCCTTACAGAGAACAAAGGCAAGTCCTCGGTCAGGTCTGTGCATCTCCTGGCAGGTCTCAGGGTTTCTGTAGACATAAGTAGGGTTTGTGCAGCCGACCGGCAAGGTCAAGAAAGGGCCGGAGACTATTCCTGCTTGATTGGCACCACACCTAGCTCCTCTAAGAAAATAACATACCAGAAGGGAGACAGCCACCCCGAGCTGTGACCAGCCCCAACTGACCACCTAACCTATTCCCCTACTTTAGGCGAATGAGGCGTCTCGCCAACACTGCCCCAGCCTGGTGATGAAGCCATCCACGCTCGACCTCCACGGAGCATCTCAGAGGACTGCCTTTCTGCCCTCTGTGGAGCGAGAAAGGCAGAGGGACAGCTGGTGCCATCCTGAGGACTGGGGTAGGAGCCTCCCGGGTGCCTTCCTTCAGCACACATTCCATTTGCTAAACCCCAACACTGTCCCCCGGAGTCTAGAGTCGGGAAGCAGCCTCATTTGGTTGTGTTTTGTTTTTGTATAGGAGCCCCAGACAGGGCTGGTAACACTTTTTAAATAAAAAGTACCATGTTCAATTTCTTTGGTCAGTAGCATGAGACTGAGAGCCAGAGTCCAGCCTGAGGTAGGGCCAGTGCGGATGGAAGGGTGTGGCCAGGTGATGTGTCAGTCCTTGCCCTTTCCGCCCTCTAGTTCTGAGTCTGTGCGGCCAGCCGCAGCCCCCAGAGCGGGGCCAGTCATTGTCCTTTCTCGTGCCTCCCAGCTTCCCGGGCTCTGCTCAGCCAGTCCTTGTGGAGGTTGACAGTGTGTCCTGATGCGGCCAGACGGGCTGCAGCCAGCTGGCAGGACCGCGCTACTCTAGAATGAGTCCTTCTAGAGGATTTGGCCATGTGTGGACGGCACCTGGACAGGACATAATGAATATACAAACGGAAGTCTGTGTCAGAGTTCCAGCAGCCCCAGAAAGGTTGAGTGTGGCCTCGTTCAGCTTCTTCTTCCCCAGGAGAAGGGAAGAGGGAACTGACACGCCAGCTATGTGCCATCCCTTTGAGTTAGCAGTGTGTAGACGGGAGGGAGGGAGCGCCTCTCCCTGTCCCCAGGCTATGCTCGTTCCCGGTGGTGGTTGTGGTATAGAACGGACACAGGCCTGCACTAAGGCAAGCTCTGCTTGGCAAACGGCATGCAGGCCGTGACTGAGGACAGTGACGCTGGCACCGGCTCCACACTGCCACCCTCACAGTGGGTCCCCTCGGAGTGCTCTACTCCGTCCATCCACCCATTACACCTGCCAGTCTTAAGTCTCCTCCACACTCCACAGCGGCGGCCACACCAGTCGCACTACCAAATTGAGTCAGACTCAGTAGAAAACAGTTTTGTTGCCATAGAAGTAACAGGCCATGGTTGGGGGATTCCCGTACTGTTGGGCATCCAGGAGAAAGCCCTGTGGGGCACATGTACAGTGTCTAGGAAAGCTAGGTAGGAAAGCCCACACAGGCCCGAGCTGTAAGACACATAGAAGGACTGTCCCGAACTGCTGTACAGGGGCTGCTGCTTCAACAGCGCTCAAGGCCCTGGACTCATTAGTGTGGTAGAGGGCCACACTTGGCCTCTGCTCCTGAGACCATAGGACCTTTGGTCAGCAGCTGGAGAAGGTGAAGACTTGCTTGTTTGAAATGAAGACAGAGAGGCTGGGTGGATGCCATGGGCCCCACAGGCGGGCTCCTGTTGACTGGGACTGAGGGCTCCATAGAGGCCCTGGGAGCATGCAGGAGAGACCTGTGATTAGTCTGTGATTTGAACTCTGCTAGGCGTCTGTAGGCAGTTGTGGGCCTCTCTGGGCCCTGTGTCCTGTCATTACAGTTGAGCAGAGAGATGGTACAGAGAAGTGGGGCATTGCTGGCTGAGGCACTGAGGCTTCCGGATGGGCAGCTCAGCTGGAGCTGAGGCGGAGGGAAGGACAGTGCTGTCAGAAGCCTCGGGCTGGCCAGAGTGGGCTTACTGCTCCAGGGGCTGCAGTTGGGGCTCTGGCTGCTCTTCAGGAAGGGGCAGGTAGTTGGGGTCCTCCGGAGGGTCATCTAGTAACAGCTTCCTGTGGGGAGGGGACAGTTAGCTGAGCACTGCACTAAACACAAGTCCTCCCCCTCCCCGTGGAGTGGGTAGGTTGCCACCTAAGAGGCAGTGGGGGGAATCACTGTCCACCACTCACAAGAAGCTGGGTGTCAGCAGCAGTCTCTTGCCTCCCGGCTGGTTAGGAAACACATCTTCTAGGAAGTAATAGATGTGGCCCACAATGATCCCTGTGAGAGAGCAGAGGCTGGAGGCCATCTTTGACAGCCCAGTGTATCCCCAGGTTCCAGAGCCCAAGTACCCTGCTATCTGCCAGAATAAGATCAGAACTGGCCTTGAAAGACGGGCTTAAAGGGACCCCAAAGTGGCCCGTCCCCGCAGAGGGGGAGGAACTTGAGAACCTCGGGGGAGTAGGAGGCAGGAAGCAGAAACTGTAACCACCCCCAGGCAGACCAACTCAGTTCAGAAGGGCAACTGCAGATGCAAATCCTGTGGGCCAGCTGGACTGCTTGAGGGGCATTAGTAACAGGCGCCAAGTTAGGATAAGCTAAGGGGGCTGTGAGCAGCGTGTGGAAGGGAAGTATAGGAACTGCACTGCCTGATGGGAGGGAGCACCCGCTTGGGGCGAGAGGGCGGGCGGGCGGGCTCACCTAGCAGGTCTGTGATAACCGAGTTGCCCAGCAGCAGCGAGAAGCCCATGAGAGCCCAGGGCAGGAATGGTGCCTGGAAGCTGAGTAAGCCGAAGAAGTTGACTCTCACGTGAGGGCTGCGACGGCTCCACACATAGACCAGCATGGCCATGAGGGCCTGGCCCAGGAAGAACAGGCTGCCCAGGAATCCCAGCAGCTGCGCTGAGTCAAGGCTCGCCGGAGCAGTGTGCTGCCCACAGCGCTCTGACCCTTTGCGCGGGCTCCCTCATGTCCCTGGTCTATTCCAGAGATGAGGACCCCCTTCTGTGGTTCCCAGGTACCCAGGCCCCATCAAGTCCCGTGCCTGCTCTTTCTTCTGCCTCTTGCACCCATGTTTCAGAGCCTCGGTAGTCTTACCAGACTACCCTGTATCTGTCTGTTGTGCTGTGCAGGGACACTGAAGATATCTAGCTGGGGCACCTAAGCTACCGGGCTCGGGATGCCTGTCCCTCCTGGTCTGCGTCACGTCACGACAGATAAGCTGTCTCTGTGGTCCAACAATCCTGAGCGTACAGAAGGATACAGTCATAAGAACACCACCGAAGAGAAACATGAAAACGAAGTCGGCCTTGCGGCCTCGGAAAGACCCCTCCTCCAGCATGCGGCAGTAGCGGAACCTGCAACACTGGCATAGGAAGTACCACGTCGACTGGGCCTCAGTTTCCCCGTTACTAGCCCAGCATAACCCCCACCAAGGCTCACCCTCGCCTCCCCACCCCCCTCCAAGGCGGCCCAGGATACACGAAGAGCATGTTGAAAAAGAAGCCGAATCCCAGGGGCCCGAAGAAGAGGAAGGTAGTGATGAGCCTCCAGACCTGCAAAGAGGTGGGGGTGACGGTGAGGCGCGGGGACGGGGTTGGGGGGGCAGGGGCCTGGTTGCCGGGAGCCCGGGTCAAGGCCGCCTCACCTGGAACTTCCGGAACACCAGGTGCGGGTTGAAGTAGAGCTGGAAGGGGCTGAGGAGCTCCAGCTGCTGTGGGACGGGGAGCGTGTAAGACCCCGGAAGTGGGTGACATCCCTAACCCCCTCTTGCCAGCCAGGGACTGTAACCACGGCCATGCCGCCACGCCCGCCCGGCCCGCTCACCACTGCGGCCGTGGTGAGGACGCAGGCCGCGGTGTAGGCTCGTGTCACCGCGGGCACCTGCAGGAAGCCCGCCGCCAGCCTCTGCCCAGCCATCGGGGAAAAAATCCTCCGCGCGCGCGCCGGCAAACCCGCGCTCTTTACCCGCCCCAAGCCCCGCCTCGCTCTCTGGGGGCCAATCAGCGTCGGAAGAGCTGAGCCCGGCGACTGGGAAGCCAATGGGAAGAGGAAGCGGGCCGGCCAGGTGTATCCAGGCGGCTAGCCAATGAGGAAGTCCCACGGTAGAGCACGTGGCGGTTGTTGTGGCTGCTATGGGGGCGTGGGGGTGTTGTGGCCAATCAGAACTGTCGTTTGACAGCATCTAGACGAGAACCAATAGCAAGGACCCACGAGTTGCCACGGGGCGGGTCTATGAAAAAAGGAGGCACACAACGAGTTGAGCGTGGGGCGGGAGGAGGATGCTGGGCCTGCTTCGGGCCAACCTCCGGTTTACTGGTGACACTCTGTGAAACTTAAGAGTCCAGCTATCACATGCTGGCCCCAGTCGCGATCCTCCTGGGTGTACGCTGTGGGGAGGACCCGGCTGAGGCGGCTGAGCCATGCTGGAGCAAGTGGGCAGACTGGAGATGGGCCAGCTTTAGCCAGCCATTTATTGAGGACCTACTGTGTGTCGAGCATTCTGGATAAATGCTGGGGATCCTGTAGCCAACAAAAGTCACTGTCTATCGTGGTCCAGACAGTTCAATAACCACACGACCTAGAACAGCTTCTTGAGGGAAAATAATGCCTGAGACGAAGCTCCTCGGTAAGTAAGGTGACCTGGGAAGCCTGTATGAGGAGTTGACATTTAACTGTCACTTCTAAAAGATCCCTGTGCTCACTAAAAGGTTATACAAACAGAACAGGGACGTGGTGCTGTCCAGGATATGAAAAGGGACATGGTTTTCACGAGGTTTTGTGGGGATTTAAAATGGCTCAGCCACTATGGGGAACAGCAAAGGTGGTACTCAAATGTGTAAAGCAAGACCACCACTGGGCGTGGTGGAGCTCGCCTCCATTTCCAACATTCCAAAGGCAGAGGCAGGCAGCTCTCTGAGAGTCCGAGGCCAGTCTTGTCAACAGAGAGAGGTCCAGGCCAGCTAGGGTTACATAGCGAAACCCCATGTCTAAATAAATAAATATACAATTATCAGATGTTCATAACATCTTAGTACAAGGAAACTGGAGACAGGATAGTGAGTTCTCGTCATGACACCTGAGCTACATACCCAAATGCAATCTCTGAAAACTAAAATACTGATTTCTTTGATTCAAGTAAAACTTTAAACATAGAATTACCATATGCCCCTTAGCAAGTCTACCCAGAATAACTTAAATAGATACCTTTGCCAGGCATGGTGTCATATACCTTTAATTCCAGCACTCGGGAGGCAAGTTCCAGGCCAGTAGAAGCTACCCCCCAAAAACCAAAAACAAAAAACTCAGGAGGCAGAGACAAGCAATCTCTGAGTTAGAGGCCAGCCTGGTCTACAGAGCAAGTTCCAGGACAGCCAGGGCTACACAGAGAAACCCTGTCTTGGGAGAAAAAAAATGTATTAATTAAGTTACCATACAAAATAATGGATTTCATTGTGGTATTCAGTGCATATGTGTCATTATGCTTTTTCCTCTTTTATATACTCATAGAATTATTTACAATGGTGAAAGAGGTAAAGCAGCACCTCTTGACATATTAATGAAGAAGCAAAATTCAGTGGAATAGTATACAGCCTTTAAGGAAGGAAATGCTGTCCTCCTGATGAAACATAAAGGCATCTTGTTACTTGAGATGATACCACAAAAAAAGACAAGTGCTGCGGCCGCCTGCCTAGGAGGGAATGGAGTTACTGTTTCATAGACGCAGAGCTTTCGTTTGGAATAGGAAAGTTCTATGGGTGAATGGATGCTGATGGTTGCACAAAACGTGAGCAGCACACAAACTATAGGCTTGTGGGCTGGAGAGATGGCTCAGCGGTTAAGAGCACTGACTGCCCTTCCGAAGGTCCTGAGTTCAAATCCCAGCAAACACACGGTGACTCACAACCATCTGTAATGAGATGTGGTGCGTCTGAAGACAGCTACAGTGTTCTCAGATATAATAAGTCTTAAAAAGGAGAAAAAAATGTAGGCTTGTTAATGGTTGGGGCAGATTTCATGATGTGCATATTTTATTGCTATCTTAGTTTTTGTTTGTTTGTTTATTGAGATGGGGTCTCAGATTCACACAGGTGGCCTTGAACTCACAAGCCTGCCCGATACTCACAGTGCTGGGATTACAAGCATGTGCTACCAGGCCTAGCTGCTAAGTCACTTTATTTTATATATATGTTATGATGCTCACGGTGGAACCCAGAACCGTGCACGTGCTAGGCAGACAGCCTAGCACTGAGCTGCACCCACCCACTACCCCCTCACTCCTCCATCCCCCCACCCCCACCCCCACCATGCTGCTTCTTAAAAGGAAACCGTTCGTCCAAAAGCAGTGGCTGTCTACCACAGTGAGGCATCACTTGCCACATTTGACCAGGCCAGTGCCCACAGGAACTTAGGGTTGTATAGTTGGGGGAAGGGCTCGTGATGTTCCGCCCAAGTCTGAGATGTTATTAACAACCGGGTGCCTGCTGGGGAGAGAGATTTAAGTTTTCTTCAGTGATGCGGCTCCTGAAAAACCTACCTACACTGCAGTAGATGGTCCTACACTCATACACATATTCAGGCAACACTAAGTGAACTCCAGGTGGAGGGGGAGAGAGAGAGAGAGACAGAGAGACAGAGAGACAGAGAGAGAGAGAGAGAGAGAGAGAGAGCACATCACACGAAGCAGGAAAAGTGGTGAAAGGAATTGGAGGGTAAAGGGAGGGCATAGGGGGTAGAGTTGATAAAAACACATACATGGGTATGAAATTCTCAAAATAAAAATTAAAATGTGTCTAAGGGCAAAAGATGGGCAAAGTGATCACTGGCTTGGGTGGGTGGAGCCTGGAGGTCCAGGGGGTGGGGTGCTTTTACCCCATAGCATGAATGCGGCTGTGAGGGAGGGGTCAAGGGTGATTGAGAGGTCTGAGCATAGAGAATGGATGGCATAAATGTGGCAGAGATGGAGAACGCTGGAGAGAAGGCGGGAGGCAGAGTCTTGCTCTGGCCTTCATTGATGTGGGGGCATCTACCTGACCTCTGCTTGGACAAATCTGAGTGTGGTATGACCAAATGTCAGTCGTCAGTAAACCTATGGCTCTTGTAGTCTGGGCCTGTGAGAGGTTATATGGAGAAGCCCTGGGTGAGTGAAGTCCTGAGTTAATGTGTATTGTTGGCAAGAACAGGGCCATTTTGAAGCCTCCAAGGCCTCTGACCATGGGACAGTTTGGCAAAGCCGTTTGGCAGAGCTTTCGCCTGGAAACTAAGAATATGAGTACTTATGACCAGTGCGTAAAGACCGGCAGCTACAGCTTCCTCCTCTCCCAGATGTTTCCAGCCTAAGCAGAGAAGAAGCCAGGCCTGGATGGCAGTCAGAAGCAGGAGGCCAAGAAGAGAGAGGTCCAGGAGCTAAGCCAGGAAAGGATTTCAAGACAAAGAAAGGCAGCAAGCAGCCCAGGGAGGGTGGCCTGGGCAGGGACTGTGGGATGCAGCTAGGCAAAGCCTCTGGTGACCCGGCAGGAGGAAAAGGACGGTGCCCAAACACATATGCCATTGTCAGCATGAGGAAGTCAGCTTTGGACACCAGTGTAGAAGATGAGGTAAGTTTGGAACTGAGGTCCCCTGAGGTCCCCTGAGGATATGATCTAGCCCAGAGAGAAACTAGTTCAGGTTGTCTGAGGTAAATGCCAAGAGCAAGAGGGCTGCACAGGGACAAGCGCCCTCTGTGGGTACAGGTACCCTGTTATGCAGAACAGGGAACACTGAAGTGGACACGCCTTCCTGGGGGCGTGGCACATAAGCCACCCCTTGGATACTCCTTTAAGGCAGAAGTTGGACCAAAGCACTTAATGCTACCCAGGCCAGGCAGAGCAGATCCACCCAGGCAGAGGCAGTGATGTGCCGCAGTGGGGTATCCAAAGGAGCTGTGGGGAGAGGTCTGGAAGGAGGTCTGGTCTGCCAGTCCAGAAGGAAGTGGAATTCTCTCTGCACTCCATCATCCTCAGGGTCAGGGGAGGGCTAATGGGAGGGACAGTGGTTGTCACCGGGGAGGCAAAGGATGTTTGTCTGTCTCCCCTGAGACTGGGGGCTGAGAAGGCAGGCGCCTGCACTGAGGGCCTGAGAAGTATCCAGGGATGATGCAAGCAGTCTGTCTGGAGGCAGGGTCAGGCCTGCCAGGGGAGGGCAACAGGAATGCCACAGAAGGTGCTCCCTGCTCGGAGTCTGCAGTTAGGGGAAGCATAGCAGGGCCCTGACATAAGTCCATGTGCAGTTCTGCTCCCTCCATGTCCAGTCCTGCTTCCTTGGACTGGTCAAAGCAGACACCTCTGGCCCATCCAGTAGCTCTCTAAGTAGAGAGCTATTGTAGTGAGGGGAAGCTCTGGAAACCCGAGGTCTAGGCGCCTAGAGACAAGCAGTACTGGACACTTTGCCTGAGCTATCCTCAAACTCCTGGGTTCAAACTAGGAGTTCAAACTACCTCCCTACCCCCACCTTGCCTGTCTCCCAGGTAGATATGCACACAGCCACTCATCCTAGAAAGAATGAAGAGACATCCTGTGAAGAGTCAGGAAAGTGGTACCCTCTCCCGGAGGTCTCTCCTGTTCATCAGAGGGCCTCCCTTATTTTATTTATATGTATACACTGTAGCTGTCTTCAGACATACCATAAGGGGGCATCAGATCCCATTATGGAACCAACATGTGGTTGGTGGAATTTGAACTCAGGACCTTCAGAAGAGCAGTCAGTGCTCTTAAGCACTGAACCATCTCTCCAGCCCAGAGCGCCTCCTATTCTTGGGGTTTGAGTATACAGGACCCACCCCTTTATGGTCCTCCATCACAGCTCGAAGAAACCCCACCCAGAAGTGGCTAGACCCCTTGTAGGCCCTTCCTTCTGGGCCATGGGGTATTTTTAGCACTGAATTCTGAAACCACACAACACCTGCGCTCTCAAGACGGGTGTGAAGAGGCAGCTGCACCCAGCCCAAGTAGGCAGTGTAAAGGCTAGACCCCAGAGCTGGCTACCTGACCAACGTGGCCCTCCTCTGGACCTGGTAGCTGACTCCAGACTTTGCAAGAATGTCTAGCCCTCTGGGTAGGATGGGCAAGAGGAGGGATAGCCTGTACAAACACCCGGTGCTTGCTAGTTTTATGTCGACGAGACACAAGCTAGAGACACATCTGGGAAGACAGGATCGTGATTGAAATGCTGCCTCCATTAGGACCCCTGGGCCCCCGGGCCCAGGGAATTGCAGTCTACAGTCTTCTTTGGATTTGTTTCCTCTGCCAGCTAAAGAATGGAAGAGGCAGGGAAATTCTGGAGCGCAGCGGGTGGCAGCTGAGAAATCTCAGAGGCAGACAGATGCCTGCAGAGCCATGAGGGCAGAGAAGGGGGGCAGAGAAGGACAGAAGAGAGTCCGCCAGGAACACGTGTGAGAGACTGGAATGGTAAGCCTGCAGGTCATTTGCTACCTATACCTGGAGGCAGGTAATGGCCATCTGCTGAGATGCAGCCTTCAGAGCCTCAGGCAATAGCGGCCATAACTGTCATTCCAAATCCTTGCGTCTCCCCCTTCAAACCCATACTCTGTCTTCCCCTCCAAATGTAAACTCAACTGTACTTTTAGAACAACCCACAGTGGTCACTTTCCCCTTTGTGTTTTCATTTTATTTAAGACAGGGTCTCTCTATGTAGTCCTGGCTATCCTGGAACTCACTCTGTAGATCAGGCTAGCCCCCCTGCCTCTACCTCCCAAGTGCTGTGATTAAAGGTGTGTGCCACCATGGCCAGGGCACATTTTCTCCTCCTAACTAGGCTGGTTTCAAATCTCCCTTTCCAACCAGCCCCGTTGTCTAGTCCTCAAATATCAAAGAACACCCAGGAGGTTGAGTTTATTTTATTTTATATTTTTTTTTGTCTTAAGCTATGAAATTGAAAATAAGATCCGGAACCCGAGTGAACACGTCCCAGCTCCAGGGGAGAGAGGAAGGTTGACTGTGGGTTAGGAGCTGGCCCCCAGGCCTTGGTCACCCCCATCTCCAGCCTGGATCGAGATATGCATCGGCTGTTTAATTCCTACAACGTGAGTCTATCTGAGAAGGGAATCAGAGGGCTTAGTGTTAACAGGAGGCTGGGTATTGGCACACACAGGGGCCTGAGGGCATAACATCTGTGTACTGGGCCGGTCAATTCTTACAGTGTCCCCATTTTCCAGGTGAGCAAACAGAGGTCAGGGTAGGGCAGGCACGCATGAGAGCTATAAGGAGCCCCATTAGTATTGCTGTGGCCAGCCCTGTGGCCAGCCTACTATGCTTAAAGGCGTCTCCCTCTGTGTGTGTGTGTGTGTGTGTGTGTGTGTGTGTGTGTGTGTGTGATTGCCAGAACTACTGTTCTTCACCTTGAGTCAGGGCTGGGGGTTGGGGTGGAGGGGACAGAGAATGCTGCTGTGGGGGAGGGATTTTTGCACTTCCCCCAGGCTACAATAGAGACAGAGAGGAGGAACTAAGAGACAAGATTGCAACTGCTCCACCCACTGAGAGTGATGTTCTGAGCAGCTGGACCCCTGTCCTGGCTGTTTCTGTGTGTCACCTCGACACAAGCTGGAGTTATCACAGAGAAAGGAGCCTTCCTTGATGAAATGCCTCCTTGAGATCCAGCTATAAAGCATTTTCTCAATTAGTCATTGACGTTAGGAGGGCCCCTTGTGGGTGGAGCCATCCCTGGGCTGGTAGTCTTGGGTTCTATAAGAGAGCAAGCTGAGCAAGCCAGGGGAAGCAAGCCAGTAAGAAACATCCCTCAATGTGGAAGTGTAAGCTGAATAAACCCTCTCCTCCCCAACTTGCTTCTTGGTCATGATGTTTTGTGCAGGAATAGAAACCCTGACTAAGACAATACTCCTGGGCTATCTTTAGTTCTTTTGCTAGCCTTGCTTATCTCTGTGCCTGACCTAGCAGACTCTTGACTTGCAGGTAAAACCTTTAGGATAATTCTAAATAGGCTTCAAACTTCCGCTGACCCAAAGGCTAAGATCGACACCAGGCAGCATCTAAGACCAATGACTGTGACTTCCTGAGATCCCAATCCTATTTCCTGAACCTTTCCAGGGTTCAATCCCCCATCGCAGACCAAAGTAGGATTTTCCCAGAGTGCCCCTGGGGCAAACCAATGAGTTCATTTGACTTTGAGAGTATGGAGGAGGGACTGCTTACTGGAGTGTGGTGACTCCGAAGCAGCCAGTGGCAAGTCTCACCTCATTGTGAAGGACAGCCTCTCCACACCTGCAGAGATAGAGTCCCCTTCAGTTAGCCTTCCATGTTCTATGTACACTGTCACCTCCCAGGACCACACACGCAGGGACAAAAGTACACACAGCTGGGACAAGAGGCACGGAAAGTGGCGGGAATCTCAGCTGCAGGGCTAATGACCCCGTTTTGTGAGGGGTGTCCACAGGCTCAGTCCTGAGGGTCCTTTGCAAGTAACAGCACTGCTCTGGTGATGCTGTTATGCTTGGAGGATAGTGTTTGAGAATGCCCGCCTGCCTGCCTCTCCCAGAAATACATTTAAGACCTGCCCTGACTCTTTGTTCTGTGACTGCAAGCATTCATGTAACCGCTGCTGCTTCTTCTTCCTCTTCTTCTCTTCTTTCTGTTTTTAAAGATGTATTTATTTCTTTTATGTATATGAGTACACTGTTGCTGTCTTCAGACACACCAGAAGAGGGCATCAGATGTCATTACAGATGGTTGTGAGCCACCTTGTGGTTGCTGGGAATTGAATTCAGGACTTCTAGAAGAACAGTCAGTGCTCTTAACCTCTGAGTCACTTCTCCATCCCCCCCCCCCTCCTGACACACACACACACACACACACACACACACACACACACACCCCGCCCCATTTTTGAGACAGGGTTTCTCTGTGTAGTTCTGGCTGTCTTGGTACCCGCTCTGTAGATCAGGCTACTCTTGAACTCAGCAATCCACCTGCGTCTGCCTCCTCATTGCTGGGATTTAATGCCTGTGCTGGCCACACACATTAACAGCTTCTTGTTAGAACATATTCAGGGAAATCTAAATCTATGTTCCCAAAACATGGCTCCTTTGGGGTGGAAGCTGGGTTTTGACAGCTGTGGTGCTCAGTGGGGGCCTTAGAACATCGTTTTCACTAGAGGAGTCGCCCAAATCAGTGCCCTGTGCCAGGACAGGCCTTTATGCCCACTTTGTGCCCAGTTTGCTTCCTCAGCTTGGCAAACTTTTTGGAGCCTGGACATCCCTTTTGGTCTGACCAGTGGCCACTGGTCTGTGTGGAGCTGGTTAGCCATTCCCTCACGGGGAACACTAATTTGGGTTCAACACTAATAAGAGTTGTCTCAGAGCATTCCTGTGTGCACGGTTGAGTAGGAGCATTTGCTTCAGAGCATTCAAATGTTTTCATCTGTGGCTCACCGGACACCTCCAACTCTCTCTCCTGCTCACTGCAGCCTCGCCTCTTTGAGTTCACAAATGTTAGGACATATGTGTAATCATCACAACACACTAAACTGAAAGTCCTAAGCCATTGGACTACAGATGAGTCGTGGGCAACCTACTCTAATTGAAACTTAAAAGCATGTATGAGCCCAGGCATGGTAGTACATGCCTGGAAACCCAGCACACATACATGGAGCATGCGTATGCCACGGTACATATGTGGGGGGGAGAAGAGAACTTTCTCCAGTCAGTTTTCACCTTCCATCAGCTTCTGGGGATCGAACCCAGGTCTTTAGGCTTGCATTAAGCAAACAAGACCCACTGAGCAGTCTTGACAGCCTATGCAATCAATCGGTCATTATTATTAATGTGTGTTGTATATTTATGCACGCATATGTATACATGGTATGCTGGTTGAGGTCACAGGACAACTTTGTGGAGTTGGTTGTTTCTTTCCACCATTGCATGGGAATTAAATTAGCATGGTTGTCAGGCTTGCTCTGTAAGTATCTTTACCCACTGAGTCATCTTCTGGGCCCTTTATTTATTTATTATATGTAAGTTCACTGTAGCTGTCTTCAGACACACCAGAAGAGGGCATCAGATCCCATTACAGATGGTTGTGAGCCACCGTGTGGTTGCTGGGATTTGAACTCAGGACCTCCGGAAGAGCAGTCGGTGCTCTTAACCCCTGAGCCATCTCCCCGCCCCCCTTTTTTAAATAGGGTCTCATGATGTAGTATAGTGGGTCTAAAGCTCACTGTGAAGATCAGGCCGTCCTTGAACTTATGACAGTTTGCTTGCCTCTGCCTTCTGGATGTTGGGCTGCAGGCATGTGTCACCATGCTCAGCTTAGGGTAGTTCAGTTTTCAAACCCCTGGGGGCTGAGAGCAACAGAAATTCTTACAGAGAGAAAAGGGAAGAATTAACTGGGTCTGACCAACTCTCTAACTATCGATGTTAGGAATGTTAAAATACAGCAAAGTCGTAGAGATAACGGGCAAGTATTTTCTGTCACAGTATAATTTATCCTAATGACCATCTGCACTTTTAAATGTGGCTGAATGCCCCCAAATCACAGGACCTAACCACAGCAATCAATCATATAGATTCTGATTTATTTGTTTGTTTGTTTGGTTGGTTGGTTGGTTTTTCGAGTCAGGGTTTCTCTGTGTAGCCCTGGCTGTCCTGGAACTCACTCTGTAGACCAGGCTGGCCTCAAACTCAGAAATCCGCCTGCCTCTGCCTCCCAAGTGCTAGGATTACAGGCGTGCGCCCCCACCGCCTGGCGTAGATTCTGATTTATAGGGGTAAGGTAACTTGATGACACAGACTCCAGATGGTGCACATGCTAACTAGCCCTTTGTCGAACCCGGACTTGGACCTCTTGAGGCAACTTCTCCATCATTTCCTATTAGAGAACCTGAACGCTCTTGAGTTGACTCTTCTTATCCAGATTATACAAAACCAGTCCGTTTCCGATGAGTGTGGCGTGGATGGCTATTATTGTGCTTGTTTGGTTTTTAATTGGCCAAAATCCAGAGCCCAGAGAGGCTTCGTAGGAATTTTAAGTGCAGGAATAGGAATTTTAAGACAAGATAAATTTACTTAAAAAGAACAAAAACATACTTTTAAAAAATTTAACATGAGCATTGCGGGGGTGATTCAGAAGTTAAAGGTGCTTGTTGCCAATCCTGATAGCCACACACACACACACACACAAAAGACTGACTTCTGCAGAATATGTAGTCTGTCGCCTCCTGGCGACAGAAGTGTATGCGCCCTGTGGGAAATCTCCAGAATTAAGTCTGGACGGGGTGGAGCAGAGCTGCGGAGAAACGGTTCCTGGCAGAATCTGTGGCCAGTCCTGGCGAAGCCCCGGCGGGGGCGGGCTCCAAATCTAAGACCCTGGGGGAAGCACTGAAGAGCACAGTGGCGGAGGGACCGGCACCCGCGGACGAAGGACGCGCACCTATTGGGCTTCTGAGTTGTCTCTAATACGAGCTGCCCTCTACTGTTCCTGCTGTGTGCCCGCTCCGGGCCTCAATTCTGTTTAAGAGCCCAGAATGAAGGAGCAGAAGGCAGGGAAGAGAGCAAAATCTGACCTCAATAGATGGGCCTGTGATTAGCACGGCAGCAGCTTTTCCCACCACAACGGAAGCTGTACGAAGGGGAAGGAGTCTGCCCTGGCTTAGGTATCGGGAAGTAGATACAACAGTAGAGGGTACGTGCAGGTGACAACGGTGCAGGTGACGACGGTGCAGGTGATGACGGATTTAAGGAATTTGTAATTTTTATTTATTTATTTATTTATTTATTTATTTATTTTAAGATTTACTTATTATATGTATATGAGTACACAGTACACTGTAGCTGTTAGACACACCAGAGGAAGGTGTCAGACCCCATTACAGATGGTTGTGAGCCACCATGTGGTTGCTGGGAATTGAACGCAGGACCTCCGGAAGAGCAGTCAGTGCTCTTAACCGCTGAGCCATCTCTCCAGTCTAATCTCTTATTTATTTTTTTTCAAAAATATTTAATTGCTTGCTCAGACAAAGCAGACTATCTTGAGAACTGTTTAACTCAATAAACAGTTCTCGCTGAGATACAGGTGTGGCTGACCAGGTGGTCTCAGCACAGTGATTTCTGGATTTCTACAGCTGGGGGATGCTATCCTGTCATTCACCATCTGCAGAATAAGTGATCCCAGCTGGTAGGAGGGGTCGGGAGTAGCTGGTGTTCATGGACATTTTACCTCCACTCCCAGCCTCCCCCTGGGTAAAAATATTGGGGGAGGGTCCAATCCTGGAAGCCAAAGGCTAGGAGTGTGTGGAGGCGAGGAGGTGTTCTTTGGATAGCCCTCTTTGATCTCACCTTTAAACAAAGCCTGCTGGGTTTCCAGGCTGGCTTTGGCATTTGGATAAGACCAGCTCCCATCTTCCAACCTTGTAGGCGGCTGTAGGCATGTGCTTGACCTCAAGGTTTTCTGGCTACAGAAGGCAGAGCCACCCACTCGTGGGTCGTTGAAGACTAGAAACCGAAGAGCAGAAGCCAGTGCCAAGAGGCTAGAGAGACAGGACAGCTATGACTACAACGTCCTTACACTGTTGGTTAATATTTGCCGAGACCGAACCTTGCACTTGCTGGCGAAAGGTTGAGGGAAGAGAGCTTTCACACATCAGAACCGTGACCCTGTGAAGCGGGGATATCTTGGGGGGAGAGCTAAAGAAACCAGTTATCCCTATAGCAGTGATGGGGACGAGGGAATGTGAGAACCAATTTGCACTTGCCCCACCGGAGGTTTCTTTCTCTTGATATGCGCTCGATTGTAAAATAATGTACGAACGTTTGTTTGTTTGCAAGCTGCTTCCCCTCCTCCACCCCTCCTTGTTTTTTCCTCTGTTCTTGTGAACCAAGGTGTCTGTGTAGCCTGGGCTGACCTCCAGCGCTCCACTGTTCGCCATAAAGGTGTGTGCCACCACGCCTGGCTTCCTTCCAACTTAATGCCCCTACGCGGATGATTCTACCCACACACATACTCTGTCTGGTCCAGTGTGTGTGTGTGTGCGTGTGTGTGTGTGTGTGTGTGTGTGTGTGTGTGTGTGTGTGTGTGGTGTTATTCTATTATATACCAAAGTTTATTTCTTCTCTGTTTGCTTGATGATTGACATCTGAGTTGTTTCCAGTTTTTCCAGGCTGTAAACAATGCTGTATTTTTGAAGAGTTTTTGAACATAGGCATAACAGGTTCTCCAAGGCAAACCATAGATCTCCTGGTGTTTGCTGGTTCCGAGCTATTTATTTTTTTTTAAAGATTTATTTATTATTATATGTAAGTACACTGTAGCTGTCTTCAGACACACCAGAAGAAGTCGTCAGATCTCTTTACGGATGGTTGTCAGCCACCATGTGGTTGCTGGGATTTGAACTCAGGACCTTTGGAAGAGCAGTCAGTGCTCTTAACTGCTGAGCCATCTCTCCAGCCCCTCAGAGCTATTTATAACCTAAATTTGCCAACACCCAAACTTCTCTCCTAGGTTGCTGTCCCAACTTATGTTTTCTTGGTCGGTAAAGCAGTTTTACTAATCACAACTGTTGGCACAAAACCACAGTTCTCATCTCAGAGGGGATCAGGGATAGTTTGTTCTGCAGGCAGATATGAGTAACATGGTCTGGGAACGCAGACAGATTCAGGTCTGCACAGATACCATGGTCCACTATGGTCTTAGTTCCAGGAGACTTTATTAGTTGCAGAACACAGAAAATAATAAATCAAAGTACTTACTGTGATGTGGGCTACAGTTTGGGGGTTATAGCAAAGGAGGGAAAATTCTATGATAGGCTCCAGATATTAGCTGATAACAGTCTGAGGTTTTGGACTGTTGAAAGCCAGTGGTCTGCCAAAAATACATTTTAAGATGTTAGGTCAGACGGGGGTGGCGGGGGAGGGAGGGAGGTGGTAAACAATGAAGGCTTTGAGACTGACTGAAAGAGCCCAAGGACTCCACAATCTCCAAGTTCAGTCACTTGGCCTCATAGAATCGTTAGCCCAAGTGCACCGCCCCCCGTTTCTTTTGGTATCTCTAGTTCCTATACCACCACTTGGCACTGTCAGAAGGAATCTGTTCATTGGGTGAGGCAGAAACTGTGGGAGGCGTTTAATCGAGGCTCTGCTGTTGTGAATTTAACTTGCAGGTCCTGGCTGCCAAAACAAGTAAGTCTCTTTTGTGTGGGCGTAATGTAATTGTGCATTGACATGAAATTTGATGTATAGAGGGGCCTAGAGGTACAGTGCAGCTCTCCTGTCACACCCCTCAGGCTGCGCCTCTCGGGCCACGCCCCCAACAGCTTCCCCTAGCAGCACGCCCCCTCGTGCTCTACTGAGTCAGCAATACAGAAAGGCCCAGATGGAGGATAAACTCAGTCACCTTTACAGTCTGGGATCAATATGTCATGTATGAGGCAGCATGTCCTGTAGCCCAGGCTGGCCTTGATCCTTATGTAGCAGGGGAAGACTGAACTTCAGATCCCCCAGCTGCCCTCCATCCCCACCCCAGGTGTGCACCACTGTATCCAGGCTGCTTGATATTTGGAACAGGGCCTTGCTCTACTTGCTGATTTGTCCTTGAACTCAGTGGCCCCTTGCTTCCTTCCGCACTCCCTCAACAGTTCCCCAGTGCTAGGATCACAAGATGCCACATTCGAAGTTCTGTTCACTCGCTCTTTCCACAGCATTTATTTGCAGGCAGCTTCACTGTAGACTGACAGACTGAGGAGGGAATCTCTCCATGGCAGACTCCAGTCGGGTCTAGGCTTGCCTCTCATGAATTATCACTGGCTGTCAAAATCGAGACTCCCTTGAGCTCCAAGGCTTTTCCTGATCTTTTGTTTCTAAAGAAAACATTATGTTAAAGGGGAGAGAGAGAGAGAGAGAAAGAGAGAGAGAGAGAGAGAGAAACATTTTATTCAAAGAAAACCATAGCAACAGGTGTAGAGACTATCACCTTCTGTAAGGAAGCAGAAACCAGTGACAAAGGCAATTCTTTTTTTTTTTTTAAAGATTTACTTATTTATTATATGTAAGTACACTGTAGCTGTCTTTAGACACCCCAGAAGAGGGCATCAGATCCCATTACAGATAGTTGTGAGCCACCATGTAGTTGCTGGGATTTGAACTCAGGACTTTTGGAAGAGCAGTCAGTGCTCTTAACCTCTGAGCCATCTCTCCAGCCCCAAGGCAACTCATCAGGACGACATTTAGCTGGGGCTGGCTTACAGGTTCAGAGGTTCAGTCCAGTATCATCAAGGCAGGAGCATAGCAGCATCCAGGCAGGCATGGTGCAGGAGGAGCTGAGAGTTCTACATCTTCATCTGAAGGCTGCTAGCAGAATACTGGCTTCCAGGCAGCTAGGATGAGGGTCATAAAGCCCACACCCACAGTGACACACCTACTCCAACAAGGCCATGCCCACTGCAACAAGGCCATGCCCATTGCAACAAAGACACATCTACTCCAACAAGGCCACACCCCCTAATAGTACCACACCCTGGCCCAAGCATATACAAACCTTCATAGAAGCCAAGATTAATCATTAAAAAGAGGATGTCCAGGTGCTCCCCACACACAGTCTTTCCTAACCACATGGCTTCCAGTCACAAGCTTGAAGTGTCAGCTCTGGGATATGGCACTCTTTGGAAGCTGAGCTACCTGTATGGAGCCTGACCTGTGCTTGGGGCTGTGCCAAGTCTGTCTCTGTGAGCCCAAGTCCCAGTCTGCCCAGTGGAGAGAGTAATGAAGTAATACAACTGTCCTCAAGTATCCACAGGAGACTGGCCACAGGACCTTATGTGAACCCTGAAACCTGTATATGCTTGTCCCTTACATAATGGTTGAACTTTTGCATAGAAACTATATATATTATCTTGTAAACTTTTTAAATCATTTCTAGGTTACTTGTTATACATTATACTTCATAATGATATATAAGCATATATAATTGATATATTTACAATTTATATTATATTTATAATTTATAACATTATAATTTATATGTATATAATATACTTATAAGTATATATAATATATACACATTTTATATATATGGTGGTTTGAATATGCTTGGTCCAAGGAGTGGCACTATTTGGAGGTATGGCCTTGTTGGAATAGTGGCCTGGTTGGATTGGAGTGGGTGTGGCCCTGTTGCAGGAAGTGTGTTACTCTGGTTGTAGACCCTCTTTCAGACCCTCTTCCTAGCTGCCTGGAAGCCAGTCTTCTTCTGTTTGCCTTTGAAACAAGATGTAGAACTCTCAGCTCCTCTAGCACCATGCCTGCATGGACACTGCCATGCTCCCTCCCACCATGATGAATGGACTGAACCTCTGAACCTGTAAGTGAGCCCCAATTAAATGCTGTCCTTATAAGAGTTGTCTTGGCCATGGTGTCTATTCACAACAGTAAAACCCTAGCTAATATTATATACATTCATATACATCCTATATAATAACAATGTAAATGTTGTCTGAATAGGTGTTAGAGGAATTAATGACAGGAAGTACTCATGTTTAGCACAAATAAGATTTCCTTCTCTAGCATTTCAATGTACAGTTAGTTGAAGTCACAGAATCAGAATCTGTAAATTCAGGAGATTGCCACTCCAAGAGCTTCTGCAGACTGGGCCTCATAGAGCCTCGAGATGTATCAGGTCATTTTAGGTGTAACAAAGGACAATTCACAAAGGATTAACCAAGGCATAGAGAACACACAAGGAAGCAGGAGTCACACAGTCAGTCTTGCCATCCCTTAGCAGTGTGTAATGGGCCATACCACAGAGATTCCAGCAGAGGAACCTTGGTCAGATGGGTGATGCCAGTCAGAGTCTTTCCCAATCCCTGGCCTCTGAGAAGAGAGGAAACTGAAATTAAATTAAACTAAACTAATAAGCAAATAAACAAACTCTTGACACAGGTAAGGTAGGACAAGCCTATAATACCTTATTCAGGGGCAGGAGGATTGAGATAGCAAATCAGCCTGGGCTATATAATTAGACACTGTCTTAAGTCCTACTCTGAAAAGGGAGAAGAAAGGAGAGTAGTAGTCGGAGAGTTTTGTTTGCTTTGCTTTTGAATAATGAGCCTTCATGAGCTTACAGATCCGTGGTGAATGCTATGGGGTGCTGGGAAGGTGGTGTGCCCAGAAAGGAGAGGGAAGCTTCAGACACCAGCCCCTCCCTGAGAATCTTGCCTTGTGCATTTCTTTCATCTGGTAGTGCCTGATTTGTGTCTTAATAAGCCAGTAAACAAAAGGAAAACACCTCTTTGAGTTTTATAAGTTGCTCTGGCAAATTGTGTGTGTAGGAAGCTAAAACAAGAACTTTCCCTGGTCCAAGAACTGAGAATGTCATCTCGGGCCTTCAGAATACATGTCCCCATCTCCTGGACTCACCTCTCTGGTGTACCCACCAGTGTATTTTACAGATGCCTTGACTGATGACTTTTTGTTCTGTAGAACTAGAAAAATCATCTGAGACTTCTTCCACAATGGGACATGGGCTTTGGGGTAACCCAAATCTGTGTTCCTAGGTCACGGTCACTCAGAATGGCTCCAAGATAAACAATGTCTTATTCCCTTCAAGAGCTGCTGGCCAGCCAGTAGTGGTGCATACCTTTAATCTTAGCATTCAGGAGGCAGAGGGCAGAGGCAGGTGGATCTCTGAGTTTGAGGCTAGCCTGGTCTAAGAATGATTTCCAGGACATCCAGGGCTACAGAGAGAAACCTTGCCTTACTTAGGGTTTATTGCTGTGAAGAATCACCATGACCACAACTCTTATAAATGAAAACATTTAAGCGGGCCTGGCTTACAGTGTCAGAGGTTCAGCCCATTATCATCATGGTGGGAGCACGGCAGGAACCAGGAAGACATGGTGCTGGAGAAGGAGCTGAGAGTTCCACATCTTCATCTGGAGGCTGCAGGAGACTCTGGTCGTACTGGGAGTAGTTTGAGCAAACAAGACCGCAAAGCCCCCCCCTCCACTGTGACACACTTCCTCCAACAAGGCCACACCTACTTCAACAAGGCCACATCTCCTAATAGTGCCACTCCCTATGGGCCAAGCATCCAAACACATGAGTCTCTGGGGGCCACACCTATTTAAACCACCATAAACCCTGTCTCAAAAAACCACAAGGTGGGGGTCAGAGGGGAAGAACCGTGGTTTTGACTTGACACATCTGTGTTATTTGTCCTTTTAAGCTTTTTTCTGTTTCCTCTCCAGCCCCACCTGTCTCTCTGTGTTTCTAATGCAGTTCTTGGTTGGCAAGCAACAGAGACTCCTGATATAATTTGTGTCTCTCGGGCTGGAGAGGTAGTTCAGCAGTTCAGAGCACTGGGCTGCTCTTCCAAAGGACCCAAGTTCAGTTCTCAACACCCACACAGTGCCTCATAACCTTTTAGAACTACAGTTCCAGAGGATCTGACACCTTCTTCTAGCCTCTGTGGGCGCCAGGCACACTCCCAGTGCACAGACAAAACATACATATTTATTATGGGAAAAATGCATATTTAGAATTATCCAGCTGGACTCAGTTTAGATGATCCTGATATTCTTGGCAATATTCAGAGTGCCAGGCAGAAGCCATAGAGCTTCTTCACTACCTTTTCGATCTGGTGCTTGTCAGCCTTGTCCTACCCAAGGAGTTCATGTGTGTTGTTATCTTGAGTCTTTTTCATGGCTGGTTGTGTGGTTGGGAGTTGTGGAGAACAGGTGATGAAGGTGTAATGGTCAGCCTTGTTTCTCCTGGGTGTGCTCCTGAGAGGGTGTTCCTGCTGCCTCTGGAGCCACAGGTAGGAAGTATAGCTCTTTCTCTGTGACTGGGGATGCCTCTCAGCATGGCCTTCGTAGCTGTAGGATAGCAGATTCTTTAGGTAGCCCTGGTTACAGAGTCCATGTGCATCTTCTGTTCTTGCTCCCCTTCCTGATTTGCTGATGGATGGACAGAGCAAACTCTGAGATGGGCAGCTGAATGCCCTGCTTGGAGTGAGAGCTGGCTTCTGTGTGTGTGATGATGTAATCTCTTCTGCCGTGGCCAGAGGCTCTGGTGGGCAGAAAACAGAGGCACTGGATCAGGTTCTGAGAGATCAGTCCTTTCTGCCTTTCTTTACACATCCTGAAACTGTCTGCAGATACTGCTTTGTCCAAGACTTTATCCAACCCACTTTGGAAAAGGGACAGACCCCATGCTCAGTTCTATCACTCTCTAAAAAACTGTAAGTCCTTTAGATCAAGTGGAGTCATGCTGACGAGATGGACCTTCTTGGGGGAACACTCTAGGTCAGCTTGAGTTCAGGCTTGCTATATTCTGCTTCTATTCACTAATAAGAGTATGTGATCAGTAATAAGATATAAGTAATAAGGTAAGTCATAAGTAATAAGAGTATTTCTATATGCTCAGCCCAGGGTGTGTCAGTATTAGAAGTTGTGGCCCTTTTGGAGTATGTGTGGCCTTGTTGGAGGGGGCATGGCCTTGTAGGAGTAGCTGTGTCACTGTGGGTGTGGCTTTAAGATCCTAATCCTAGCTGCCTGGAAGCCAGTATTCTGCCTTCAGATGAAGATATAGAACTCTCAGCTCCTCCTGCTCCATTCCTACCTGGATGCTGCCATGTTCCCACCTTGATGATAATGGACTGAACCTCTGAACCTGTAAGCCAGCCCCAATTAAATGTTGTCCTTATGAGAGTTGCCTTGGTCATGGTGTCTGTTCACAGCAGTAAAACCCTAAGACATGCTGAGCCTTAACAGAGCAGAGTCACATGGCACCCAGGTCTTGAAAGGTGCAAGAATGCCAGGCGGTGGTGGCGCACGCCTGTAATCCCAGCACTCTGGGAGGCAGAGGCAGGCGGATTTCTGAGTTCGAGGCTAGCCTGGTCTACAGAGTGAGTTCCAGGACAGCCAGGGCTATACAGAGAAACCCTGTCTCAAAAAAACCAAATCCAAAAAAAACCCACACACACAAAAAAAACAAAAGGTGCAGGATCCCACAACCTGGCCTAGCAACAAAGCTAGGAACAGTTTCCCACTAAGAGAAACTCACTGAAGTAGAGCAGCTTTATCCCAAGCCCTACGAGTTTCTTTTATTATATGTGAGTACACCATACTGTCTTCAGAGTCTTCAGACACTCCAGAAGAGGGTGTCAGATCTCATTATGGATGGTTGTGAGCCACCATGTGGTTTCTGGGATTTGAACTCAGAACCTTCAGAAGAGCAGTCAGTGCTCTTAACTGCTGAGCCATCCCTCCAGCTCTAGGAGTTTCCTTTAAGCTATCTGATTGCCACTAAGAAGTCAAGTGTCAGAGACTTGCATATGTCTTTAGCCCCAGCACTGGGGAGGCAGATCTCTGCGAGTTTTGAGGCCAGCCTGGTCTATATAGAGAGTTCCAGGACATCCAGGACTACATAGAGTCCCTGTGTCAAAAAAAAAGCAACAACAAAAGTAGCCTGTACTGAGAGTGTGGGCTGTGCATTATGAGGTACTTGGCAATTAGGATGTCCACACAGGATCTGTCTTTTGAATATGTTCAGTTTTATTTACACAAGCACTAATATAAAAATTAAACAGGCACCTCAACTCCATTATCAATACATCCTTTCAAAATGCTTTATATAATAAATAAATAAATATATTTATAGTTATTTATTAATAAATATAATAATATTTATTAATAATGTAGATCATAGGGCAGTGGGATGAATCAGACACAGCTGTTTCTAGGCTAGCTGCTTCTAGCCCAGGGAGTTAGACACACACACATACACACACACACACACACACACACACACACAAATACTGAACTTGCCTGATGCCAACAGTTGTTCTGGTTGGTTGATGGGTTGGTTTGGATATTCTGTAGCCCAGCTTGTCCATGAAGTCCCCATCCTCCTGCCTCTGATTCAAAATTTATTTATTTATTATTATATGTAAGTACACTGTAGCTGTCTTCAGACACTCCAGAAGAGGGCATCAGATCTTGTTATGGATGGTTGTGAGCCACCATGTGGTTGCTGGGATTTGAACTCAGGAATTTCGGAGCAGTCCGTGCTCTTAACCACTGCTGAGCCATCTCTCCAGCCCTCTCCTCTTTGTTTTGTTTTGTTTTGTTTTGTTTTGTTTTGACAGAGTTTTACTATATAGCCCTGTCTGGTTTAGAACTCACAGAAATCCACCTGCCTCAGCCTTCCAAGTACTGGCATTTACGGCATGTGCTGCAGCACCTGGCTTTTTGCATGTCTTCATTGATGCAGAGAGGCAGGGACTAGAGTAGCAAGTTTGTTTGTTTGTTTGTCCTGTGTGTAGCATACAGGTTGACAGAGACACAGAGGCAGGATGAACTGAGCAGCTGAGAGGGCACAGAGCAGCTCCCGGAAGTTTTCAGAAGCCCCTGGCAGTCATGTTGCCTGGCCCCAGGTCAGAACAAGCTCCTTGATGAACCTTTGGCTCTTCCCGTGGGAGAGCTGCTAGGCTACTGTTCCCTCTGTCCTTGCTGCCCTCTGGGATGTCTTCCTTTCTCAGAACCGTCTTGACATTCTGCACTGAGTCTTGGGAAAATGTTCTGATTGCACAAAGGTCTCAGCTGAAGGCGGGAGGCATCAGCGGCACAAGCCTTTAAACCTTACCTAGCACTTGGGAGGCAGGAGGCAGGAGGCAGGCAGATCTCTGAGTTCAAGACCAGCTTGGTCTACACAACAGCCAGGGCTCAGAGAAACCTAGGGAAAGGGGGAACTTTTTTTTCTTTCAAAGGGGAAAGAAAGGATGCTGACTGTGGTTGAGATGAGCTGGAAGGGAGCTCGGGGCCTCCCCTCTCCCCCAACTCGGTGCAGCCCAGAGGCACTTTCATGACTTGAATAAGGAGCTGGAAGAGGCTCAGGCTGTGTACTGCCCGGATTACCAGGCATGGCGCCCACTGGAGCTGCTCCAGGATTGTATGCTGCTGAGTCGGGTGACCAGCCTCATGGTGCTGAGCAGTGCTACAGACCTCTGTGGTGATGTCTCCATGAGTCCCCTGTCCTGCCTCATCCTGCTCCTCTGTGTGCCTGGTGAGCCTTTCAGTAGCCAGAAGTCATGGGAGGTTTCAGGGAACCAGCGCCTCAGAGTGGCCCCTCCACTGACCTAAACATCTCTTGGGAGGCTGTAGCTTGCCTTCTGAAAGACTCCACCATTAGACACAATGGCTATCTTTCTGTCCCTCAATACTGCCAACGAAAGGCTCTAGCCAGAGAACACTTTACTGCTTGTTGTTGGGTGGGGGAGGGGGATAGCTTTGGGCACAGTGTATTCAGATGCTGATTTTTGTGCCTGGGTATCTCATTACAATCATTGTCATGGTTATTGTATCATCATCTCCAGTAGAGAGAGAAGAGGAGTGGTGGCCAGGAGGAGAGGGTCCCTCTGGATGAACTGGTCTCCAAGGGATTCCCAGTGAGGACACACATGGTCCAGAGTCATGTGCCAGTAACACAGGGCCCATGACTGGGCAGTAGATGGCTTAGAGAGTTAGAATAGATGAATATCTGTCAGGCCACAGTGCTTAAGGCTTGTTAATAAACTTAATAGGCCTTTGTGTCAATTATGTGGGAGCTAGGACGGGAACAGATAAGGCTATCATCCCTGAATTACTGCCTATGGCACTGCCAATGTTATCTGCAGGAAGCCCTGTCAAGGTCCCCCTCTTCCTAAGACTATCTGTGTCCCCTCCGTGCAGAGGATATTTTCTCCAGAGAACCCACTGCCGTATCCACTTACTTGTGGTTTCTGCCAAAACGCCAGTCAACTACTTTATGAACAGTAGTCGATTGATTCCTCTTGATTAGACGCTGAAATAATTTAAAGGTGGAAAAGGTGGTGTCTTTAATAGTGTATCTGGTATCCACTAAAAAAAAAAAAAAAGACTTTTAACTTAGCCAGGGCTGGAAAGATGGCTCTGTGATTAATAGCCAGCTGCTCTTGCAGAGGACAACAGTTTGGTTCCCAGCCCTCGGCTGGGGTGGCTGACAGCTGCCTGTGGCTCCAACCCCAGGGATCTGACACATTCTTCCGTTGTCTGTGGGCACTGGCATGTACTTATGCACGCATATGTATTTAAAAAGTTAATTTGAAACTGATCAACAGGCACCTGAAATCTAAGCCAGAAACAGGGTAAAGCCATTTACTGTGCAAACCTGGCAGCTGCCCTCAGAATCCATGTCAAGGTAGAAGGAGAGGGACGGCCATCGACACAAAGTTGTCCTTTGACCTCCACACATGTACCATGGCACGTATGCTCACACACACACACACACACACACACACACAAATTTAAAGGCTAAAACCACTATTTTCATGGTTATATATGTCAAGTAATTTTTTTTTAAATATAAGATCTCTCTATATAGCCCTGGCTGTCCTGGAACTCCCTGCGCAGACCAGGCTGCCCTTGAATGTATGTACAGGCACACTGAGATCCACGTGCCTCAGCTTCCTGAGTACTGAGATTAAGGGTATGTGCCACCACACCTGGCTTCAAGTCACTTTTTCAAAAAAAAAAAAAAATTGTGCAAAAGGCAAGAGATTTATTATTTCAACGTGCCAGGGTTGCCCGTCCTACCTCGACGAGATGATCCTGAAGGAACATTGTAAGCAGTTTATACGCTTTAGGGGTGTCAGTCACATCAGCAGAAGTTATACTTTAAACCTATTAATGTGTGCTCTACCTTTATCTGGGACTTCCTGGAGGGTCAGTACATTCTGAGAATGGTTTGCCCAGGCTGGGTCTTCCCAGAGGGCCAGGTTGTTCCCAGAATGGGCAGTGGGGGGCCACAGATTATTATCTCCCATTACCCCCTTTTCTTTGGTCTTCTATTTTAATCTTAAAATTTTAGAGTTTGCCCTCCTGGTCTAGCTGTAGATTTTGTCTGATTACCATGATCTGCACAGCATTAATACATTCTCTAATAAAAACAACTAATTTATTAAAAAATATAGGTCCCAGCCGGGCGGTGGTGGCGCACGCCTGTAATCCCAGCACTCTGGGAGGCAGAGGCAGGCAGATTTCTGAGTTCGAGGCCAGCCTGGTCTACAGAGTGAGTTCCAGGACAGCCAGGGCTACACAGAGGAACCTTGTCTCGGAAAAAAAAAAAAAACAAATCCAAACAAAAAACAAAAAAATATAGGTTCCTGTCAAAGTATTAAAAGGAGACTAAGAAGCAGACCAAGGAGGGGAAGAAGGTGTGGCAGAGTTCCATTCCAGGCGCTCCACATAGGATTATTAAAAATAATAATCTCTTTTCTAATTCTTCTTGATGTTTCTGAATTTTATCTCTGACTATCCCTGACTTGTTGGCATAGAAGCAACATTTCTCTTGTAGGGCCACACATACACCTCCCTTGTCAGTGGTTAGGAGGTCTAACCCAAGCCTGTTCTGTAAGACCACTTCTACCAATGAATCTACCTGATCCTGAACAGATCAGAATACCATATTAACATCATCGATTAACTTCTGAGAGAGCTTTTTGAACAAGTCTACCGCTATTCCTATTCCCACTGAGCCCATAACATCTCCAGTTATTCCCAGCCTGATGAGGAGGGAAATGAACTGAAATGCCCTCCTATGTCTGGGAGTGAAGGTGGGAAGTGGGGCAGGCTGGTCCCCAGGGAGCATTTCTACATCTGTAGGAGCATAGCAGGAGAGACAACCCCATCCAATTAGGAGGAAGGGATGGATAGGCCATCTTATCTCAGCACACAAAAGCTCTCCCCTTTCTTAAGCCCTGGAAGCATTAATGACTTGGTTGCAAGAAACAAACATAGCTAAACCTAAATCTACACCAAAAGATTTCTGAATTGGTTAAAGAAACAGGTTGAGTTACTGAACCCAGTGGGTTTACCTTAAAAGGTCTTATGGGGCTGCACTTTGCATTTTCTAGGATGGTAAACCAGAGTCATTTAGCAGGGGTACCATTAGGGGCCAGGCAGCCCCCATAGCGAGGCACAGCCAACAATCATCAGCCAATGCAGGGTTGGAAAAGTTAAGAGCTGTCAAAAGAGTATAAGTGGCTGTCAGTATATCAGAAGTCTAAGGATCTATATCAGTATCTCTAGACTTTGGTAGCAAAAGTGGGTGATAATGAAGTTGAGGCAACAGGTTATCAATCTGTGCCTGGACTTGCTCCTGTGCTCTTTGGGTCCTAATGTAGTCATTAGGTCCCCCATCTGACCCATATATTGGTGGCTCCTGAGGCCAACAAGCATGTTTGCCAACTAGGGCCAAACAGTTGGCTTGAGAATATTTCTGGCTTGTCCCTAGCACTTGGGGGGATAATTGACTAATCTCCCCCAAAGAGCCTGTGTAAGAGGTCCAGGGGGTGGCCATAAAATAGGGCACCCCGTCCTTGGTACATTCAGTGAAGGATGTATAGCAGATCACATTCATCTGATCCACAAATGAACAATTGCCATCTGGAGACTTAGGCAAAGGTTTTGGTTTGAGACACATGCGAGGATTGTTGTAGCCCTCCAGTTGAAAGACTATGAACGCCTAGGTATGCTATCCTTTCCCTGCAATCAATGGATTGAGTATATCATGGGGGAGAAGCCCGGGTACCTCCTTGGCAGTCACAGGGGTTACCATATAGCGAAATCAGAAGCTGGTGTTTGTCAGCAGGCCAATCAAGAACGCTCCTCATCTGAGTTACCATCACAGTATTCCAAGAATCATCAGCATCTTGGGTCTCTTTTGTTGTGGAGATCTTGATCTTGAGAGGATGTCCTGTTCTCTGTTCTCTCTACTCTCCAATCTGAAGGGTCACCAATCATGATGGACTTTACATGTGATGCATGAATACAGGCAGCAATTCCTTCAACCTTTATGGTGGTCAGGTGGTGAGCAGGACCAAGTAGGGGCCTTTCCACCTGGGTTCTGAGGTCTGTGCCTGATGTCGCTTCACGTACACCAGGTCTCCAACTTGGAAGATGTGTGTGGCATCAGGGGTAGAGGGAACATATGCTGCTACCAGTGGAGCCCAGACTTGCTGCTGGATGGTCTGTAGGGCCTTGAGCCTGACATATAAATCATTGTCATTATGGCAAGTGACCTCAGGGACCCCTCCCATCAGAATAAGAGGGGTAGGAGTCCCACATAGTATCGCAAAAGGAGTCAATTCAAATGTGAAGGCGTGTTCTGGGCTCGGAACAGGACAAGGGGCAGGAGCACAACCCAGTCTGTGCCAGTCTCTAAAGTCAATTTAGTGAAGGTCTCTTTTATAGTTCTGTTTATTCTTTCTCCTTGCCCTTAACTTTGGAGGTGGTAACCATAATGAAGTTTCCAATCAGTCCCCCAAAATCTGGCTAACTTCTGACTTACCTGGGCTACAAAAGCTGACCCATTATCTGGCCCAATAACCTTAGGTGTTCCAAACCTCTCCCTGGTCTCATTTCTGTGAAGTCTACCTCCCAATAAGTCCCCAGTCGATCTCCTCTGGGCCTCTTACCCATTTTTACTTTTGTTCTGCATGCATTCACTTTCTGACAGGGATTCGCAATGTCAAAATTATTAACTATTGGTCAAACTAATAAGTTCAATCTTGGGACTGAGTTCTTTGATCTCAAAACAGTTTATATGAACTTATCGCCCCTCAAATGAATCCATTGATGCTTCTATTTGATCATGAGCTGGGCTTGTCTTTGTAGTAAAATAATCTTTACCTAGGGGGTGTGCCACACCCCTCTCTTAGTGTCATTGGGGTTATTAGGGTCCTGGTGAGTCAAAGCCAGGTCTAATGTCCTGTACTCGGGCCCCTTCTCTTTACTGGGAACTGTCTAGATGGTCGGGATTAAGGGAGCCTGTTGGGCAGCTTCTCTGACAGCCTTGTCTGCCATGTTGTCCCCTCTGGCCACGGGAGAATCACCTTTTTGAAGGCCAGGCCAATGGATTATGCTCACCTTCATTGGCAAGAAGAGAGCTTTTAGCAGAGCCAAGATTTTGATTTTATTTTTGATTTCTTTTCCTCCTGATGTGAGGAGGCCTCTCTGCTGGTAGATGCCCCATGTACATGAACAGTGGCAAAGGCATACCGGCTATCCGTGTAGATGTTAACCCTTTTTCCCTCTCCCAGTTACAAAGCCTTTGTGAGGGCTATCAACTCAGCCTTCTAGGCAGCTGTCCCCTCTGGGAGGGATTGGGCCCAAATGGTGCACCGTCCGTCTACCACAGCTGCCCCTGCCCTTCTCTACCCATTTTCAAGGAAACTGCTCCCATGCGTATGCCAGGTTGCTTCTGCATCCGTCAAAGGCTGATCTGACAAATCCTTTCGCCAGCTGTGCGCTTCTGCTAACAACTGTTGACAGTCATGGATGGGAGGTTCGAGTTCTGGATCTGGGAGCAAGGTAGCCAGGTTTAGGTTTGCAGGAGGGGGAGAAAGTTACTCGGTCAGAGTTAAGCAACAGAGTTTGGTAATGGGTCATTCGGACATTGGTAAGCCAGCGGTCAGACAGTTGCTGCGAATCACTTTCCAGGGCATGTGGTGCCATTACCACCAGGTCTTGTCCTAGAGTTAGTTTGTCTGCATCTCTGACTATCGTGGCCACAGCTGCCATAATATGTAGGCAAGCTGGCCACCTCGCCACCACAAGGTCCAGTTTCTTTGACAAGTAGGTGACTGGTCTCTTCCATGGTCCCAATTTCTGTGTCAGAACCCCTTTTGATAGTCCCTTGCTTTCAGCTACAAAGAGGTGGGAGGGCTTGGTAACACCTGGGAGTCCTAATGCAGGAGCTGTCATTAAGGCCTGTTTGATGGAGTCAAAAGCCTGCTGTTCTCTTTCTCCCTAGTGGAAGGGATGTCCTGATTTTGTCAGGGGATATAAGGGAGCAGCCAGTTCAACAAAACCTGGTATCCAAAGTCTGCAAAATCCCACAGTACCCAGGAACTCCCTCACTTGTTTGGAGTCGTGGGAGGAGGAATGTGGGACACAGTCTCTTTTCTGGCATCGGAGAGCCACCACTTGCCATTCGTCAACAGGTACCCCTGGTAACCTACCTTCGTTGACAGATCTGAGCCTCCTTAGCAGAGGCTCGGTGGCTGAGTGTCTTTAGTTCAGGAGTAGCTTCTTGGTTCCATCTAGGCACTGCACTTCAGTTTTAGCTGCAACAGAAGATCATCTGCATATTGAAGTAAGGTTACCTGAGGGTTAGATTCATGAAATATGGCGAGGTCCCGATGTAGTGCTTCGTCAAAGATGAAGTGGGGGGAGTTTTTGAATCCCTGGGGCAGTCGGGTCCACATCAACTGGCCCATAACCCCCAATCCAGGGTCTTTCCATTCAAAAGTGAAATACTCCTGGCTTTTGGATGCCAATGAAAGGCAGAAGAAAGCATCTTTTAGATCTAGTATAGTGTACCAAGTCCTATATGGGGGCAAGGAGCTCAACAGGCTATAAGGGTTAGGCACAGTCGGATGTAGGTCTTTGACCCTTCTGTTTACTTCTCTGAGATCCTGTACTAGTCAGTAGTCTCCAGTTCCTGGTTTCTGAATGAGCAGGAGAAGCGTGTTCCAAGCTAATTGGCACTTGCATAGGCACCATCTCTGGCTTCCCTGGACATGGAGTGCTTCCGTACTGCTATTGGGCTGGTGAGGGCTCTTGGCTCTACATGGACAGGGGTTGATTTTTAGCTTGCCTCAGTCCTCTAGTCTCAGCCCAAGCCTGAGGGTAGGTTTGTAGTCAGTAGTCCATCTTGGAAGGGGCCTCCTTTTCAGGCTAAAACAGTTGATACTCATCTTCTAGCCACATAGTTAAGACCTGTATAGTCTCCAGTTGGTCCTAAGACTAGTGGTCCTCTCTGGTTGGAAATGAATTTGGGCTCCAATTTTAGTTAATAAATCTCTCCCCAGTAATGGGTTTGTATACTCAGGTATCAAAAGAAATGAGTTGGCTACCCGGCCCACTCTGAGATCTACAGATCTTTGGGTAGTCCATGAATATTGTTCGATACCAGTTGCCCCTTGGACCCACAATTTTTTGTTTGGCATTGGTCCTTCCATCTCCAATATCACAGAGGACTAGGCTCCCATGTCCACCAGGAACTGAATAGCTTCCCCTCCACCTTGAAATTTACCCTGGTCTCAGGGAGGGGTTCCGAGCCCCACCCTCCCTAGTCGCTATCTTCCTGAAGGGCCAATATTTTGGGCCTTAGGGCTGAGATGGAAGTTTCTTTTTCTTCCAATTGGGGTAATCTTGAACCCAGAGTACCTTCTCTTTACAATAGACACAATGGTCTCTCTCTAGTTGGTCCCTCTGGGGATCTAGTCCCATCCGTACACTTCTTTATCCCTAACTACTGTGGCCAAAATCTTCTGAAGATTCTTGTCTCCTGTCTCCTGTCTCACTTTTTCTCTCTTTCTTCTAATTCTTTTTATTTCTTAGCCTCTTTTTCTTTCTCCACTCCATTTCCCTGTTCTGGAATACCTTTTCTGCCACCTGTTCAAGATCCTTTAAAGACTTATCTCCCAGGCCCTCTAATTTCTGAAGTTTCCTCTTTATGTCCCAGCTAGACTGGTCTATGAAAGCTACCATCACTGTGGCTCTGTGCTCCTCACTTTCTGGGTCATAGGGGTTGTATTGTCTAAAGGCCTCCATCAGCCTTTCTAGGAAGGTAGTGGGCGGGGACTCATCTGGTCCTTGAATGACCCTTCTTACCTTGGCCAAATTAGTGGGGTACCTTGCCGCCCCCTTGAGACCTGTCAACAGAGCCTGGTGATAGATCTTGAGGTGCTTCCTACATTCAGAGGAGTTGTAGTTCCAGGCAGGGGGGCAGAGAGGAATCCATCATCAGTGGTAGTAGGGTTCTGAGTGGGGGTCCTATTTTCCCCAGGAACAGTTTTTCTGGCCTCTAGAATGATCCTCTCTCTTCAGTGGTAAAGAGAATCTGCAAAATCTGCTGGCAATCATCTCAGGTGGGCTGATGGGTAAACAAGACAGAATCTAGAAGGTCAGTGAGTCCCTGAGGATTCTCAGAGAAATGGGGATGTTGAGATTTCCAATTGTAATGATCTGCAGTTGGGAACGGCCAGTATTGAAACACTTGGTTGCCATCTGCATCAGGTGGCCCATAAGCTCGGAGGGGGAGGGCCAGTATCTGGAGGTGTAATCCACCTACCCTGGGTCCCCATAGCCAGTCCGGGATTACCAGACTCAGAAGGAGGAGGAGCCAAAGGTGCTGGCTGTGGTCCCTGCGGACTTAAGGAGGGTGGATAAGGGGGATGGGGATCCAGAGTAAATCAGGAGGGGTTGAGTCTCGAAGAACATTCTTTTTGGATGCAGGAGGGTCCTGTAAAGCAAGGACTGAGGTAGTAGGGGAAATTAAGAAGGGCTGGACCCAACCTGGGGGATCCGTAACCGGACTTTCCCAAACCAAAATATATGGAAATTGCTCCGCATGGCAATGGGGCCCGGGGTGGAAGACCTGTTTTCGGACTACTCGGATGAGGGTCAAGACAAAAGATCCCTCTGCTGGCCACCCAGCTCTGAACGTGGGCCACTTGGAAGAACAAAGAGTGGTCCATTTGGACTTTTTGACCTCCACAGAAAAGGTCATGGCCCCGTCTTCCAACTTCGCCCCAATGGCTTAATGTCAAACCAAAAGGAGTTGAAACAGTCTGTCCCATGTCCGTCTGTTGGTTTGTCAGAAATTAAACACCAAAAATGAAGGCAAAGAAGCAGAGACAGGCAAGGGAAATGGGCTCCTTGATCAGGATCTGATGACCCACAGATCCACAATCTCAGGGAGGAGGTACAGGTTCTTGGAGAATCTGAGTCATCCCACAGATCCTCCCTGGCCGCAGCGTTAAGACACTGTGCTTGGCCAGTTCTAGACCAGTCACAGATCACGCTGGAGTTTACGCACAAAATGAGAGTAAGAAAAATACAAACAATAGACATGGAGAGGAAATCACACAGACAACAGACATTCTACCTGCTCTGGTGATCCCTCCAATTGCTGGGGTCTGGTACTGAGAAGGGGAGAGGCTTCCCGGTCAACGCACCAAATGCAAGACTCGAAGAGTCTTGCTCTGGAAGACCCCCCTCTCAAGAAAACTCGGAGGTAGTAATCGATGCAAAAGGCAAGAGGTTTATTGAGCCGATGAGCCAGGGTCACCCGTCCTACCGAGACAAGACGACCCCAAAGGAACGTGGTAAAGCAGTTTTTATACTCTTTAGGAGTGTCGGTCACATCAGCAGAAGTTATACTTTAAACACATTAACATGTGCTCTATATCTGTGACTTTCCGGAGGGACAGTGCCTTCCTAGAATTGTTTGCCAAGGCTGGGCCTTCCCAGAGGGTCAGTTTGTTCACAGAATGGGCCATGAGGGCCACATGATTATTATCTCTCATAGGGAATGATACTGTTGGGAGGCGTGGCCTCATGGAAGTGTGTCATTGTCAGAGTAGGCTTTGAGACCCTCCTCCTAACCACATGGTAGCCAGTCTTCTGTTTGCCTTCAGAATAAGGTGTAGAACTTTCAGCTTCTCTAGCACCATGTCTGCCTGGATGCTCCAATACCAAGCTTACTGCCTTGATAATAGACTGAACCTCTGAACCTGTAAGCCAGTCCCAATTAAATGTTGTCCTTTATAAGAGTTGCCTTGGTCATGGTGTCTCTTCACAGCAATGGAAATCCTAATTAGATAGGGTACTTAGCTGGGCAGTGGTGGTGCATGCTTTTAATCCTAGCACTTGGGAGGCAGAGGCAGGCAGATTTCTGAGTTTAAGGCCAGCCTGATCTACAGAGTTCCAGGACAGCCAGGGCTATACAGAGAAATCCTGTCTTGAAAAAGAAAGGGCTGGAGAGATGGCTCAGTGGTTAAGGGCACTGACTGCTCTTCCAGAGGATGAGTTCAATTCCCAGCAACCACATGGTGGCTCACAACCATCTGTAACGGGATCCAATGCCCTCTTCTTGTGTTTCTGAAGACAGCGACAGTGTACTCATATAAATTAATCTTAAAAAGAAATGATTAAAAAAAAATAAAGACAGGGTACTTAGAATGTAAGAATATCCAAAAGTACAATCTAAGAACTTAACACCAAGCCTTGGAGGCACTGGCTTTTCTCTAATCCCAGCACCTGGGGAGGCAGAGGCAGGCAGATCTCTGAGTTTCCAGTCTGGCCTGATCTACAGAGTGAGTTCCAGGACAGCCAGGGCTACACAGGGAAACCCTGCCTCAGAAAAATACCAAAGAACTTTTTAAACATTTAGTGGCACATTGCTTTACATCTACAGAGTGCACATGTGTTTAAGTGCTGAAATTCTACACAACGTTTTTTTCTCTAATCACATGCACACACACATGCATATGCATACTCGCTTGCGCACGCTTGCGTGCACAGACACACATTTCGAGCATACTCTCCCCATTGTGTGGGGTCCCAGGTTGGAGCTCAGGCTGTCAGGCTTGGTGAGATGTGGCTTTACAGACTGAATCACCTCACCATCTCCCTCTAAGTATGAAAACCTCTGGGACAGACTCCTGAATCTGTTCCTGACTGCAGATGTCAATTGCAAAATGTTGTCTCTGGAATCCAGTAATTCCACCAGTTGAATGTCCTTGGGGTAGAGAGATGGCCTAGTCATTCTTGCTGAGGACCCAGGTTCAATTCACAGTGCTCACATGGTTCACCGTCATCAGTCACTCCAGTTACTGTGTATCTGATGTATCTGATCAGACTTCTGAGGGCAGTAAGCATACATGCGGTGCACATACATGTAAGAAAAATGGTAATATGCATAAATTTGGAAGCAGGAGAAATAGTCATTGGATTTGGGGACTCAAGACATTGAAGGGCTAGAGAGGTGGCTCAGTGGTTAAGAGCACTGCTCTTCCAGAGGTCCTGAGTTCGATTCCCAGCAACCACATGATGGCTCACAACCATCTCTAATGGGATCCGGATCTCCTTTTCTGGCATGTCTGAAGACAGCAATAGTGTACTCATATACATAAAATAAATCTTTAAAAAAAAGAGGGACAGAATCAGAATTTCCTTTTGGGTAATAGAGTTAATACTACAGACAACATGGGAGATCTGAAGAGAGTTCAGATCTACATTAAGAGGGGGTTCCCTTATAGATTTCAGAGGTGGTGGTAGGTTTCATGCCATGCAGTTTGGTAGTCTACAGTCCTGTAGTCCAGCTGTCCCTGATTCCAAGTGGGAAGGAGTATGTAGCCCTTGAGGATATGGGGGAAGGAAAGGCCCATTTAGTTAAGGTGCTTCCATTATGTGGGAGAGTGGTGTGCTGTCTTGATGTCTTGGGAGGCCCTGGTACCCTAAAATTCTAAGCAACATTTTTCTAAACACACTCCCTATTGTATGGGGTCCCAAGATGGAGCTCAGGCTGCCAGGCTTAAGAGGGGCTAGGGAAAACAAAGGGAGTCCCAAAATCCCTGTTGCATGTCTCACTTTTAATGAGAAAGCTATACAAAGCCTACCAAGGGCTCTGGATGAGGGTGACTCGACGGGATCCAATCTGAGCAGGGTTTCCCTGAGGGCCGGCCATTGGCCAGTAAATCGGGCATGTAAACCTCCTGGGGGGAATGAGGATCGGGGTGCCTGCTAATGCTATGGACACCAGGCACTGGGCGGGTTTGGGGAGTTAGGGTTACAGAATCATGGGCAGGAACTTGTCAATTGGATACGGGAAGCCAGTGAGAGACAGGCTGCTGGGATTATCTCTGAGTACAAAACCTAGCATGGTATAGCAAATTGTTTTCTGCAACCAATATCTAAAGGACCAACAGGGAAAAGAGCCCAAAGCTACCAGGGAGTGTGTGGAAGGCCCGGCGTGCCCAGGGAGCTTCTAGCACCCTTGCCAAACCTGGAGGGCAACTGTGAACAAGTCAAAATTACCCAAATATCAAGTGTCCCCCAAGAATAATGGGGAGCTGTGTCCCAAGATCAAGGACCCCGAACCAGAGCCCAGAGAGTAACCCTGGAATAGACCCTTGGCTCTGGCTGGCCTCAGACTTGCCCATTTTACCATTGATGTGCCAGGAACCGAGAGGCCCAGAGCCTGGATCCCGGCCACTCAGAGACCCTCATTACTCCAACTACAGAGACGATGAAAAGCAGAGGAGATTTATTTCAATGTGGCCACACTGGGAAGAGGAACACATGAAGTCCAGTGATTCTCACCCCAAGTTCATCTTCGGGGTCCTGTAGTATGTTTAGATTTAAATAGAGGGCAAGAGGTACACATAAAATGAGAGCCTGCTCAAGATGTGGCCCTGCCAGCAGCATTGTCTGAGCTCCAATCTCTTCTGCAAGCTCTTTACCTTCAGCCTGGCGGTGGTGGCGCACACCTTTAATCCCAGCACTTGGAAGGCAGAGGCAGGCGGATTTCTGAGTTCAAGGCCAGCCTGGTCTACAGAGTGAGTTCCAGGTCAGCCAGGGCTATACAGAGAAACCCTGTCTCGAAAAAACCAAATCCAAAAAAAAAAAAAAAAAAAAAAACAACAACAACAAAAAAAAAAACAAAAACAAAAAACCCAAAACAAAACACACACACACACACAACAAAACTCTACCTTCCAGAGGAAATTCCATTTCCTTGGGAACCATTGTTTCAATAGTCTGTTAGCCAAAGGGAGGGGCCTAAGTGTCTCTTTAGAATATCTTCATTTCTGTCAGAAACCTTGATGTCACACACAGAACTGGTAACCCCCACACTACATCCTTTTGACCGGCTGTAAAGTTTTTATCAGAAATAAATTAAGGGCTAGGGAAAACAAAGGGAGTCCCAAAATCCCAGTGACATTTCCTGGGCACCTGTCGGGATGTCTCACAGGTTAATGAGAATGAGAAATGGAAATGAGAATAACATTGAGGTTAATGTTAATGAGAAAGCTGTACAAAGCCTACCAAGAGCTCTAGAGGAGGGAAACTGCTGGATCTAATTTGAGCAGGGTTTCCCTGAGGGCGGGCAATTGGCCAGTTAAAGAATACACCCTTAAGGCTTGAGGAGCAGAACTAGTCCTTCTGGCTCACAACCTACTCCCCCCCCCCCCCCACTCTCCCCCAGGAGATCTCCAAGCATCCTCACCTGCTTGGAACAAGAGACGCAGGGAGTGACTGAACGGCACTCCGGCCCCATTTCACACTCACAAACCTACACCTGCGGGATTAGAGGCCTTGTGGACACACAAAAAGTCTCAGTTGAAAGTGGCCGGGACGAAGGTGGGACTGTGCTAGGAGACCGAGGGCTGGCTGTCGGTACAACAGGAGAGCAAAAGCCAGTAAGTGATGGGGCTTGGCTAATTTCTTGAGTTTAGAGAAAGTTCCCAAGGCAAGGAAGGATTTTTTTTTCTCCAAGTGCAAGCCATCACGCTTTTGGCTCATTGTTTGAGGTTAAATCTTATTCACTAAAGTCGGCCGATCCTAGCCCACTGGCAGGAGAGCTAAGGCCAAACTACAGGGCCCACCAATGGCTTAAAGTTCTCTCTACTTAGAACAGAAATCTCTCGGACCTGAACTTACCCCTACTGTACGGTTAATCTGTAACATCTACCTGGAATGCCTCGACGAACCTAATCGCTAGAGTCAAGTCCTCACTACCTAGCATCCTCCGTTTCTATCTTAGAGCCCATGTAATACTGTTTTTTGGTTTTGTTTGGTTTTTGGTTTTTCGAGCATGTAATATACTACCGGCAGCACCAAAAGAACACCAAGACCCCAGCCGAAGCAGCGCGCACGGGCAGTCACCGCCTCTTTGGGACGTGGCCTGACGTCAGCAGAGGCGTGGTGAGGGGCGGAGCTGCAGCCGGCTTGGGGCGGTCCTGAGCTGGGTCACGTAGCTCAGGTCTCTGGCTTGGGTCGCCTCGCGTATTTCCGCCGTCCTCCGGTCCTCGCTCGCAGTCTCTCCGCCACCATGCCTATGTTCATCGTGAACACCAATGTTCCCCGCGCCTCGGTGCCAGAGGGCTTTCTCTCCGAGCTCACCCAGCAGCTGGCGCAGGCCACCGGCAAGCCCGCCCAGGTTTGCAGGGAGGACATGGGAAGACAGTAGGGTGGGGTGGGTCGAGTGAAGAGGAATGGGGCTGGAGGCCACGACGGGCTGGCGGGTGGTGGCTGGAGCTCTCTGGGAGACCGGTGGCCCTGTAGTCAGCCTTTCAGGAGGGTTGACCGCGTGTCTGTGTCCCTCCCGCCTTGCCGCCCCTCCCCCACCCAGTACATTGCCGTGCACGTGGTCCCGGACCAGCTCATGACTTTTAGCGGCACGAGCGACCCCTGCGCCCTCTGCAGCCTGCACAGCATCGGCAAGATCGGTGGCGCCCAGAACCGCAACTACAGCAAGCTGCTGTGCGGCCTGCTGTCGGATCGCCTGCACATCAGCCCGGACCGGTGCGTGGGGTGGTGTGGTGTGGTGGGGTGAGGGGCGCTTGGGAGGTCCGCAGGGAGGGGGATGCTCAAGTGACTCCTGCTCGCAGTACGCTCTCCGAGACCGCGAGCTTAGCTGAGCCAGGCTTTCATTCTCTCAGGGTCTACATCAACTATTACGACATGAACGCAGCCAACGTGGGCTGGAACGGTTCCACCTTCGCTTGAGTCCTGGCCACACACTTACCTGCACCGCTGTTCGAGCCTCGCTGCACGCAGTGTTCTGTATTTATCCACCCGTGGCTATGCCCACCTTCCGGTCGGGAGAAATAAATGGTTTAAGAGACCACAGTTGCCTCGGCTTCTGCTTCCTTGGCTTGCGGGAGAATTGGGTGCAGGGTGGAGGCCTTGAATGGAAGTCTCTCTAAACCAGTCCAGTAGTTTAGATGTCCTTTGTTTTGGCCTTACCTCTAAAAGAGGCTGACTTAGTCACCTGGTCAGGAGTTGTATCAGAGCTTCCTAAGCAGTTGTTGCATCCTGAACTGAGTTCTTCACCCTGGGCGGGAGTCCTGAATTGTGTCCTTACCACGGTGGGAAATGAAAACAAATAAACTGCTATGGAAGGGGGGCCGGGGGAATTGCTTGAGAAGGATAGGGATTAAATTCATTGTGCTCCAGCTGGTCCTGAACCTTTCTCAGCCCTATTTTCCTTCCCAAAAATCACTGTGCTAAGCCACGTGGTCTGCTTCGTTGATCTGGACGATTAACTTGGTGGGAGAAGTAGCCCGGATACAAAGCTCCCAACAGTTCTGCTCCAGTGAGCTGGGTGTGTCGTCCCTGCCCCCCCCCCCAACCCCTACCACCGCATCAATTCTCTGAGAATTCGTGAAGGCGGAGGGAGTACTTGACTATTGTCGTTGGCCAAGGCCCAATGTGATTTAGATCTATTGGCCTGGGGTCATTCCTACCCAGCCCAGAGACCCTGGTGGATGGGACTGGACAGAAACCCTGCTTGGGCCCTGAGACCCACTTCTGCGGTGAGAGGGGCTTGCCTTCCAGTTAGGGAGGCCCAACCCACTAGCTGGCAAACCACACTTCAGCTGAGGTTATAGTCAGTGTCAGGGCTGGCTTGAGTCTTTGCTAAAGAAAGCTCGTCCAGGCCCAGCTGTGGTGGCTGGCCCATGCCCTTAATCCCAGCACTCAGGAGGCAGAAGCTGGTGGGTCTCTTGAGTTCAGAGAGAGTTCCAGGGCAGGTAGGATTACAGAGAGAAACCTTGTCTAGGAAAAAAACAAAAACGCAGCCTGTTAACCACGCTGCCCTTCAATAGATAAAAGTCTATGACATCCGCTTTCACAGAGAGGAACTCTGGCTGCACCCCATTAGCTTTAGGAAGGGTGGCATCTTGCCTCAGAGGACTCCTGCTGGTCCCAGATCTGTTAAGACTCTTGCTCTTTAGCCTCTTGTCAAGGTAAGAACATTGTAGATGAAATACAAAAAAAAGTTCTTTAAACTCCCAAAGAATTCACATTTGCTTTTGGAAGCTGGCAAGGCGGCGGCAGGGGGTGGGGGTGGGTGGGGGTAGGGGTATAGCTGCCTGAGAAGTGACTCCTGACTGGAGTGAGGAGCTTGCCTGTCTGAGTCTGACAACTATGAACAAGTCTAGCCTCCCTGTGCGTGCAGGGAGCCGATTGCCTAGTGTGGGTACAGAGTCCTTCCTGGGCATAGTTGTCAGCATCCTTGTCCCTTCTACCTCATCTTTTATAGAGGATACATTAGACACCCCGCAGCCCAGGCTTGAAGCCAAGGAAGTCCTGGGCATCTTCCCAACCACCCAGGCCCTAGAGGCATGCACCTACCCCAGCTGATCCACACCCGTTCCAAACTGGCTTCCTTTGCCGCCTCAGTGCTTCTGCCTAGGCTATGTGCCCCAGGGGCAGCTCGCTAATCTGTTGTGCTGCTTGGGTTTGTTTTGGAGTCCTGACTTTGAGAGAAGGAAAGCTCCCACCCAGACACACCACCACCACCCAGTCCCCCAGCCCCAGCACTAGGATCAGGACAGAAGTATCGACAGGAGGGGTGGCGGGTAGCAATAGCTCACTAGATTAAATGCGCCCTTCTCAGTGCAGAGCCTCTCCTTACTGCTTCAGGCCAGATGTCCGTCCATGGAGGTTCTCAAAGCAACTTTTCCTAGCTTACTGTAACCCACGGTCCCCTCAGCTTCCTTCCATCTCATTCTGCGTTCATGAAGGCACCTCATGACTGCCTGCATACTGGGAGGCATGCCTTTGCCGCAGCCAAAGGAGCAGTCTGGGGCTGCTCTCTTGAATCTGGGTACCTCGTATGGACATCTTCCCTCAGTCTGGTCCTTTGCCACAGCATCCTCTTGGCCCCACCGTAGCCTTAACTACAGAGGCACACTTGAGGGTGAACCTTACCCAAATTCCTGAGTTGCAGCTCAGAACCTCTTGCTTCGCTGAATTCTTGCCGGGCCTGGCTCCAGCGAATCACCTGACTCACCGGCATGCTCAGGCAAGACTTCCCCCTTTCTGCTCTGCACAGAGACAGGGCCTCCGCTGACTCTAGTCCAACTCCCTCATTTCACAGATGAGGACACTGACCCTGAGGTATCTGACAGTGTCGCTGCTGTCTCCCAGGGCGGAGTCATGGACTCGGTTCTGTTCCCCAGCGAGGGCTCTGGCCTAAAAGGCCGTTGAGCAGGCCTCAAGTTAAGGTCTCTGAGGCAAGCTTCTGGCCTGAGGACCACACGCGAGTCTACAATTGAGGTCTCTGTGGCAGAGGAGGCAAGCTGAACACCTGCTGTGTGAGTGTGGGTGGCTTGGAGGGGATCACATGAATCAGAAGAGCCACCCCCCCTCAAAAAAAAAAAGCCTCAATGTTTAGGGCTTTGTAACCAGTGGGAGCATCTACAAAGTGGTCACACCTTGGTACGCAGGAAAAAAATGGAACAGGGGCCTCTGACTTCAGCCCTCCACCGTATTTCTTAGTCAGTCTTACGTGTTGCAGGAGGAAGCTGCTGTCTCTCCCCAACCCCCTCCCTGACCCCAGTCACTCCTGGCCAGCCCTACTCTCTCCAAAGCATGATCCTTCACTACCCATTGAATGAGGCCGGTTCCTTCTCAAAACCAAGGCCCATGGCCCAGTCAGCTTTCCAAGGGGCGTGCCCGGTGATACCTCAAACCTCCAGGTTGGATAGGTGGACCTGGGCATAGAACGCACCTGTCCTCCCACCATAGTTCCCTAGGGCTGTGTCACCCTATGAGGTTATCAGCCTATATAACAATAACGGTCCCACCCGTGCCCATGGTCACTGTCTGCCACAGTTGGCCAGCTCTGGCAAAACCTTGTACCTTTTCAGGTGCTGTTCCTTCTCCGGTTCCCCACGGCTTTGCTCAGCCCCACTTCATGTGTGCCCTTCTGGTGCAGAAGACACTCACAAATGCCTGTGTCTTGGCCCAAGCCTCTTAGATGGGCTACTCTGGTCTCCTGGGCTGCTGCTGCCCTGGTACCACTCAGGGCTTCCCCACCCATGCAGGATCCCCCTCCCCCCCAAGAAACACCCTCCGACCCTGCCCTCCTATCAGGCACAACTGCATCTCAGAGAGTTCCACCATCCCTTCTCCAGACCCCTTGCCTTGGGGATACCACCCCTAGCCCATCCGCAGCCCTCACCAGCCAGTTTGTTCCCTCTGGGAGCCAGATCTCAGTGAGATTAAGATTAGTCCCCTGCTTCTGCACCATCTTGGGCCTCAGTTTCCCCCATCTGTGAAATGAAGGGGCTCACTATGTAAATATGTCTTTCCTCCATATTCGCCCAGTCATGAAGACGGATCATCGGTGCATTTCACGTGGCAGGTGGGTGGCCTGTGCCCGTACTCGGTCCTTGATAAACTGTAAAAACCCCTCCTCATGTGCCGCAGCAGCCTCCACGTGCGTGTGGCGGGACATCTGAGAGAATGATCAGGTGTTAGGCTGATGCGGCGGACAGAGGCCTGGAGCAGAGGTCTGAAAGGAATCTGCTGGGAGCCAGCGTACCCCACTGGCCCCGTGCTGAAGTGCTCCACCGCTCTCTGAAGCTGGCACGCGGCCTGATCAGTTTGAGTCACTGTCTTCTGAGCAGTAGATGAAAATGGAGTGGGTGGCTCTTCCAAAGCAACGTGTCTCTTGTTGAGAGGGTTTAGCAATGTTCCAGAGGTTTTCGTTTGTTTTCGCTTGAACGGGACACTCAGGTTCGTGACCCACCACCTTAGTTTCTCTGCATTCTAAAAGAAGTCTAGGAGCTCAATTGGTGAAGAAAAACGGATTTATTTACAGTTGTGGCCAAATTAGAGGAAAAAGTTATTTTGGGTGTTTCCTTGGCCTCCTTGAATTAGGGTTTCATCTTCCGTAGTGCAGACCAGTCAAGGCCTAAAGCACCTTTCGGGAGGCAGGAGCAGCTGGAAGGCAGGTTGCTGGGACTGTCAGACTTTCGGGGGGGGAGGGGGTGTCTCCTGGCACTAGCTCAGGCTCTCGACATGGGAGCCATCTGGACAAGCCCGTGTTCCTTGGTTCCATCCCTTGCGTCTCTTGTGCCAGAGTTACAGTTCTAGACCACTATGCTGCTTGGGCCCTCACTACTGTGGGCTGCTAAATGCCATCCTCACACCCACCCCTTTCCCCTCCCATTCTCAAGAAGCAGCAAAACTAGGCCCCAGGCCTGTAGAACTGCCTGGGTGAGAAGTCCCAGGACCAGGATAGGGACATGATGCAAACAGGTCCACCACTGGGCCTCGCAGCACCCGCTAGCCCCCACCCCGCCGAGGCTAGGGTGTTCAGGGCAGTGTATAAGACGACAGGAGTTGCCCTGTCCCCAGTGTCTTCCACTGGGCAAGCATGGAGTCAGTTCTCACAATCACTAACTTACTGGAACATTCCTAAGCTCACTAACAGCCAGATTCCAATAAGGCTCCAGACTAAAAAGCTATCAAGGAGATTCCATCTTTGTGTTCCTAGAAATCTGTTGTTTTTTTTATGTATATATTTTTTATTTCTTATGTATATATTTACCCCCCTCTTACAATTTTTTATTATCTTTTTGAGAGATCTACGAGGACTGCATTTTCGTCACCTGTTTCAACTCCTCCCATGCTACCCCCCAAATTCCATGGTCCTTTAGTTATTATTGTCTATATACTGGGTTATAGCTCTGAGGGGAAAGGTATCCTGGCACTTGAGAGCCAAGGCTTACCTAAAAGTCATCCTACAAAAAAAGCCTCACACAGATTGGGAGGGAAAAATCCCAGGAGGGTGTCTGCCACTGCTCAAAAGAAGTAGAGAACTTAGCAGAAGACAGGGTTTATAAAGCATTAGGGAGCTGTCCACAGCAGGGATTGGTGGGCTTGGCCTTTTCAGTCTGAGGTCTGTGCTATTAAAGTACTTAGGCTGTTCTATGAGTGGAGCCTAGCAGTTGAAAGAATCCCTTCTCAGAGAAGGGATCTATATATATATATACATTTATAAAAATGTGAATATATTTGTATATTTATAAATGTCTACATTTATGAATACAACCTGATGAGTTCCCTTCAGTGTCTGTCGCTCATATGTACATGTGTTTAGGCCTGACTATCACGTCACCTGGGATTGGATAATGTTTGGGTGCCAAGGAACTCAAAAGGTTCTCTTCTGCCACTTCCCTCCTACCCCAGGGTGACCCTTCTCTCAGATCTCTCCAGAGAAGGCGTGAGTTCATCCACATCACACATCACACATGTCCACTCAACTCCAGCTTTCTCCACAAGTAGCATCACTTTACACAACTGTCTTAAGACATGACCAGAGTAACTCCATCTTTTAGCCAGACGCTTAGCTCTTCTGTGCGCCGGACTGCAGCGCAATAGGCCAACCTTCCTATCACAGTGTTCCCTGACAACAAGGGCAGTGTGTATCTTTCCTAGAGTGGGTTTTCTCTCTGCCCTTTGGTCCTCTCAGCGCCTCTAGTGAGCCACCTCTGATGCTTCAACACTAGGGGGCGCTCTGATCCCAGATCTCCTTTTGCTCTGTGTGTAGGGCAAAAACAAAAAAACAAAAAACAAACCAAAAAAAAAAAAAACCCCCAAAAACAAAAAATCTTGGCGTTCTGGTGCCCAGACCATTATAAGTAATTTTATTTTTTATTTTGCCAAGGTAGATTTGTCAGAATCTTTGATTTACTGGGCCCTCATTATTTGGGGGTGAATCCATGTTTCTTTTCCATCTCTCTAAGAAAATCATACTACATGCATTTTGTTTTTTTACTCTGGTGCCTGAAGATCACTTTTTTCGCCCCCATGCAGGACGGGCCACAGTTAAGATTCAACCTAATGACGAGTTCAGGTCACTTTCAGCCTTTTCCCTTTGCTATGTGTGAAACTCGTAAAACTGCTTACTCAGAGAGACAGGGGCGGCTCACCATAGGGCTCAGAGGGGGTGGCCCAGCCGGGCAACGCATAGGAGGCCCTCCATAGTCACTTTGCCATTTTGGGGAACTTGTCACTCATAGCAAGAGGCTCTGGTCTTCGCTGGGTTTGGGCGCGTGTGAGGGGGAGGGGGCGGTACCTAGTCAGAGGGTGGCCAGACGTTTTTCTCATCATTTTTGAGGGTCCTTTTCCCTCTGGGTTGTGTTTTGCCTTAAGAACTCTTTCATCTGAACCTTGCCGCAGCAGCACGCGCCTTTAACCCCAGCAGTCCAGACACAGAGGCAGGTAGGCAGGCAGCTCTCTGTGTGAGTTCGAGGCCAGCCTGGTGTACATACAGAGCAAGTTCCGGGACAGCCAGGGCGACACGGAGAAACGCCGTGAAAGAGAGTTCTTTCATCCATCCAAGGACCTAGGTCTTGGCTGACTGCAGATATTTTCCGAGATTGTCATCGGCCTTGTGGCTCTGGATTAGGGCTCTGAATCCATACAACTCTTCAAGGTTCCTGTCAATCAAGGTCCCCCTACCCCCATTAACTCCTTAATGGTTTTGTTTTGACGTTTTCTAGAATTCCTCATTGCGTGGGACATATCTGTTGTTCTGGATGCCACCCGAACCCCTTGCTGTCTGTTAATTTCTCATGCACTAAATGTGTTTTTAATCCCAAATGAATCCCTACTTTTTATCTTAGCTGTAAGTCCAAACTCTTGGCTCTGCGCCCCGCCCCACCCCGCCCCCTCCATCAGTCCGCCTTGGGCTCACAACAGTCAGAGCTAGCTTTCCTCCAGCACTATGGTACCACCTCGGTCATGAAACGCTGGGGAAATTTTCTATCCCTCCTTTGGGGGCTTTCCAGCTCGGTCTTCTTTCTTGCCCCTCCCCCTCCATCGTTCCCTGGCCGTCATTTTCTCCCGTTGCCCACCCACCTCCACTTCACCTGCTGAATGCCCACCCTTCTGGTCCTGTTTTTTTTTTTTTTTTTTTTCCCTAAAATGTGTCTGCCAACCCACGAGGGGCCTCAGCTGTGTCTCCTATGAAAGAAGCAGGTCGTCGATGCTTAGATGCCACCGGGAGAAAAAGGCAGCTGTGATACATCCCAAGGCTGGCTTAGGGCTGAGACCTCCTTCCTGCCTTCCTTAGGCGTTGGCCCTCTAACAGCAGGCCCGTCTTAAGAGGGGTTCTAACCTTCCACTCTCCCCACTGTGAGCATGGGTGAGCCCTTGAAAGTCCCGGATGGTAAGGCAAGCCCATCAAAACAAATCAAAACTGAAACAAAACAGCTATGTAAAATCAGGGCTTCCACCAGATGGAGCCCGGGTGGGCAATCCTTGGAAGCCGTCCAGGAATCCTTCATTGTGCCAGCAACTCTTCTGTTCCCCACCCCCCACTCTGAGAGTTCAGAGGAAACATGGCTTGACTCCATCATCAGTCTGTTTTCTTCATGTCCAGAGAGACGCGAAAAGTGTTGGAATTTGTGTATCATGCCTACTACGCCTGCCCTTTCCCACTGCTTATAAGACAGGCCTGTCCTGCTGCTGGATCTCAAGGGAAACCTCGGGTGGGGGAGTGGACGGTAAGCCCTGGGGGGCGGGGCAAGGCAGGCAGCGAGATACCCCTCTCCTCCAGGACCCAGAGGCTCAAAGGTGTCTTGACAGTTTTCCTTACAGTTGTGACCGTAAACAGTGGTCCCCAAGCTTCCCTCGCGGACATATGTCCCGGACAGGGACTGGGGGGCAAGCTGTTCGTTCATTCTAATGTTAAAACCTCCACCAGGAAACAGTTAAGCCTAATGTCCTTAACATGGGAGGCATGCTGCCACCCAGCAACTCTGCAGGGTCGCCCCTGTCATCCCTGAGGGTGGTGGCGCTCTCCTCCTCTGAATATGCTGCTACCATAACCTGAAGGAAAACAGTATCACGTGGGAACAGGGAGTATGAGCTTTGGAAGTGACTCCGTTTGTTGCTAACCTCACTGTGCGTGACATCTTCGCTTGGTTTCCCATTCTGATCCCACATTCCCAACCAGGAGTGTGTGTGTGTGTTTTGGGGGGGTGGGGTCCGTACTGAATCTATGACAGAAGCGGGCTCTTCCTAATGGGGTAGAGCTTTGGGGAAGAATATGAAGGAATCTGCTAACTCTCAGAGTGGTGCTGATGGTACTCAGGTGGGTGATGTTCTAAGCATAGAGGAGGTAGCCAGGTAAGAGGTGGTGGCAGGAGTCCCCCCCACCCCATCTCTTCTTCATGCAGTCTGACAGATAACCCTCGGCCCAACAGCATTGGTTTTCCTAAAAATAAACAAGGCTCGGCAGTACCAGGAAGAGAGGTCTGTGGGTTGGAGAGATGGCTCAGAAGTTAAGAGCGCTGGCTGTTCTTCCAGAGGTCCCAAGTTCAATTCCCAGCAACCACATGGCAGCTCACAACTATCTGTGACTCCAGTTGCAAAAAAGTCTCAGAGAGAGAGAGAGAGAGAGAGAGCTGGACTGTGGTGGCATTCACCTTTAGTCCCAGTATTCAGGGGGCACAGGCAGGCCGATTTGAAGGCCAGCCTGCTTGTACAGAGTAAGTTCTAGGACAGCTGGAGCTACATAGAGACTCTGTCTCACAAACCAACAAAAATGAGGTGTGTGTCTTAGCTGTTGATGTCTCCAGTCACTTACAGATTCCTCCTCTTCCCTCAAAGCTTGGATGATCGCTGTGTGCTCAAAGAACATCAAGTTTCCAGAATGATACAACAGGGTCATTTCTTGGTGAATTGTTTGAGCCAAACAAAAAGCACAGCCCAGGGAGAAAGAGTGCAGCTTTTAGAATCCCTCTATGGATACAGCAAGGCATTGAACAGGCTCATTCCTTGTACTGACATTATGGATAGGACCATAAAAACCTGGGCAGGCTTTTTAAAGCCAATATTTGTATATTTTAAATAACTATGTATGGGTTTAAACATCTAAGATATAGGATAGGATATGTATATTACAATGTATTTTTAAATTCTAAAAATACTTAAGAGCCAAAGGAGAGCAGAGGACCAGGCAGAGTGAGCGATTCACACTCGCGCACACATATTTGTGCGTATTTGCATGTATTTACATAAGTTACCTACAGGTTGAAATAGACATTTCCCAGAATAAAATATGACTCACAGGTACCCTACAGACTATGACGCCACGCACACAAGGAAGATCAAATGTGAAGGGGGGGGGGGTGAAATAGAGGAAGGAGGAAGTGCCCTGCACTTAGTCTGAGATGTGAAAGCTCTCCAGGGAAAACTGACCCTGGAAGGTCATTACCAATGAAATAAGAGACCAACCTGGGGGGGTTATGAGGGTGACAAGCTTTCTTCTGTCCGCTTTGTTGGAGTCACCACAGACACATTCAAAATTCAAAGAGATTTTTGTGGGTTTTTGTTTTGTTTTGTTTTTGTTTTTTGTTTTTTTTGAGACAAGGTCTCACTATGTAGCCCTGGCTGGCCTGGGACTTGCTATATTCTTCAAACTCACAAGAGATCCACTTGCCTCTGCCTCCTGAATGCTGGGCCCTAACACAAAAGCAGATAGACAACCCAGTTCTACCATGAGATTCCAAATGATTGAGAAGAGGCAGATCATTCCTTAAAGAAAACAAAGGACGAGGACTGCTTTCTCATAGGTCGTGTAGCTACAGAACCGATCAATGTGGCGCTTATACACAGACAACAGTGAGCTCAATAGAAAGTTAGTTAGGCTTCCCAGCACAAGAGGTGAGCAGGCTAGCCCCGAAACCCATGTAGAGTGGAAAATCAAAAGTTGTCCTCTGGCCTACACACATGCACACACACACACACACACACACACACACGACATGTGTGCCCCTTCCCCTGATAACTAATTTCAAAAACTATGAAAGGGAGAATTCTCCAACTATAGCTAGGCTCCTGCTATAAGGGGAATGAAATTGAACTCCCATTTCATATTTACAAAAAAGAAGCTTTATACTTATTAAAGTCAGGTGACTAGGCTCAGTTGATTTATTATATGAGATACAGAAGGAAGCTATTCCTAAGGAAGCCAACACCAAAATTAGAACAGGAAGGCCTGCTGGGTTTTCATAATTCATATCATGGCTGGAGGCCCCCATCAAGAATATATAAACAAATCGCTAATAGACAACTGTTATGATTTGGATCTTAAATGTCCCCCTGAGGTCATGTGGTGAAGGCTTGCTTGTCTGTGGTGCTTGGGAAATGGTAGACCTTTTAGGACTTGTCAGTGGTCAGTAGGAGCAAGCAGGTTCTTGACAGCACGGGACCCCCACTGCTCCTTTTGTCCTTCCCAGTCACCATGAGGTGGGCACAAATCAAAGCAGCAGGGCCACTCAGGCGTGCACCCAACCCTCTGACAGTGTGCTGGGCCACACAGGTGTGCACTAAAGCCTGGGGAACTGGGTCAAACTCTCCCCTCAGCTTACTATTTCAGGTGGGTTGTTTTTGTTTTTTGTTTTTTTTGTTTTGTTTTGTCAGTTACAGAAACCTAACATTAGCAACTGTATAAAGAGGAGTAAAGAAGCCAGACCACGCCTTTGATCCCAGCGCTCGGAGATGGATCTCTGAGTTCGAGGCCAGCCTAGTCTACAGAGCAAGTTCCAGGACTGACAAGGCTACACAGAGAAACCCTGTCTCAAAAAACAAACAAACAAAAAAACCAACAACAGGAACAACAAAAAGTCAAAACGAAACAAAGAGCAAAGAACTTCAGAGTAAACTCAGGACCCTGAATGAAACCCCACCACAAGATCCTTTTACAATCTTGGTTATAAGTAGGTACAGAAAACTTCTAGGTATAAAAACGACAGAGGAACTGGTTTCCGGAAACAACCCAGATGCCTACCGAGGAGGATACTGGACACATTGTGGTACGTTCATTCATGAGCCGGTGCATAGCAGTACAATGAACAAGACACGACGGGTGTGACCATGGGTGACCACGACAAGTAGGGCACACAGCAAAACCTACAGGCACAGATATGATCCCATTCATTCAAACTTCCAAAGCAGGCAGCCCCAAACTACACCGTGCAGAGGGCCTGTGTGCGTGTGTGTGTGTGTGTGTGGGGGGGGGGGATGGTCAAGCAAACAGGAGCTGGAAAAGGGTCGTTCCCAGGAGTGCATGCTAGGTTACAGACCCTCGAACTTCTCCGCCTCAGGAATCAGGGCACACCCTGTCCTGGGCAGGTACCAGCGGCTGCTGTGAATGTTAAAAGAGAGCGCAGGTCTACGGAGGGGAGAAGTAAAGGGAAGCAAGCCCCGCCTCTCTCTGCCCCTCCCCCTCCATGGCTGCAAGATAAATTTATCAATTCATGGAACTACCCACTACCCAGCTCCTTGGCACATAGACTAAACCAAGCTAAATCACTTGATGTGGGACTTCCTGCCAGCCCCGCCCATCCTCTCCCCCACCCCCAACCCAAGAAAGTCAGAAAATCTCCTTTGGTCAAAGGATTTCTCTGAATGCTTCTCCTTTGAGCACCCATCGTGCACCCTGACTCTCTCACTTGAAGCCTCCCATCTAATGAAACTCCTCTCCCTGCTTTCTAATGCTTTCTAATGCTTTCCTCCACCCCTGTGCCCCCCACCCCCACCCCTGAACCTCAAGGTCAGATCATAGCACCCCAGGGTCGGTCACAAGTCTGGCTCTCATTCTGAAGGGCCATTTGGTGTAAACTTCATTCTCTATGAGCCAGCTTCTAACAGGATCTCTTTGTTCTAACAAGACAGTGGTACCTCTGATGGGTTTGTGTGTGTGAGTGAGTGAGTGATGGAAACTGGTACCCAGACAGTCATATGGTGGTGTTTTTGCTTTCTGTGTGTGTGTGTAGGTGCGCATGCACACGCTCTGGTACACACACACAGTGTGTGCATATGTGTATGAGACAGGGTCTCACTATGTAGCCCTGGCTGGCCTCAAACAGAGATCTGTCTCTTGCTCCTCAGTGCTGAGAGCGATAAAGGCCAGTGCCAAACCCAGGCTCTATGGTACTGGGTTCTTTGTTATTTTTTTTCCTTTGCTGTTCTTACAAATGCCTGCTTTTGTATCTGTGAAACTGTATAGTTTTTGTATCTCATACTTCACAACATAAAAGACATATACCGAGGTGAAGGACAAAGAGCTACATACAGGTAAGTCCATTGATTCCCATAGCCTGCAAAGAGGCTGCTAAGCTCTTCCATGTCTCTAGAGCTTGCTTCTGGCCCATGCAGGCAGCTGGCCCCATTTTTCTTTACCCTTCCTTTCCCATCCTCAGCCTCGCAGAGCATCCACCAGTGTTCCTGCTGAGATCTGGGACCCGGGAGACTCCTTCTGGTCCCATCTAACCTGTGCCTCTAAAGTACTGTTAACCCTGGAGAACTGCCCACCCACCCCTCCCCCACCCCAAAGGCCCTGACATGGTTAGCGTTGATTGCCAGTTTGCCAGTCTCTGGAATAACCTAGGAGAGGCAAGCATCTAGACCCAGCTGTGAGGGATTATTTAGATGGGTGGGCGTGCCCTCCGAGGACTCTGTTGATTAAGTTGTGGCAGTTGTGACAGGAAGAGCCACCCTAACCGTGGCCTTGATCCTGGACTGTATAGAAAGAAGAAAGCCAGCACAGACTTCATCATTCTTTGTACCCTGACTGGATGCCGTCTGACCTGCTGCCTCAAGCCTGTTGGCAGGACTTCCTAGTGGCTGTGATATAGACCATGCCCTCAAACAGTGAGCCAAAATAAGTCCTCCCTTTCCTTGAGTTTTGCACCCTCTGCACCCCCCCCCCCAACTGCCTGCTCTGGCCTTAGTTGGACACGGGTTATTGTATGTCTTGTCTTCTCTAGGCAGAAGGAACACTTGCTATTTTGGAGTAGAATTGACCTTGACCCCGATTGCCAATAGTCAACTGATTGAGCATAATACAATACAAGATCTATGGTAGTGCTAACAGAGCCTCTATATTCCCTAGGAGTGGGAAGGAGGAGGGTCTTAGAACCCTCGCCTGGAATTGCAGCAGTCTCTTCTCCTGCTCTGCTCTAGTGTGTGTGTGTGTGTGTGTGTGTGTGTGTGCACGCACACACACACTCATGGACCATGCTAGACTATATAAAAATCAGGTTAACTGTAAGGGGACACAGCTCCCATAAATTTATCGCCCATAATGGGGTGGAGTTCCTTTAGTGATGTAGTTGTTGCGGGAGGGGTGCTCACCATCCCGTGAACCACCTTTCGCCTCTGCACTCAAATAAACGAACTCATTTGCCAAGTTGGACTTCTGGTAGAATCATTAGTCTCTCCCTGGTGACTTTTGAGGTAAACAGACCTTTGTTCACATCTTCCCCCAGGACGGCAGCCCCCACTTGTGGTACCTGCGTTCTGGCACGCGCTATTTACTAGAACTGTGGATGGAGCCCAATACTGTCGTTGGACAAAAAGGGATGTTTTATGTGTCCCTCCTTCAAACCGAAGCCTCTCGTTCACCGGCTTTGAGTCCAGATGAATAATTCCTGTGAAAAACTGAAGGCTTTGGGGAGTGTTGTGTGTGCATGACGCGCTTCCTATGGCTTTGGGAGTGTTGTGTGTGGTGGTGGGTTTCATGAGAGCACAACAGGCTCTGTCCTTGCCAGATCCCCACAGTACTTCTGAGGTTGTGTAGCGGTCGGCTTTTAATGTGTGGGTGGGTGGTCTCTATCGTATTCCTGTGAGCAGGGTCCTTTGGGAATCTGACATTGGTAGCTTGGGGCAGAATCTGAGCCATATTCTTTTGTCGGTGAATTGTCAGCCAGCCTTGGCTACAAGATCAGGAGAACAACAGGACATTAAGCCTCCCGGAGCAGCACCTTAGAGGCAACAGAGGTTGGAGACAAGATGCGGACGGACCCTCCCTCCCTCCCTCCTTCCTCCTTGCAAAAGCTAGGCTTGCTGCCCTTCCTGTGTTCTCAGCCAAATCTGATGTCAGCATTTTCAAGGGCAATTTCAGCAAGAGTCTGGAGCCCCACGGATAGGATGAGTTCCCCGCCCCCAGCCCCCCAGCATTCCCAAAGGTTCCTGTTAGGACTGGGGCAAGCTAGGATCCCTTCCGGATTCTTTAGCCCTTCAGAGTTGGTCCCCTGTTCGTGGGCTTGTGCATTCCATCACTTCTGACTCTGGAGCCACCACGGAAGCTTTGTTTATCGGTGGGAAACGGCATTAAAAGGAATCGGGGCCCTTCAGAGAATATGCTATTTTCTTGGGTTGGGATAGAGAAATAACTCAATGACATCGCTAAGGGTTTGCAGAGAGGCCACTTTTGAACGGTTTATCCCGGGGACAGTCCTATCCGGAGAACATTCACTTGGGTTAACCCAGAAAGCACTGGCTCCAGTCTCAACCTCAGAAGCGAGGTAGTGGGGAATACTGAGAAAAGGCGGCCAGCTAGGTAGAAGATCTTTTAAAGATGAGAGTGAGGTCGGAAGGTGAACAGAGCAGAGATGAAGGGGCTCCGTGAGACTAGACAAGGGTGGACAGGCGAACACGACAGGCAAGAGTAGTAGAGGCTGAAACTGCTAGAGTCTTGAGCTGGTGGCCAGTCAACACAGCACACAGGGGACCCGGTGAGAAACGGAAGTTATCCCATGAGCCTGTCTGACTCCTGGGATTGGGGGCACTGGGGAAATCTAAGAACCAAAGAGCATCACTAACTAAACCTTCGGGAGATTTGGGGAGCATTGGGATGGCAGCGAATTGCTTGAGAAAATAAGATCACCATTTTTTTTTTTTTTTGGTTTTGTTTAATGCGTAGATTATGTCTTGAGGAAGGCTTTTTGGGAGGACAGTAGAGCCATTGAGGGGAGAGGGCCTGGCATTGGGTGACCAATGGCTGCTACCTCCCTGGGGGAAAGCCCAGAGCCTGACACCAGGCGCGATTGGTTTGCTGCCGGTCACTATGGGAGATACCAAGACACAGCATCTAGAGAAACATGTCATAAGAGAGGCAAGGGCTTGGCTTAGCAAGCAAGGAGGTGGTGACAACAGGGAACAACAATATTGGGGTCAGCAAGTATGGTCTGCCTTCATGTGGGGAAGGAGCCAAGGGGCAAACAGTCACCCAGAAGAAGAGGCCCCAGTCTGGGGCAACACTGCTCCAGCCCAAGCAGTTGTGAGGACACGTGAGTGGAGCTATTTCCTCAGGTACTGAGAACTATGCTGTAGCAACAATGATCTCACAGGCCAGGGCCGGTCCAAGGGGGGTGGGGGGCGGCAGGCAGTGTCCAGAGCCCATGGCCGGAGGAGGGGGAGCTCGGTGAGCCTTCTAGGTTGGAGGAGAATTTCTCAGGGTTGAAGACAACCTGGTGCATAGGTGTGAGGGGGCTGGATGGGAGGGAAGTAAAGGATAAGATTTCAAACACTGTCCCTGGGGACAGCCTCCACAAACACAAGGAGTGACACGGAGCACTTAGAAGAAGGGACACCTTGGAAGCCGCTTGGCGGGGTGGGGGTGGGGGTGGGGGTGGGGCGGCCCTATTGACTCTACTCCCCCATCAGCTAAAAACGCCAGAGCACTCCTGCTGGGGGTCTTGGGACCTCATAAAAAGGTGTCCAAGGAGCAGATACTGGAGACATCCAACAGCTGCAAGGCTATTTGAGAGATCTCCCCTGTGGTCAGTGGGCGGCGGCTGCGGCTGTCTGGATCATCCTAGGACTTCTGGAGCGTGCAGGATAGCTCAATCGAAAGGTTGAGAGTGGGTAGAAGAACCCCACTTTTCAAGAGTAACCTTTTAAGCCTATTCTACTGCCCGAGGGGGGAGGGGGTCTGGCTGGTGGGGGAGGGGTGATAAACTGGGGTAGTAAGCTTTCCCCCAGTTCTTTAACAGACCAGTGAGCTCTTTGTGAATGTTTAAGGATTAATCCTTCCACTTTTAAAACTTCTGTTTCATATGAGGAGTCTAGGTTTTAAGGAAGACATGATACCAGTCAGAAGGGGTGGAGGATTTGGGAAGAGGAACAGACCAACATTGAGGCGGGACAGGAAAGGATGGCAGGTGGGTCAGCAATTAAGAGACACATATGAAAATGTCACAACAAAACCCATTGCTTCGAATAATTAATACTTTGCCAATAAAATACTGTCACTTTTCATCTCTTAGGACCTTAACCTATAAGGGGAAGGAAATTCCTCCGTTCCACCCACCCACCCCTGTGGACCCGAAATTTGTAATGAGAGGGCACTTCTCTCTCGACTGGTTTTCATGGTAGTAGTTATTGTGTTTTTTATATCTTTGGAGAACTCTAAGCTAAATTTAGACTTTGATGTTGGACCTAACTTAGAATTTAAGGACATCCAACCAGGTGAGGAAGAGGTAAGACTTTAGTTTGTGGTTCAGTGTACTCTTCAAGTTAAACATGGAATTCTAACCTTTTCCAAGGCTGTGAGAAGACTCTAAACTTCTTAGGGATCCCCCAAAGCAGGAGGTGGGGTGGGGGATGGGCAGCAGCATCCTAGTCTGTGGGAAATAGTTGAGACTACTCAGAGAACTTCCCCCCTCCCCGTCCCTCCCCTTTTCAATGGTTCCAACTCTGCCCAGCAAGTAGCAATATGGAAGATGCTTAACTTTGCTCTTCTGGGTCTTGTCTTGGGAAACCTGGCTCTGTGGGTACCTAGTGGTACTTTTCCCACTTTTGAGCAGAGGCAGAGCTAGGGGCCCAGCTTGTGAAGGTCTATGTTGCCTTGGGCCTCTCATGAATTCTTAGCCGGGCTGCTTCGGCTGGGCAGCCCTTCCTGGGGAGCACCGAGGTTACTGCCTGGCACCCTGTTTTGCTTCCTAGCAATGCTCCCCACTGTCCCCCTCTCCTCTGTCATGCCTAGTGCCGCGTGCTGCCGGCACTCAGGCTGGGATTTCTCTCCCCGCACTCCCTGACTTCTGCAGGTCTGAACCTGGAATCCCTGATACCCATTTTCTCTTCTGGATACAAACCCGAAACTACCCACCAGGAAATCACTCTAACGCGCCCGCTCCTGTCCATCCCGGAAGAAGAAGAGTATGTTCTGATAATGAAGGCAATGGAAAACAAGAAACAAGAAGGGATGTGGAAGAGGCGGTGCCACCTGTCTGGGTCTCTCCCTGTCATCCAGCCATTTGTGAACCCGGCACCGCACCAGGCCACCAGTGCTGCTGGAAGCCGATTAGCAGAGCCAGCCTAGAGATCTCAAGTTACTCTCTGGAATAACATTCCTTGCTTATTCCTAACAATTTCCCTGCCAGTTTTTTTTTTTTTAAACTGTACTCGTGTGTGTGTGTGTGTGTGTGTGTGTGTGTGTGTGTGTGTGACTTCTGGGTCACCTTCTGCTGGCTCTCTGCCTGGTGGTCCTTGGAAAAGCCAGGCTGGGAGAGAAATAGCAAGCCCCGGGGCTTTCCAAGCACTTTTGGTGACTGAACTCAGCGTGTCTGTCTGACTCCCTAAACCCGGAGGCTGCAAGGGAGGTTGCGTGGGTCAGGGTCCTCCATTAACTTTAGGGCCAGCATCAAGTAACCGCTGAGACCTCATCTCCCAAACAGGTAAGGTCTAGGCTCAACTGTACTTTGACCAACAGAGTCGTGAGGGGATTCCTCACCTGAATGGCCTAGTTTCCCATGTCCTCCGACTTGCACCTCACGTTAGCCTACTTATGACACTATGAGGTAGGAACTAGCTGTCCTACTCTTAAAGGTGAAACTCAGGCCTGCTAGTAAAGAAGAGGCCTCTTCTCTCCAGGGAAGGGCAGGGCCGGCTTTTACCATAGTAGCTGGCACAGAGAATTAAGGGACAATGGATAGAACAAACAGGGGTCTAACTCTCATGGGAGGGGGGAAGGAGCTGAGTGCCCTCCTCTCTTGACTATTCTTGCGCTCCTGTTTCACTCCTGGTGACAATCTTTTTTTAAACTTTCAGCGTTTACAGTCGCTCTCTGAAACAGTCCTACACAAAGGCGTGTTTTAAGACATGGGACCATTAGTAGTAGTTCGCGTGGGGTGTTCAAAGGCATTTCTGACTTCTGCTTCTCTCTCACCCTGTCCAAGGGTTCCCATCTGCACCCCCCACCCCCATCCCCCAGTTTGGTCGACCAGCTCTATATGTTCATGAGAGGGTGGGACACGTTTGCTAGAGGAGTCATGCTCATGTCAAAGGTGTGGCTTATCCTGAGATGAGGTTTTTGAAGGTAGAGGGGTACTCATTTTAGAAGCTCGCTAGGCGGGTGCCGGTGAGGTTGGGTGCAGAGGCAAGATTATTTTGGGTAGAAACAGAGGCTTGTGCATTCTGCAAAAAAAAAAAAAAAAAAATTCCACATTGGCGCAATCACCCCTTAAGAAAGGCAGATCTGCAGCCCAAACAGCTAGAGATTAACCTTCCAGGGTCCTCATTTGGCCTCAGGAGGAGTCCTAAGCAACTCTCTTGCTATGCCCTTCCTGAGAAGTTACAGGTATATTTTTGACAAAGTTGTTTGTGGCTGACTGTCTTTTCCCGCTGTAATGTCTGTCCCTCGTCACTCAGCCTCTTGTCCTGTGAAGATTGGCAGGGCGAGGAGGTAAAACTGAGCACTCATTTTGTGGGGGCTCAGTGGGGAGCTGTGTACTTTGAGGTCACCTTCTTATGATTTGGAATCTGCCCCCAGTCGCATGAGGGAACTGGGGGCCGTGGGCTGACGCTGAGGTGACAGGATTGGAGGGGGACACGGCATGACATCTATGTACTTTGAAGTCATCTTGCCATCCTAGATTACTGGGGTTACCTACGTGCATACAAACAGCTTTGGGGATGTACCTACTGCAAAAGGACTCATTGCTCAGGGTTCCCGGCTCAGCCTCCGTCCTGGATGGATCTTAGATCGCGCAATGAACCCACTTTACGAGTTATCTACGCGATGGTGATGGTGCAACTTCCAAGAAGCTTACTGACGCTTTTGACGCCCTCCCCGCCCCCAGTCACACATGAGGAAACAGAGGCAGGTCCGTGCTGGTGTTGACAGGATCGAAGGTGATGCGGCATGATAGGAGATGACCTGTTTTCTTTTGAGGCCACTCTAGTTGGTGACAAAAGAGAGAGCTAGCTCTCAGATCCCCCTTTTCTTGCCTATTTCCCCCAACCCCCCCGACATCAGCTGTCTGTCTCTGAGAAGAGCCAGAGAGGCCTTGGTTCACATTCGAAGGACCTCTTGTCTCGGTCCAAGCAGGAAAGGACTGAAATGACTTGCTCAAGGTCACCCAGCTAGTAACTGACAGGACCCTTGGTTCAAATCCAGGAGCATGGACTAAAGGCACTCGTGCAAAGAGAGGGCATGGAGACTGCCCCCTCTCACCCCCCTCAAACTGATGAATCTCTCTTGGCAAATGTGGAAGTGAGGACAATACGATAGCAACCGGCTGCGACCACAAACTGCCTCCAACTATTTCTCCCCCCTCAATGGTTCTCCAAGCCCTGTGAGTAGGAATTTCTCTCTAAATCAAGAGACTAAACTGCTCTCAGTGTGTCACTAGGTCTCTGAAACAACCCGGAAAGGAAATATTATTTAGGGGGTAACAAACTTGGGGAGCTTGGTGACTCCCCAATTAGGATGTCCTCCAGCAGGGGCCATCCGTCAGTGCTCAGGGCGGCTGGGTTCACCAAGGTGCCTTGATAAAAGATGTACAAAGCATGAACATCAACCGGGGGGCGGGGGAGGGTGTCATAGCCCTGTAGTGGGACGGCAGTGCTTCTGATATAGCCAAGGGCATACTTCTCTAAAAAGCCCGGTGTACTTCTAGACTGGACCTGGGGGGGGGGGGGGTAATCTACCTCGCATTGCCCTCTGCCCATCTTTTCCCTCCTTTCCATAGGTAAAAATCTCACAGCTAGAGGTAACATTCCAGTGTGATTAAGATGGAGATTCAGAGATCAGAAAGAGCTGTGGTCAAAACTTCCAGCCACAAGAGAAACCGGCCTCCATCATGTCTTCACGCTTCAAGAGCAGGACCCTTGATTTCAATCCTAATGAGTTTTCTTTGCCTGTTTTCTCCTCCGACGCACACCCCCCCCCCCTTCCTGCTCTTTCCCGATCCTATCGTGCACATTTAAAAAAAATGGCTTTGCCACAAGTTCGGTGTACAGGAGTAGGAGAGTGTGGGTGAGCACTGTTTTAAGCTTTGCCAAAGTTTCCCCCATTCTTTTTCTTCTCCCCTTGCCCCCCGACTCCCAATCTCGCTTTCCCATCTCCAGGGATCTTGCATAGATCCTTCCAAAGGACCCAGCCTGGACCAGGTTCCTGAAGTGCAGGCTCTGCTGGAGTCTCCATTCCCAGCCTTCCGCGATTGGCCGACTTCCCTCCCTCCCTTCCTCTGCTCCCATTGCGAAGTATTTTTCCACAATCAACCCTCCCAATCCGGGGGGCAGTGGCCGCTGGAGATTGTGGCAGCTACTCTACGGGTCGGCTAACCGACCAGCTCACGCCCGTTGTCCGCGTGAACAGTTGCCAAGGCAACCACCCGGCAGCCCCTCCTCCCTGCAGCGTAGGGTCCCCAGCATGCTTTGCGCGGCGGATTCTAGGAGGAGGGCAGGAAATGCGGCCCTTCCCAGAAGCCCCTTGGTGGGGGCAGTCCTCTGAAGTAGGGAGCCGTGGGTGCCTCTCAGACGCCCACCCTAGTGGTGGGTATGGGAGCTGGCGTTCAGAGTTAGAGCGTGTGTTCAAAATTTTAAAACTATAGCAGTTTGTGATCTGTTAAAAAGAACATTTAGAGTATGTCTAATGTTTTGATGCTGTAATGATTGTAAGATCATATTGAGCATGCCAGTCCGATAATCCGCATCGTAGCTCCTGAATCCATGGCTCAGGGAACATCACAGAATACCAGGAAGTCTGAGGTGAAACAGTCCCTAGACATAGCTGCAGAATTGTCAGCCTTCAAAGCTTATATGCACAAACAACAAAATAGAGCTAGCAGGTTTATATAATTTGTGTACACACATATATATGTATGTACCAATAATTTAAAAGATGAGAAGAACTAAGAAAGCCAGCCAGAGGCCAGGATGGTGGTGCACACACCTTTTGTTTTGTTTTGGTTTTGGTTTTTGATTTTTTCGAGACAGGGTTTCTCCGTCTAGTCATGGCTGTCCTGAAACTCACTCTGTAGACCAGGCTGGCCTCGAACTCAGAAATCCGCCTGCCTCTGCCTCCCAGGGTGCAGGGATTATAGGCATGCCCCACCACCGCCCAGCTGGTGTATACACCTTGGATTCCAAGATCTGGGAGGCAGAAGCAAGAGGATCTCTGTGAGTTCAGAGTTAGCCTGTTCTGCATAGACAGTTGCAAGACAGCCAGTTTATATAGACAGACCCTGTCCCAAAGAGCAACAAAAATCCCTCAAACAAATTAGCTTACAGAGCACTGGGGTCCCATGTGGGATTTCCATGCAGCCTTGGTTTTGGTTAGCCCATCCATACCCACTCCTCACCTTCCCACTTTACCCCATTCCTGCCTAAACCTTTTTAACCTCCAATATTACCCGCTTCTTGGTTGTCATATTTGATTTACAACCTCCTTACGCTGTAAGACCTCTTTTTTGCCTTCCTGTCATGGGCTCTTTCCAGCTCCCTTGGCTGTGGAGACACAGATCTAAAAATTCAAAGTGATGTCCCACATATGAGGGAAAACAAGCAGCATTTATCCTTTTGGGTTTGGAGTTCTGACTGTCATCCGCCATATTGCTTCCTCCAGTATGTTTCTCTATGTCGTTGTGGAAGGAGTATTTATCTTTTTTTTTTTTTTTTTTTTTTTTTGAGACAGGGTTTCTCTGAGTAGCCCTGGCTGTGCTGGAACTCACTGTGGAGGCCAGATTGGCTTTGAACTCAGATCTGCCTGCCTCTGCCTCTCAATTGCTAGGATTAACCCACCACTGCCCAGCTTCTTCCTTTCTTTCGTTTTGTCTGTTTTTGTTTTTGAGAGAGGCTCTCTCTATGTAGTCCTGACTGTCCTCAAACTCAATAAATAAACCAGACTGGCCTTAAACTTACAGAGATCTTCCTGTGTCTACCTCTCAGTATATAGAAGTTTTCTCATGTGTGTGTGTGTGTGTGTGTGTGTGTGTGAGAGAGAGAGAGAGAGAGAGAGAGAGAGAGAGAGAGAGAAAGTGAAAATTAAAGGCATTTGTTCTTCAAGGCAATCAAGATCAAGACAAAGTTGATTATGTCTGATGGACAGACACTTGGGCAGTTCTTTGGATTTCTTTGGATTGCAGTTGAGTGTATGCTAATAACAGGAGGTAATGCTATCTATCAGCGTTTGTCAAACTTTGTGCTCTTGCATCAATTCCAGAAAGAAACTCATTTCTCTGGTTGGAGCTATAGCTCAGTGGTAGGGCACCTAACAAGCTCCCATTAGGCCCTGAGTTCAGTCCATAGCACAGCACAAAAACAGATTAAACTTAGCTTTCAGAATACAACTATACTATAATTGAAGGGATAGCCTGGACCTGTTTGGAGCACCAGAATCAAAGAAAGGAAATTCATACCATGTTGTTTTTAATAAGAACGGTGCCCACTGCTGGGAGCAGTAAGCTTTTTTGCAGAACAACCCAGTCCTAGAATGGATTCTTTGTCCTCGGAAGAGCACAAAAAAGTTTGGGTAGTTCTTGTCCAAATAACTCAGTTTTTAAATTGAAACTCAAGAGACAAGGAGTGTTAGCCTGGAGTTTTCTCTGTGCGGGCGGGGTTAGGGGAGGGGAGGGGAGGGGAGGGGAGGGGAGGGGAGGGGAGAGGGCAGACAGCAGACGGGGTTTCCTAGAGTGTGCAAGGGATAAGCAGGGGTTCCAGCCTAACATCACCCACAATTATCACTGCTTTGACTTTCTCAAGAAGGAGCTGCCACTCAGGACTCTCAAGCATGGTGGTTGGACAGTGACAGTCTTGAACCTGGCTGGTTAAAGTTGCAATTTTAGTCCACTTCTCGGAATAAGATCGTAATCGAGGGTAATGGTTGCTTGGATGCACCTGCCCATCTTCTCTGAGGAAGATGCTTCCTGTGTGGATGGGGAAGAGCCAACAGCCTTCACTCAGCATTAGGAAGGTTAAGAACCAATGCTCACTAACAGAACACTTCAATTCCGTACTTTATGATATTTATTATCATAATGTACTAGGTTTTGCTGCATTATGCTTATCAAAGCCATAACTTTTTAAAAAAAGATTTATTTATTTATTATATGTAAATACATTGTAGATGTCTTCAGACACCCAAGAAGAGGGCATAAGATCTCATTAAGGATGGTTGTGAGCCACCATGTGGTTGCTGGGATTTGAACTCAGGACCTTTGGAAGAGCAGTCCGTACTCTTAACCGCTGAGCCATCTCTCCAACCTGTCATAACTCTTTAAGAAATCTGTTTTTGTTCCTGAGACGGGGCCACATGCCTTTAATCCCAACACTCACGAGGCAGAAACAGGAAGATCTCTGTGAGTCAGAGGCCTGCCTGGTCTGCAGAGTGAGTTCCAGGATAATCAGGACCACATAGAGAGACCCTGTCTCTAAATAAACAAACAAACAAATAAATAAACAAACAAATGTCACAGACCACCCCAGCTGGGTATGATGGGGGTCCCTGGGATGAGAGTTCTTGAAGTCCAGGTGGGTAAGGATTCAGCAAAGAGAAACAAACACAGAGGCAGTTTGCATCTGAGTATATTTTGCAGCTCTCAAGCAGGGGATTTTATTCATTAAACCAAACATGACACAACTCTTAGGAACCATGTCTAGTGAAACAATCATGAATACCAACAAGAATCATTTGGCACAGTAAAATACAAAAATCATCTAAGCATTACGACTCTGAACTACATGTTCAGTAAATCACTAACAGGACAGGTAACATCATCAAAAATATAACAATTCTAAATTCTACAAATATGTTCAATAGGGCAATCATTCAAGGCTAGTGGCATATTCCCAAGAACAGGTTAATCTTTTTGGTCAGTGCTCTTAACTGCTGAGCTAACTTTCCAGCCCCTCTGGTTAATTATTGGTTTTTCGAAACAGGGTTTCTCTGTATAGCCCTGGCTGTCCTGGAACTCACTCTGTAGACCAGGCTGACCTCAAACTCAGAGATTTGCCTGCCTCTGCCTCCCAAGCGCTGGGATTAAAGGAGTGTGCCACCATTGCCCAGCTATTGCTTAACATAATGCCTGATTTTTTTTTTTATAAATCTTCAAAGCATAAATTTAAACTATTTTAATTCTTTCTAATTAAGGTTTTCTTTACCATATACCAAAACCCCACCTCCCATGACACACGTGTAGCCATATGAAATTTTATTGCTGGGGAAGTTTTTATCTATCATAATAATTTTGTAAATGATTTGAAAAGTATAGCGTTGGTTTCCCTGGAGATAAGGTTGTGTAGTGACCCGTCTGTCTCAAGGGGTGGTTTGTACCCATTATTCTTTTTTTTTTTTGTACCCATTATTCTTACTTAAGATCATGGTCTAGGCTACCAGGAACCTGTAGGTAAGAAAAGGAATGAAAGAGAGCAAAACAGAAAAATTTCCATGAGAATTACGACTCAATATGTTTTGTCCAGCTGAGAGTTCCACAAACAGTTCCAGGAGACCTCCTTTTGAAGTCTAATGCCTCAGTCTGTGGAACTTGTCACACAGATTTTACTGGGGTTGGTGTGGCAAATAAACAAATAAATAAGAAAGAAATATGGGAGTCTTAGTTTGGGTTTTATTGCTGTGAACAGATACTATGACCAGGGTAACTTTTTTTTTAAAGACTTATTTATTATATTTATATGACTACACTGTAGCTGTTTTCAGACACACCAGAAGAGAGGGCATCAGATCCCATTCTAGATGGTTGTGAGCCACCATGTGGTTGCTGGGAATTGAACTTAGGACCTCTGGAAGAGCAGTCAGTGCTCCTAACCACTAAGCCATCTCTCCAGCCCCAACCAGGGTAACTCTTATAAGGACAACATTTATTTGGGGCTGACTTACAGGTTCAAAGGTTCAGTCCATTCTCATCAAGGCAGCATCCAAGCAGGTATAGTACAGGAGGAGCTGGGAGTTCTGCATCTTTATCTGAAGGCTGCTAGCAGAAAACTGGCTTCCAGGCAGCTAGGACTAGGGTATTAAAGCCCATGCCCAAGGTAACACACCTATTCCAACAAGGCCACACCTACTCCAACAAGGCCACACCTCCAAATAGTGCCACTCCCTGGGCCAAGCAAATACAAACTACCACTTGTAGGGTTTTTGTTTTTGTTGTTTTTTATTTTTGAGACAAGACTTCTCTGTATAGCTCTGGCTGTCCTGGAACTCACTTTGTAGACCACACAGACTTTGGATTCAGAGATTGGCCTGCCTCTGCCTCTTGAGCCCTGGGATTAAAGGTGTGCACCACCCCTGCCCAGCAAGAAATTGTCTTTGAATATTGTTTGCTAATACTTTATTTCGATAAACCTCAAAATATAGGGGCTGGAGCAATGGCTCAGAGGTTAAGAGTGAAGGGAGTTGGGACTTTTCAGAATCCATAGTTGAGGCAGCAAGCAGACTTAGAGCACGGGCATGTCGGACAAGCTTGAAGCAAGGTTGTGGTTGAGTCATTCCACAAACAGACCTGCCATAAAAGATAAGGGGCATGTCTGGGCAATCTCCTATGGGTCATACACCATCTGGACTGTAGTCTCCTGTCTCCTGTCCCTTGGATGCAGTTTACTAATGTCAAAGTGACCTTCCTGCTAACAAAAATAAACCGCCCTCCTACATTGCTGATGGGCTGATCTGCACGTATGCCAAAAAACCCACCCTGTGTGCCAAAATTCCCCACCAGTGTTTAAATCAGCAAATCATGTGTAACCGCTCCAAAACCCCCTGACTTCTCCTATATAAACCCCTAACTTTTGAGCCTCAGGGTCGACTCCTCTGTCTCCTGTGTGAGTTACCTGTCGGCCCTGAGCTCCGATAATAAACTACCTCATGTGTTTGCATCAAGTCTGTCTCTCTTGTTTTCTTGGGTGTACGCTATCCCGAGAATGGAGTGGGGGTCTCCCCAAAAGGAGGTCCTACATTTGGTGGCCCATAAGGGGAAATTGTTGGCACCCAGGAACCTCGAAGGCCCCTTGGAGGTAAGTCTGTGTGTGTCTGTGCCGGCGATGTTTTTTGTTCTAGATGTCCTGAGTGTCTGAGTGCGGAGCTGCTGTGTATGTGTCTTAGTTTCTGTTTGTTAACAGAAAGAAGTGGGCCCGGCGGTGGCAGCGCCCGCCTGTAATCCCAGCACTCTGGGAGGCAGAGGCAGGAGGATTTCTGAGTTCGAGGCAAGCCTGGTCTACAGAGTGAGTTCCAGGACAGCCAGGGCTACACAGAGAAACCCTGTCTCAAAAAAACCAAATCAAAAAAAAAAAAAAAAACCCAGAAAGGAGTGGAAGCGAAATCCCACTCCGCGGTTTGTTTGCTGCTGCTGCTGCGAGCCATCAGGTCCCAGCGGCTGCAGAGGGAGGTGTCCTAGAGTCCCGCAGGCTGCAACCCTGGAGGACTCTCCAAGGTTGTCAGTTTTTTGTGTCTTTGTCTACAGTTTGACCACTAGATGGTGCCACGGCTTGTTTTCTGTCTGTCTCACCATTTGTCAAGGTCTGAGGCTATAAGCCTGTCTGAAAGCTTTTGGTTTTGCTTGCAAGCTTCTGGGGATTGGAGAGCCTGTCTGGTGCAGGGCATTCAACTGGCAGTTGCTAGAGTCGAGACCACGGGGGTCTGGAGGAAGCTGAGCCCTGGAGAGAGCTGAATAAGGCTTTCCTCCCTGCAGTTTATGCAGGAGCACCTGAAACTGGGCCCTTCTGGGGGCAAATTGTGTGATTTTCCTTGCTCTGTGTTCTTGAATCTAGAGGCCTGACGGTAGCAAGGTGAGGCTGTCTGTCTATGTAGTGTTGTTTTTATATTGTGTTTTATGTTCTTGGATTCAGACAGACGATAATATTTAGACTTTGGACTGAAAAACAACTTTCAAGCATGCCAAAATCAGGTCATGTGACTCAGCCAACTCAGAACAAAAGGAGAGAAACTTTATGGTTCTATTGTTCCTCTGGAAGAGAGGTCAAAATAAGGGAGACCTCCAAAAGACTAGATTCTAAAAAATTAAATAAAAAAATCTGTCTTTATGATACTAAGATCTTGTTTTGAGATTTACATTACAGAAAATAGCACTCCCCTTCATATCTCAACATCCATGTTGAGACTGAAGAAACGGTCTTTCTAGAGAATATAGAAATGGTCAGATTTAAAACGGGGAGAAAATAAAATTAATTTCATTTAATAAAAATCTTTATAATTATTAAGTTCAAGGCATAAGTTCTTATTTGATACAGGTTTTATTTTGATACAAAATCAAGTTTTTCATTGGTATAAATATTAAATTTGAAAGTACAGGATTTACACCCAGTTCTTTGTTATTATTACCAATCTGAGATATTTAAGCCTGTCAGTTTAGGGCCAAATAGAAGTTTAAGGCTCTGAGTTTATTGTTAGGGTGTTTTCTAAGTTTTAATCAGAAATAGCTAAAGATAGTTTAACAGACAACAGTCCACATTATTTTACATAGATAGTTGTTTTTCAAAAATGTCAAAAATCCATGGAATATGATATTTAAGTCTGAAAAGCTATGTTAAGCTTTCTATGTATTTTTAGTTAATATTGGTCACTCTTAGATTTCTGATGGTATTGAAGACTGTTAGTCTCACAGACAGTCCAAGCTGTTTAATCCTGAGAAAGCTGATATAGATTTACATAAATAATTTTCAGATGATATAAAATTTAAAGTTAGGACATGAGTCAATTCTTACAATGTTAATTGAGTGTTAATTCCTATAGTCTTTTAAAATAATACAGATGATAGGGTTCTGTTTAATTACCAGGGATGATAAACTAGGTGTAATGTCTATCTTATAGTTTATAATTTACAAAATGGTAATAATTATGCTCAATTGATATTTAGAGAGTACCACAGAATGGAGCAGAGAGGACCTGAGACCAATTATCCTGATACCATGGTAGCTCTCACTAAGGGTATATTTCCCAAGAGACTAATCAATCTCTTTGAGACTGTTTTATTTGTAATACAGGAAGCCAAGAAGATTACCCCCTCAGACAAAAGGTAAGAGGCACCTGAAAGACCAACACACCAGACTCCATTGGCAGGTCTCGAGGGCATGGCAGCCCACAAATTTGACCAAGGTATGTAAGGTTAAGCAGGGACCAGATGAGTCACCTGCAGCTTTTCTAGAGCAGCTCATAGAGGCATTCTGTCAATATACACACTATGACTCCAGGGGCAAGGAATATAAAGCTATTATATTATGACAATGGCTTTTATAGATGGGGCTAATAGAGATATCAGGAAAAAGCTTCAGAGGCTAGAGGGTTACTGAGAAGGACTGTGAATGTGGAGAGGGCATTGTGAAGGGATAGAACCTTTAGAAGATGGTCTTTGAAGATGGAGTCTAGTAAAAGTGGGGACAAGTGACGAGCAGTTTGGAGGCAAATGGAAGAGCTAGTTTGCTCCTTCAGCTATGTTTCCTTGCCTTAAAAATAAAAAAGTCTGTAGAGAGATTTAGTACAGTTTGCTGAGACAGGGAGACAAAGGAGGAGAAGAAACAGAAAAAAAGAAAAGAAAAAATTACAGAGAAATAAGCTACAGAGGATCCTGGCTATAATAGTTAGAAAAAGGAGAAAAGAAAAACAGAAAAGGACCAATGCGCATACTGTAAGGAGAGAGGCCACTGAGCCAGAGTGTGTCCTAACAGATAGAAGCCGGGAACAAGAATTCCCAGGTCTTGGGAAAAGTGCACCCAAATGGCAAACTCAGGTGTTAGCCCTGGGTGAAGACAGCAACTGGGGGAGATGGGGTTTCTGACCGCCTTCCCCAACCCAGGATAACTGTGGAAATGAAAAAGAAACCCACTCAGTTCTTGGTGGACACAGGGGCTCAACACTCGGTCTTTCAAGCCAATGGCGCTGTTTCCAAGAAAAGATCTTGGGTCTAAGAAGCCACTGACACCAAAATGTATTCATGGACTACCTGAAGAACAGTGGACCTAGGGATGGGATGGGTAGCCCATTCATTTAGGGTCACCCCAGACTGTTCCTACTCTCTGTTGGAGTAAGACATACTCTCCAAAATGGGGGGTGGGGAGCGCAGATATGTTTCCTGCCCAACGGGATGCAACTAACTGGCCCAAAAAGAGACTGACCCCTGCTGAAAGTCGCTACAGACCGGAGCAGTTTTCTCCATGATGGAAGCAGGTGCTGCTATGGTGGATGGCACAAATGTCATCTAGGTAGAAGAATCATTACCTCCTGGCATGTCAATGCAAAAAGTAGAGTTCGTTGCCCTCACCAAGACCTTGGAACTTGGAACCAGCAAGAAAATCAACATCCACACAGATAACAGGTACGCCTTTTCCACAGCCCACGTTCACAGGGATATATGCCAAGAGGACTGCTCACATCAAAGGAAACCAACGAGAAGTCTTGGAGTTCTTAGATGTCCTAATGAAGCCAGCCACTATGAATATTCCCTGCCCAGGACACCCAAAGAGAAAAAACTAAATGGGCAATAACCAGGCAGAGCAAATGGCTCTAAAAATGGATATGCAGGAGCCTATACTGGTTATGGGTCTATAAGAGACACCCATTGAGAAATGGAACAAAATTAAGGAACAGCCTCACTTAAAAAAAGACTGAGATTTCTGACCACCCTTCCAACTATTACCAAGAGAAGGTGCACACAAGAAGGGAGAACTATACTCCCCAGAAAGTAAGCCAAAGACTCACTAGGCCAAATGAACAGATGGACTCATTTAGGAGATTAAAAACCTTGTCCTGTGCGGGGTGGTGGTGGCTCACGCCTGTAAACCCAGCACTCTGGGAGGCAGAGGCAGGCGGATCTCTGAGTTCGAGGCCAGCCTGGTCTAGAGAGTGAGTTCCAGGACAGCCAGGGCTACACATAGAAACTCTGTCTCAAAAAAAAAAAAAAAAAAAAAAAACCAAATCCAAAAAACCTTGTCCTGGCAGTTAAGGGACCAAACGTATATATTTATGACTCAGGTTTTAGGCTAGAGAGATAATAGAACAATGTAAGTATGTATAAATAATTTTCTCTAGATGGGTTGAGACTTTCCCCACTAAGCAGGAAACAGCTGCCAAGGTTAGAAGAAAGTTTCCCGAGTTTCAGAGTGCCCAAGGTAATTAGATCAGATAATGGTTCTGTTTTTGTTTCTAAGGTAAGTCAGACATTGCCAGAGATATTGGGGACTAATTAAAAACATTATTAGACTACTGTCCCCAGGGCTCAAGACTGGTTGAGAAAATAAACAAAATCCTATTTGAGACCTTAACTAAATTGACCTTAGAGACTGGCTGAGGCTGGGTGGTGCCTCTCCCCTTGTTTCTGAACAGCCCCTACCATTTTAACCCGACCCCCCTAGAGATCTTCTTTGATACCCCAACTCCTTTGGTGTCCACTGGGCCCTCCCAGGACGTGTCCCACACTATGTGATTTGCCTTAAATGCTCCAGGCATGCCAGAGACTCCTCACTGCTTCCAGATAGGTGACTGGATCTGTATAAGAAGGTTTCAGGAACAGTTGCTGAAACCCTGATGAAAGAAACCCTCACCAAATGGACCACAGAGACTGGTGTTAATGATTAGATAGCTCTCCTATCCATTGTGCTCTTCAGGCTTTTGTTCTCGAGGCTCAGGGTGCTCGAGTGGGTGAGGCAGCGAGCATAGAAGCAGCTCTGAGAGGCCTACTCAGGAGGAGACTTGGAAGTCCCACATCGTTTCCAATTTGGAGATTCTGTCTACATTAGACACCACTGCGCAAAAAACCTTGAGACTTGGTGGAAAGACACTTATCTTGTACTCTTGACCACCCTGCTTTCTACTTTGATGAGACCCTTTGTAATTTTACTCCTTTTGCTTAGAATTGGAACCTGTGTGATTAACCGGTTAATAGTTTTTATTAGGGAATGTATAAGTGCTGTGCAGACTCTTATGCTATGCCAACAATATCAGAGATTAGGGCAGGACAATCCAGAATATATAGAGTCAGAGATTTAATTCTATAGTTCTAAGATTAGAACTCCTAACAAGAAAAGAAGAGGGGACATGAAGGGAGTTGGGACTTTTCAGAATCCATAGTTGAGGCAGCAAGCCGACTTAGAGCCCGGGCACGCCGGACAAGCTTGAAGCAAGGTTGTGATTGAGTCATTCCACAAACAGACCAACCATAAAAGATAAGGGGCATGCTTGAGCAATCTCCTATGGGTCTTACACCATCTGGACTGGAGTCTCCTGTCTCCTGTCCCTTGGATGTGGTTTACTAATGTCAAAGTGACCTTCCTGCTAACAAAAATAAACCGCCCTCCTACATTGTTGACAGCCAGATCTACATGTATGCCAAAAAACCCACCCTGCGTGCCAGAATCCCCCACCAAGGTTTGAATCAGCAAATCATGTGTAACTGCGCCAAAACCCCCTGACTTCTCCTATATAAACCCCTAACTTTTGAGCCTCAGGGTCGACTCCTCTGTCTCCTGTGTGAGATAGGTGTCGACCCGGAGCTCCGATAATAAACTGCCTCCTGTGTTTGCATCAAGTCGTTCTCTCATGTTTCCTTGGGTGTACGCTATCCCGAGAATGGAGTGGGAGTCTCCCCAAAAGGAGGTCCTACAAGAGCACTTGACTGCTCTTCCAAATGTTCAGAATTCAATTCTTAGCAACCACATGGTGCCTCACAACCACCTGTAATGGGATCCAATGCGATCTTCTGGTGTGTCTGAAGACAGTAACGGTGTGCTCATGGTACTGTGTACTGTGAGGTGCTGGGCTTAGATATGAGGCAGGCAAATCCCTGGTTTTGATGAGTAACCATTTCTATCCAGTCAGTGAACTCTGGGTTCAATGAGAGCCTCTGCCTTAAATATAAGGTGAGGGCCAGCAAGAACTTAGCAGGTGAAGGTAATCGCCACCAGTCTGATGTACATGGAAGTTCGCAGCCAACCTTAGGCTGCATAGAACTCTTCTGTTTTATAACAACAACAAGAAATAACATCAAAGGACCTAAGACCAGGCTGGCAAGATGACGCCATGGTCAAAGTGTTTCCTGTGCAGGTGTTCAACCCTGACAACCTTAGGTCAGTCCCTGGAACTCACACTGGAAATAAGTAATAATAAAACCTTTATCTGCGGGCCTGGAGAGACGGCTCAGTGGTTAAGAGCACTGACTGATCTTCCAGAGGTCCTGAGTTCAAATTCCAGCAACCAACCAAATGGTGGCTCACAGCCATCTGTAATGAGATCTGACACCCTCTTCTGGAGTGCCTGAAGACAGCTACAGTGTACTTATTTATAATAATAAATAAATCTTTGGCTCTGAATGAGCAAGGTTAACTGGAGTGAGCAGGGCGACCAGAACTGGCCAGAGCAAGCAGAAGTCCTAAATTCAATTCCCAGGAACCACATGAAGGTACAACCATGTGTACAGCTACTGTGTACTCATACCCATAAATAAATCTTAAAAAAAACCCCACCGGGCGGTGGTGGTGGCGGCGGCGGCAGCGCCAGCGCATGCCTGTAATCCCAGCACTTGGGAGGCAGAGGCAGGCGGATTTCTGAGTTCGAGGCCAGCCTGGTCTACAAAGTGAGTTCCAGGTCAGTCAGGGCTACAGAGAAATCCTGTCTTGAAAAACAAAAAACAAAAATCAAAAAACAAAACAACAAACAAACAAACAAAAACACGCCGGGCAGTGGTGGCGCACGCCTGTGATCCCAGCACTCTGGGAGGCAGAGGCAGGCAGATTTCTGAGTTCGAGGCCAGCCTGGTCTACAGAGTGAGTTCCATGACAGATAGGGCTACACAGAGAAACCCTGTCTCGAAAAAACCAAATCCAAAAAAACCAACCAACCAACCAACCAACCAACCAATCAAAAACCCACCTTTATTTACTACGTATGTAGTGTTCTGTTTACACATATGTCTCAACACCAGAAGAGAGCACCAAATTTTATTATAGATGGTGTAAGCCACCATGTGGTTGCTGGGAATTGAACTCAGGACCCCGGGAAGAGCAGCCAGTGCATTTAACCGTTGAGTCATCTCTCCAGCCCTTTTCCTTATTTTTAACAGTAGATATCTCTCCCCCCAGCCCCGAAATCCCTATGCTCCCCAGAGGACTGAGATGTCTCTAGGAAGAGATGTTCTCTGTCCTCTTTTGTGTTTGCTTCAACATGTGTGCGCTGTGATCTGAATCCAGTGCCTTTCCCAAGCTAACCGTGTACTCTGCCCCTGATCCCTGACCTCCCTACCCCCGCCCCGCATCAATATTAGTGTACTGTAGACTTGGTGTCCTTTCTCCCGGGCCAGCTGCTTTCACTCCAGATTTTGCACACTCATTCTCCAAGGCCCTTTGCCAGCTCGCTGTTGCACAGATCGATGTCAACATATTTGAATACTGTGCTCTCTGGGACTCAGTCATTCCAACTTGGATTCCCACCACTTCAGTAATTGCTGGGTCAGATTGTGGACCTTGGCTTCTTTCTAGTTCGGTTGGGGTTTTGTTCTTTTGTTTTGTGGTGCGGAGCGTTGAATCGGGGGCTAAGGTTCACTGACCCTAAGCAAATGCCTAGTCAGCGTCTTCTTCTAGCTACTGATTTTCTTTTGTGGTGTTTGTCAGATATGCTCTCACTAGGTGGCGCAGGGTATAAATTGCCAAAGCCTACCACCCCAGCGACATACTTCCTGTAGCAAGGTGGCACAGCCTAAAAGTTAGTGGCATAACCCTCTCAAAAGGGACCACCAACTAGGGACCAAGTAAGTGTTTGAATAGAGGAAACTTTGTGGGATGGGGAGTGTGTGTGTGTGTGTGTGTACATTTCTCATTAAACCACCCCTCTGGCTTTAGGTATCTGACAAGATGGAAACAGGTAAAGATCAAGAGAGAGTGGCAACAACTGGATATTTTTTGTCAAGATTCAAGGAAGCATTTGCAGGGGAAAAGAAGCCAGAAGAGAGGAAGAGATCTAAGAGGAGAGTGAGGCAGCCAAACCAGGGGACGAATCTCTGCAGAGTAGTGATGCTAGTACCTGAGCCTGCAGGGTGAAAGAGGGGGGTGGGGAGGGGAATACGATTCAGGGTCCATCTATTCAGTGAGCCACATCTGACCCTGTAGTGAGAGGGGATGTCTGGAAATGTAAACAAGGCCAGGAGACTTCTAAGGGCCAATCACTTCAGAGGGCAGGTTCATCTCTCCAAGTGGGACAGACTGTTTGGGTCACCTGCTCTCCCTGCCGAATTTGCACGAGCAGGGGCCACGTGCTGCGCAGGGCTTCAGACGAAGTTGCTCTGCGACGGCTTTGTGTTTTTTTTTTTTCAGAACCCTTTGCCTCAAAAAAAAAAAAAAAAAAAAAAAAAAAAAAAAAATCCAACACCTATTTATTTAGGCAAAAGGGGAATTCGGCTTCAGCCGGTTCTGGCGGTGGGAGGGGCGAGGGGAGGGGCCGCTCCAGAGAGTTCGGTTTGAGCCTCCAGCCTACTACAGCTCTTAGCAATCTTTGAGTAGCAACTCAAAACTTTCAGGGTAAGCCCGGTGCTGTGGCAAATGCCCGTCCGTGGTCCTAAGCACTTGGGAAACGGAGTGAGGAAGGGTCAAGAATTCAAGGTCCCTCTGGACTACTTATTAAATTTGAGGGCGATCTGGACTATATGAGTCCCTGTTTCAAAAACCAAAACCAACCAACCAACCAACATAAATTCTCTGGAACGCCAGGCAAGAAAGACCGGTCTCACCTTTAGTCCCAGATACTGGGGAGAAGGGGGTGCGGGGGGAGGGGAGTCCTGTTACTACCCCAAGCTTTGACGCTCAGCCTCCCATATCTCGTGGTGAGATCCAGTGTTCTTAGGCAACCTGCTTTGCATGGGGGCAGCTGGGCCATTGACAGTTTGTGTGTGTGTGTGTGTGTGTGTGTGTGTGTGTGTGTTTGTATTTTGGTTTTTTTCGAGACAGGGTTTCTCTGTATAGCTTTGGCTGTCCTGGAACTCACTCTGTAGACCAGACTGGCCTCGAACTCAAAAATTCGCCTGCCTCTGCCTCCCAGAGTGCTGGGATTACAGGCGTGCGCCCCCACAGGTGCTGACTGTTCTTCCTTAAGGCCAAGTTCCTAGCAGCCCGGAACAAGTTTCACCCTTTAAAGGAGGATACCGCAGCGACCAGCCTCTAAGATTCCCCTCCCACAGTAACTGAGAGCTGGAAGCGGAGCAGTCTAGTTCCCTTGCAAAAGACAAGGTCCACAGAGCTCTCTGGGTTGGGTCCGGGAAAGCCGGAGTTAGGCTATTTCCGGGTCCCGGTGAGACTGAGGTCCTGGACTGGATTCCAGGCTGGCTCCACTGCACCCAGGAGCAAATCAGGTCTGTCCGTCTGAGTGCGCGCGCACCTCAGCCCTGCTTTAGGTTGCAAAGTCCTCCAAAGCGGCTCCCCGCCCAAGATCAGCAAGTGTCAGCTATCCAGAAGGGAGAAATTGGCTTGGCCAACTGAGGCTGTGCGGGACGCCTATTGGGGAATCGCTGACACTTGCTACCGTTGTCGTACGCAGTCCGTCCACACCGACTTGTGTCATTACCGCCATGGGCCTGGAGCTCTACCTGGACCTGCTGTCGCAGCCCTGCCGCGCAGTGTACATCTTCGCCAAGAAGAATAGCATCCCCTTCCAGATGCGTACGGTGGAGATACTGAAAGGTTGGCCCGTTTACCCCTAGACCATGTTAGTCCATCACATTCTGCTTGGGTACAACCCCCCCCCACTCCCCCCCACCCACACCCACATCCCAACACGGTCCACCAAGGAATGCTCTGCTCTCTTTGGAGCGGTCATAGTTCAGACCCCTCTTTAAACTTAACTTCCGCTCTGACAAGAGAGACTTTCTGTCCTGGGACGTGAGGCAGAAAAATGAAAGATTCCCACAGTTCTTTCTTTGAAGGCACGCAGTGTTTAGATTCACAAAATCCCAGAGACTTTGCAGGGAAGAGACACACAGCTGAGCCATCTCTGTGCTACTGGTCCCTGGCCCATCCTGATCTTGGCCGCTTCGGACTTTGCTCTAGTTGCAAAGAGTGGACTATAGGAGCGCTGCCTGATCCCTTGCACGCCTTTTCTGGCTTTTTCCTTCCCAGGGCAGCACTTGAGCGAGCAATTCTCCCAGGTGAACTGCTTAAAGAAAGTTCCTGTCCTCAAAGACGGAAGCTTCGTGTTGACCGAAAGGTGCAGCTGTAAATAAACCCAGAGAGCCCTCGCTACCTCCTCTGGCTTCCTCGGGTCTCCCGCTCCCTCCCCCCCCTCCCCCCTCCCCCCCCCCCCCGTCCTGCGGGGATGGGGGTGGGTGGGGGAGTGGCTAGAGCAGAAGGTCTGGGAAGGAGGCCGGAGGACTAGGGGGCTGATCAAGCATGCGCGTCCTTTGTCCCTGTCCTGTTTCAGCTACTGGACCCTCAATCCCACCTCCAGGTCTCTCTACCCGATCAGATCGAGGGGTATTGGAAGGCAATAAGGGGACGATTGTCGAGGGTTACGGAAAAAAAAATGTAGATTCAACAAACGACTAGAAAGAACTTCTCCTAACTTTCCAGATGTCCTGTTTAATCTGTCAAAGCTTAACCCCAGAGACCAGTGAAAGGGTTAGGGCCCAGAGACTGTCTGGTTCTCCCACTAAAGTGTAGTGCAGAGAGCTCAAAAACAAAACAAAGCCAAAAAACCACAAAACAACAACAACAACAAACCAAAAAAGAAAGACAGAAGGTCTGGCCAGGGGTGTCAGTGTTCACAATATCAAAAGAAGGGACTAGCTAAAGAGGGGCAGAGCTCTTGCTGTGTGTGTATGTCTGTGTGTGTGTGTGTGTGTGTGTGTGTCCCTGGGTTCACAGCACTGTAGAGAAGAAAGGCTCAAGGCCCTGTGGAGGAATGGGAAACAGGCAAGGTTCTAAGATCCCTTCTTCCCATGGACCTTATAGCCCCTCTTCCTATGGTCCCCAGCTCAGCCATCTTGATTTACCTGAGTACCAAGTACCAGGTAGCAGACCACTGGTACCCCGGCCGACCTACAGGCCCGTGCCCAAGTCCACGAATATCTGGGCTGGCATGCCGACAACATCCGAGGCACCTTTGGAGTCCCCCTGTGGGTCAAGGTATCCAGGGTCCTCCGGGGAGGAGCTGAACCTTGGGCACCTGGTAAGAGTCAGGCTGATACACTGAGCACGGCTGTTGTTCTGCCAGGTGTTGGGGCCACTTATTGGGGTCCAGGTTCCCGAGGAGAAGGTGGAACGGAACAGAAATAATATGGTCCAGGCTCTGCAACGTCTGGAGGACAAGTTCCTCAGGGACAGGGCCTTCCTTACTGGCCAGCAGGTGACGGTAGCGGATCTCATGGCTCTGGAGGAGCTGATGCAGGTAGGAGAGTGGGGGTAGCAGGTGGGGTAGTTGCTAAGGGCGGGACTCTTCTTTTTTGCCACTTCCAAAAATCCAAAGTTTGGTGGTCTGGGAAAAGCTAGAACTGTAGAGGGGAACTTTGTGTGACTTGTTTACTGTCTAGGTGGAGGGGGATGGGGGGGCAGCTTCTAGCTGCTGTCAGGTCCTGGATCTGATTACAGTGCCCTGAACCTCCCATGGGTTTGTGTCTATGATATTTGCGCTGAGCTGACTGCTATGGGACCCTCAGTATCTCTTCGACTCTTGCGTCTTTGTCCCTACAGCCCGTGGCTCTTGGCTATAATCTGTTTGAGGGAAGGCCTCAGCTGACAGCATGGCGAGAGAGGGTGGAGGCATTCTTGGGTGCTGAGCTGTGTCAGGAGGCTCATAGCGCCATCCTGAGCATCCTGGGACAGGCAGCCAAGAAAAAGGTACCAGTACCCCCTCCGGAGGCCCACCCCAGCATGCAACTTCGGATTGCTAGGATTCCCTGAGTGGTCTGACCAGTAATAAAGATTTATTTTGTATTTTGCCTCTTTCTTTTAAAATTATTATCATTTTTTTTGCCCCTGTCTTTTTTTTATGGCTCCCTCTCTGCCTCTTGGAGAAGCTTTGCTCAAAAGGAACACCTGCTATCTTTAGCATGCTTCTCTTGAGGTACAGTAGGCACAATCTATAGGAGACCCAAATCAATAATATATAAAGGATGCTAAAAACAAACAAACAAACAAAAACAAAAGCAGTAACCCACCCAAGAAACCCATCAAAAGTTAGTAGACATCTGTGTATAATAAAGTCTGAATATTTTAAAAGAGTTATTGGTTTTATTACATTGTCCTATAATAATAGGTATGGAATAAAATTATGACTCAGTAAAACATGGTTAATCAAAGAAAAGTCACATAACAATCCACATAAAATTATTACATAGGCAAAAAAAGTATTATAACAAACCATTCAGGGATGTAGACGATGCTTTATAAGATTTGGTCTTTGAAGGGTAAGAATAAATATCTTTGGGCAAACACTTTAGTTACCAGTAACAACAAATAGGAGGACTTATTTACATTTTTATGAAAACCTCCATGAGTGTCCATGGTTGAGAACTCAACAACAGAAAGGATTTAACATTAAGAATTAAGAGGTTGCCGGGCAGTAGTGGCGCATGCCTGTAATCCCAGTACTTGGGAGGCAGAGGCAGGCAGATTTCTGAGTTCGAAGCCAGCCTGGTTTACAGAGTGAGTTCCAGGACAGCCAGGCTACACAGAGAAACCCTATCTTGAAAAATCACACACACACACACACACACACACACACACACACACACACACAAAGAATTAAGAGATCAACCAGGGGCTGGAGAGATGGCTCAGCAGTTAAGAGCACTGACTGCTCTTCTGAAGGTTGTGAGTTCAAGTCCCAGCAACCACACGGGGGCTCACAACTGTCCATAATGAGATCTGATGACCTCTTCTGCCTGAAGACAGCTACAGTGTACTTACGTATAATAAGAAAAAGTAAGCGGGCAGTGGTGGTGCACGCCTGTAATCCCAGCACTTGGGAGGCAGAGGCAGGCAGATTTCTGAGTTCGAGGCCAGCCTGGTCTACAGAGTGAGTTCCAGGACAGCCAGGGCTATACAGAGAAACCCTGTCTTGAAAACAAAACAAAACAAAACAAAACAACAACCCCCCCCCAAAAAAAACAAAACAAGAAAGAAAGAAAGAAAGAAAGAAGAAAGAAAGAAAGAAAGAAAGAAAGAAAGAAAGAAAGAAAGAAAGAAAGAAAGAAAGAAAAAAGTAAAAATACTGAAAAAAAAAAGAGAGAGAGGTCGGCCTATGAGAATTCTTACAGCCAAGGCTCTTGACTGTGTTGGTTCACCAGAGCCTAGGTAGTGGAAGGAGAGAAGCAAGTCTTAAAGACTGTCCTCTGACCTCCTATACAATGTATTCCTATACAATGGAAAATGGGAAAAAATATTAATGAGATATTAACATGCTGCAAAGACAGCTAGATTATCACAGAGGTTGTCACTGCCGGAAAGTCAGTATTCTATCATAGAAAATATTTATTCTCAATCAGAGGCTTCTACCCTGCCTTGGATTATTCAATTCCCAGAAAAAAAGATACACTCAATTTTTAATTTATCAGCAGTAAGGCTGGGCACATACCTACTTTCTAATGCTATTCAAACCTTCTTTGCTATGGATAACCCTGTGTTATTATTTACTATGAGCTGGCTGGGCTGGCCGCTGTTAACTCCAAGTGGGTAGCCCTCATGGCCATGATTTCAAGATCCTTACCCCATGGCGGCTGCTTCTCTCCCCACCTTTCTTCTTCTCCTTGTGGTTTCCTCAGACCCCAAGCCCGGGAACCTCAAACCCCACCTATGTCCAACTATTAGCTATGGGCATCTTTATTTAATCAATAGTTTTAAAATAAACAACAAGGTCACATTGTGTTTGTGACTCACATGTGTGGTCTCTTGTTCCCTGGAGCAACCAGGCCTTGGGGGCCAATATTATCATTATAATACATATCAAAAGATCAAACCGCAGCCGTATCCCTAGGGCCAGAGAGCCACAGGAAGACACATTGGTAAAGGAAGGGTCCTTAGAAATCAGGCTTCTGAGAACCGTGTTGCTCAGATCTCCAGGCATCACCTTTGAATCATGTCCTGGGAACTAGCAAGTTCCTCACAGGAGGGCTCACAGCTGACATGGCCCTCTGTGAGATGCAGCAATTCTTGAATATGACAGCAGGTATCACTTTGACATGACAGGGATCCTAACAACCTGCCCATCTCAGGGAGCCTGATGCTCCTCTGGTGCCTTTTCTGTGCCTTTCAGGCCAGAATGGCTGGTGCGTGACCACCCACTTAGATACCTTTGGTTTTCTCTTCCTCTCTGAGACTACTGTTAGGGCTGCAGGATTCCAGGCTGCCTGACAAGAAGAATGCAGGAAAGACTCCAAAGTGATCTCAAATTCCACTGTCGCCCTAAGCAGGGCTTTATAATGCTGGAGGGCTCTGCATCCGGTTTCTAGCCACCCACTTATTTCTAGCAACCATAGTCCCAGGACAGTTCTTAGGGCTCTCCTGTGTTAAGGGGTGAAGGTGAAGTTGGCACTGGGCAGGAGTTGAAGCCAGGGGAAGACTGGCTTTGGGGCCATTATTGCCTAAGTCTTTCCTCTGGCGTGAAAGAATCATTCCATCCTGAAAGTATGAGGGAGACCTGTACGGCACAGGAAGTACATGAAACTTACTAAATAAAAAGTTAAAGGGCCCTCCCTAAGGCTGAAATAGTAGCAAACTGTTTCAGCGAGAGCATCAGCCTGCAAGTTGCCTACAGGGTGTGCAGAAAGTGCCTACATGATGTAGCTTTTGTATGTGGTCACCGATGCTGGTACTGGGTACTTGCTGGTTTTGTGTCAATTTGATCCAAGCTACAGTTATCAGAGAGGAGAGGAAGGAGCCTCAGTTGAGAAATGCCTCCATGAGATCCAGCTGTAGGGCATTGTTTTTTCATTTAGTGATCAATGGAGGAGGGCCCAGACCATGGTGGGGTGGGTGGTACCATCCCTGGGCTGGTGGTCCTAGGTTCTGTAAGAGAGCAGGCTGAGCAAGCCAGGGGAAGCAAGCCAGTAAGCAACACTCCTCCATGGCTTCTGTATTGGCTCCTGCCTTCAGGATCCTGCCCTGTTTGAGTTATTGTCCTTCAAGAATGATCAGCAATATGTAAGTGTAAGCCAAATAAACCCTTTTCTCCCCAACTTGCTTTTCGGTCTTGGTGTTTTGGTGTAGCAGTAGAAACCCTAAAACAAGTTGGCACCAGGATAGTGGGTTATTGCTGTGACAGACCTGTGGAATGAGGGCTATGCTGTTTAGGGTTATGCTAAATGGAAGAAGTAAATCAGAAACAGTATCAATGCCTTGAAGGAACTGCAGAAATTAATGCCACCATCAAAGACTTGAAAGATGCAGGGGTAGTGGTTCCCACCACGCCTCCCTTTCACTCTCCTATCTGGCCAGTGCAGAAGACAGATGGATCATGGAGAATGACAGTTGACTATCGAAAACTAAATCAGGTAGTAACTCTGACTGCAGCTGCTGTACCAGATATAGTGTCCTTATTTGAGCAAGTTACCACCTCTCCTGGTATACTGCTGTTGATTTAGCAAATGCCCTTTTCCCCCCAGTACCTGTCCATAAGGACCTTCAGAAGCAATTTGCTTTCACTTGGCAAGGCCAGCAGTATACCTTTACAGATTTTCCTTAAGGATAAATTAACTCTCCTACCCTGTGTCATAACTTAGAAGGGTACCTTGATCGTCTGTCTCTTCCACAAAATATCACATTGGTGCACTATATTGATGACATTATGCTGATTAGACCAAGTGAGCAGGAGGGAGCAACCACTTTGGACTTATTGATAACACATATGCATATCAGAAGATGGGAAATAAATACAGCCAACATTCAAGGACCATCTACCTCAGTGAAATTCTTAGAAGTCCAGAAGATTGTGAGTGGATCCCAAACATTGGGTGCTTGGTGTTTGATTTTGCTTTGATTTGATTGTGACTGTGCCCTGACTTTTCCTTCTTGAAGTAAGGTTTATTTGGTTTATTTTTTTATTATACTGGGACCCGCAATTGAGAGACTTTTAAAAGACTTTGGATTTTTAAAAGAGATTGCTTATTTTAAAGGGACTGAAGGGCTAGAGAGATGGCTCATTGGTTAAGAGCACTAACTGCTATTCCAGAGGTCCTGAGTTCAATTCCCAGCAACCACATGGTGGCTCACAACCATCTGTAATGGGATTTGATGCCCTCTTCTGGTGTGTCTGAAAACAGCTACAATGTACTCATATACATAAAATAAATAAAACATCTTTAATAAAAAAATCAAAATAGGGAAGTAGTGTCGCATGCCTTTAATCCCAGCACTTCGGATGCAGAGGCAGGTGGATTTCTGAGTTCGAAGCCAGTCTGGTCTACAGCAGAGTGAGTTCCAGGACAGCCAGGGCTATACAGAGAAACCCTGTCTTGAAAAACAACAACAGCAAAAAAAAAAAACAAAAACAAAGAAAAAACAAAAAAACCCAAAAAAAACAAACAAAATCAAAATCAAAATAAAGGAACTGAAAATTTAATGTGCTTGAATTTGTCAAGACTGTGGGACTTTTAAGGGATTATTTATTTATTTATTTATTTATTTTTTGTGATGGGGTTTCTCTGTATAGCCCTGGCTGTCCTGGAACTCACTCTGTAGATCAGGCTGGCCTCAAACTCAGAAATCCACCTGCCTCTGCCTCCCAAGTGCTGGAATTAAAGGCGTGCGCCACCACTGCCCGGTTGGTTATTTATGTTTTTAAGGTGAGATCTTGGGGATGAATAAGAAAGGAAAGGTTGTGCCTTAATAGTGAAGTCTTTGTGTGTCGCATTGACAAGGCGTCAGTTGTACTGACTGGTTTTGTGTCAACCTGATACAAGCTAGAGTCATCAGAGAAGAAGGGGCATCCATTCAGGAAATGCCTCCATGAGATCCAACTGTAAGGCATTATGTTAATTAGCGATCGATGGGGGAGGCCCAGCCCCACTGTGAGCAGGTGGTCCTGGGTTATAAGCAAGTTGAACAATCCAGTAAGCAGTGCTCCTCCATGGCCTCTGCATCAGCTCCTGCCTCCAGCTTCCTGCCCTGTGTGAGTTCCTGTCCTGAGTCCCTGTCACAACTTCCTTTGGTGATGTGCAGCAATGTGGCTGTGTAAGTCAAACAAACCCTTCCCCCTCCTCAGCTCATGCTTTGGTCAGGATGTTTCATTGCAACAATGGAAACCCTAAGATTGATGGGTCTTTCAGTAACATCATGACTGTTGTGTTATCCATGCTCCTGTAAGTAACCCCAGGAAACCCGAACCCCACCAAGCTAGACTCAGGTAGAATCATTTTCTTTGGCCTGTCATTCACTGACCTATCTGGGTCACCTCTTTTCAGGAAGTCAGTGAGGAGAGGGCATTGGTTCCCAAGCAATGGGGAGCCTACCTGGGTTTATGAATCGGAGATAGGCCCTGACTGCTAGATGGTGGTTCAAGGTTTTAATGGGTGGGGACAGGACACACTGGGCAATCTATTGAAAGAATAAAAAATACAGCCTAACTCCAGTCTTCTAAGGAGCCCCAAACACTTCATATTCCAGAGCCTGCTCTTTGTGTTCTTTGTTAGAAACTAGGTAAAAGGTCACATTCCAGAGCCCGCCCTTTGTTTAGAGCTAGCAAAAAGGCCTTGAATAGGTGATCCTGGCCCCACAGGTTACTGGAAATGAGCTAAGCTTATCTTGCTTCTGTAAACTGCTTAAGCCATTACCTATCCAGGAGTTCACGCAGCTATAGACTCCCAAGAAAATAGGAAAGTAATTGGTCCACTGTGCGCGGGCTCCGATAATTTAAACTGATTGGCCTAAAAACTATGGAGTGGTACAAATCGGTTGGCTCTCATTTCGCAGCCTCTAGATGCTAAGGGATGATTGGTTGGTGATTTGCGGGCTTCACTGTGAACTTATAAAAGCTGTCCCAATTCTGCACTCAGGGTCCACAGTCCTCTAACCCTGGGCAGTGTGCGACTGTGGAACCCAGAATTCTGGAATAAAGAAATCCTTATGCTATTGCATCGAGACCATTTCTTGCGAGTGATTTGGGTGTTGCCTCCCGAAGCGTGGGGTGCTGGGGCACCCTTGGTTTTGGGGGTCTTACACTATGAACTATCATTGATTATAGCCCCTCAGAGGAGGAGCCAGGCTAGCATCTGAGGGTCCTCAAGACCCTTGTTATGTCCTTGTCCATTCTGAATCATAAATTCCAGGGAGTGATATGTGGGTCAGATCTTATATAACAGCCAGCGCTGGCTGACACAGTTACTATGTCTAAGAGCATTTTTTTTTTCACATCCTATGAATACAGTTGAGGACAGATCAAGGCATAACACCAAAAGGCACAGGGGAGGGGTCCAAGATTGTAGGCATTTTCCACTGCCTACTAACAGGTGCTGGCTGTCTCTGAGGAGAGCCAGGCAGGCAGGTCACCGGGATCACAAGCTGAGGTAGGGCAGGTTAGGCCTTGAATCCCCTTGCAGGCCACCAAGTGACCCCACCTGAGCTCAGAGCAGCTATACAAGCTTTCTTTTCTCTTGTCTTTCTTAGACTGTCACTCAAAATCTTCCTGTCCCTGCCCGTCAGTGATAACAGCTTCCATAGGTCCACTCAGATTCTGCAACTGTTCCCTCCCTGCCCAGGGCCTCAGGACAGGTCAGGTGCTTTCTGTCTGTGTAGTATCTTTCTTTCCTCCACTTCCAGCCTCCCAGGAAAGGCTCACTGCCGCTAAATGTGTCTTCCTGCTTCCTCCCTGGACCACATTTCTGCAGGCATTGCCTCCTGCAGGGGCCCAGGTCTGCCCTCTGTCTGGGCCTCACTCATTCCTGTTAGCATCTCCACTCCACATGAGGGAAGCAGCCCTACCTCACGGGCTAGCATCACAGGAATTTCTGAAGTTCAAGTCTGGTCAGTTTGCCCCTCCATTCAGTACTCTTTTCAGTGTGCTCACCGTGGTCACACCCCCTGGGCCTGGTTTGGCCTGGGCACTTCTGTAGTGATGTAGAGGGCTGGGCTGTGGGCAGCAGAGTCACTGCGTACCTGGAGGACAGCTCCTGTGTGCAGAGGGAGCCAGGGTTTGGCTTCCATACTGGAAGATGCTGATTGAGTAGGGTGTGGGGGTAGGCTGTAAGCCAGAGTCACCTAGGTTTTCCTGGGCTCCCAGCCAAGAACCCCTGGGAAGCTGGCAGGACCCCATTCTGAAACCTGAGCAAGTGAGAGTCACTCTCCAGCCCAGGCACATGGAGTTTGGCCACACTTATCACAGGTTCTGAAGCCTACCAGTAGTTAGGACTTTGGGAGATGGACATCCCTACCACACACACACACACACACACACACACACACACACACACGCATACTCAAATTCACACCGTTTATAGATGGCATCTTCCATGGTTTTAGGGGCATCTCATGGCTCAACTGGATGAGTGAAGACCCCCTACCATTTTGTCTCTCTGTGTCAAGCAAGATCACTGTGCTGGCTACTTTATTCCAATTTCATACAAGCTAGAGTCATCCGAGAGGAGGGAGCCTCAACTGAGAATATGTCTCCATAAGATCAAGATGTAGGGGAGCCTAAAGCACATTTTCTTAATTAATGATTGATGGGGGAAGGCCCAGCCCATTATGGGTGGCAACATCCCTGAGCTGGGGGTCCTGGGTTCTATAAGAAAACAGATTGAGCAAACCAGTAAGTAGCACTCACTCGGCCATGGCCTTGGCCTCTGCATCAGCTCTTACCTCCAGGTTCATGTCCTGTTTGAGTTCCTGTCCTGAATTCCTATCATGATAATCTGTGATATGGAAGTATAAACTGAATAAACCTTCCCTCCTCTACCTTGCTTCCAGGCAGCTAGGACAAGGGTATTAAAGCCCACACCCACAAGGCCACACCTTCTCCAACAAGGCCACACCTCCCAACAGTGCCACTCCCTAGGCCTAGCATATATAAACCATCAGACCTCCTCAACTCTGTCCTGCATATTAGGGCAAGGGCCAGGACTGCAATTGATGGAGGGTACCACTTGGTACCTATACTGACTCCCTTCCTTTCCTTGTCCTGAACAGACATCATCAATCAATCACAGAAAACTTTCCTTCAAGGATCCTCAGAAGACTTCTAAACGTTGAGCCCCAATGCACCTCACCGACTGTTGGTAGTGAGGAAGACAGGTAGAGGGCATCAAGGAAGCTTGTGAGGACCCAGGGTGAACTGCTGGCTTAGCCTAGCCTCTTGGGCTCTTCTCCCTGAGGAGGTCTTGGGTGCTATGCAAGTCCAACAGAACCAGAGAACCAGAACCAGGACCAGGTTCTCAGGACCAGAGGTCGAGTCCAGCCCCGCAACAACTACATCAGTGGCTCAAGCATCCAGGACCTTCCGGGCTACTGAGTTGGTCTCCCTGTAGGTGGTAGGTATAGTGGTATTCATAGATTGAATGAATATAAGAGAGGCCTTCACACCCACTTGCCAGCAGCCATGGCCTGTGGTGTAACCTATTTAAAGCTTGACCTCAGCTGGCTGTTAGACTCATGGGCAGATCATGCTGGGAGATGAGTTAGTCCAGGAGGTCCACAAGTTCATACTATAGTCACTGAGAAGCTATAAGGCTTGGGGGGCCTTCCACTGGTATAGAAGCTGATACAGCAGCTTCATTTAAGGAGAAGTAGCTTGTTGGGACTTATTCAGCCAGATACTGAGGCCTAGTGAGGGATCCTGAGCCTTTGCTGGAATTTAGAGACCTGTCTCGGTCAGTTCCATATTGGAGTGACCCAGTATGACTTGCTTAAGCCCGCCTTTGCCTAGCTAACACTGACATAGAATAACTTTATTGGCCCTGTCAGTCACTCCATACCCTCCGTCACCGTCGCCCCCCCCCCCATCATCTCACCCCACCAGAAATCCCCACCTCCTTCTTCAACCCTATATAAACAAAGACTGATACAATAAAATGAGTTCCTGCTTTGACAGACTCCTGGGTGGTTATTCTCTGGAGGCAGGAGATCCGAGCCACAAGAGTCATCATCCTGTTTCAGGGCCAGAGAGACTTCACTGGACTGGGTTCTCTCCTCTAAGCCTAGACGTGCAGGCAGAGCACCAGCAGTAGCTTGCTTTCTGCCATGCACGATACTGTTACAAACATGCTCAGAACTCTCTCCTGATCCACATGTCATCCTGGGGAAGTGAGGCCTAGAAAGACAGGGGCTTCTTCCAAGATCGTTGTCCTTCTCAACTTGACAAAATCTAAAGTTACCTGGTTCAGGTCTCAGGCCATGCCTGTGAGGGATTACCTTTTTTTTTTTTTTTTTTTTTTAAGATTTATTGATTTATTTTATGTATATGAGTACACTGTAGCTGTAGCTGTTCAGATGGTTGTGAGCCATCATGTGGTTGCTGGGCATTGAACTCAAGAACTCTGCTCGCTCTAGACCTGCTCACTCTGGCCCAAAGATTTATTTATTATGATATGTAAGTATGCTGTAGCTATCTTCAGATACACTAGAAGAGGGTGCCAGTCTCATTACAGATGGTTGTGAGCCAACATGTGGTTGCCGGGATTTGAACTCAGGACCTCTGGAAGAGCAGTCAGTGCTCTTAACTGCTGAGCCCTCTCTCCAGCCCATGAGGGATTATCTTGATTGAGATCACTGAAGTGGGTGGTGTCATTCTTCAGGTTTGGATCCCAGACTGGATGAAAATAAATGTGCACTTACAACTCTCTTGTTTGTGACCCCAGAAGCAATATAACCAGCTGCCTCAAGACACTGCCCCCATAGATTTCCACCATGCTAGGTTATGAGACTAAATTAATCTGTCTTCCTTACCTTGTTTGCCCAAGCATTTTATTGCAGCAAAGAGGAAATTAACTAATATAACCATATAGGCTAAAGCCATGTTGTGGCTTTATTGTGGATCTCCATTAGCCTTCCTCCACAGCTGCTGAGGTGCACAGTGTGATCTAGGTTGCTTTAATTGAGGTGAGAAAATTTATGGGCTTATGCATGGTACAGTCTGGTGGGCCACACTCTGAACATCCTGGATGTTGTCCCTTTGTTCTCCAAACTCCTCCAGAATTTTAGCTTCTATCACTGTAACTAAATATCCTAGACAGTTAACATATTTTTTTTTAAAAATATTCATTTATTATTTTATGTAAGTACACTGTAGCTATCTTCAGACACTCCAGAAGAGGGCGTCAGATCTCATTATGAATGGTTGTGAGCCGTCATGTGGTAGCTGGGATTTGAACTCAGGACCTTCAGAAGAGCAGTCAATGCTCTTAACCGCTGAACCATCTCTCCAGCCCAATAGTTAACTTATACAGAAGAAAGGGGAGCTGGAGAAACTGTTCAGCCCTTGGTGGTGTGTATTGCTTTTGCAGGGGAGCAGAGTTCAATTCCTGTGGGTTAGCTCACAACCACCTGTAACTCTAGCTCAAGGGGATCCTATTTTGACTTTTGGATTACATAGGTATCTTCACTCATCTGTTGAGGTTTGGTCTGTTGCTCTGTATTGTAATGCCAAATTTTATATACAAAGGTCTAGACCTATGAGTGACTGCTCATGTTTATAAGCTTTTGCAGTACAAACCTTGTTCCTTGATTCAAAACCACTGGTTAAATAAAACTGGCTACAGCCAATTACTGGAGGGATTAGAGTGACCTGGTTGGAGGAGAGAGACCAATGGGGGAGGAAGAAAAGGAGAAGGAGGAGGAGGAGAAGGAGGAGGAGGAGGAGGAGGAGGAGGAGGAGGAGGAGAAGGAGGAGGAGGAGGAGGAGGAGGAGGAGGAGAGGAAGCAGCCACGAGGGGAGATGGACCATGAGCACATGACCAGGAGAAATAGCAAGTATTTGAGGATACACCAATGGGGAGTTAGCCAGGCCAGCAGTTAGAAGAATAGATTAGAGGTTAGGCCCCCATATTTGTCAAAGCCAAATAAAATATTTTGAGTGTCATTTATTTGTAAGATAGTTGCAGTTAAACTTAAAATGGTTCTACTACACTTATGCATGTACTCCTCCCTATATACATAATTTTAAAATAAAAAATAGATGTTTAAATAAAAAAATTAGGGCCTAGAGAGATGGCTCAGTGGTTAAGAGCACTGTCTGCTCTTCCAGAGGTCCTGAGTTCAATTCCAAGCAACCACATGGTAGCTCACAACCATCTGCAGTGGGATCCAGTTCCCTCATATGGTATGTCTCAAGACAGCTACAGTGTACTCACATACATGAAATAAATAAAACAAGTCTTTAAAAACAATTTTATGTATAGGTGTTTGGCCTACATGCTTGTCCATGCACCCCATGCATGCCCGGTGACCACAGAGGCCGGAAGAGGGCATCAGATATTCTGGGACTGGAGTTTTTTAAAGGGCTAGAGTCATGCTTGGGTGGGTGGGTCCATTGCTTCCAAGCCTCTGGTGGCAAGGTTATCAATGATGGGAAGTATATGTTGCAAAGAGAACTGTTGACCTCATGACTAGGAGAAAAAAGAAAAAAGAGACTACCATTCCATTGCCCCCTTAAGGAAATGTCTTCGATGAGCTTAACACCTTCTACTCCTTCAAGAAATGTCCTCAGTGAGTCAGTGCCTTCTGTCAAACCTCACTTTTCTTTATTACCAGGACATGTGAAATCCAAGCTGTACCGACTACCTCTTCCCAATCCTTTCCCAATCACATTTCCGAGTTGATCTACCCATAGATTCCCCGGTCTTTACTCCAGGCTATGCAAACTCAGTCTCTGTCTTTTTCTCATTCTGGACTGTCCCAACCCACAGGACAGTCAGCAGGGTCCCCGGACCACCTAGGAGAAGGCGAGAGACAGACTGCAAGACAGTATTCTGATCAAGCTGTCAAATTTTATTTTTTACACAAGGCAATTTAAAGGGAAGCAAGCAAGGTGTAGGGAGGGGTGAAGGGGGAAAATCTCAGGGGGCTGGCGTCATTTCCCAATTTCTGGGAAAAGCTGGCTACTGCTGTAGGAATCTTGGCACGATAAAGGGGTCATGATAACCTAACCACAGGTGAGCTCTGTTTGATCTAGCCCACTCAAGTGAGCTCTGCATGTACTGATTTTCTAACTATTTGATTAATCTTTAAGCTAGGATATTTCTTTCTAAAAGAAGGCTAGAAAAAGCAGGTTAGAAATGGCTGAAAGGAGGGGGTTTTGAGATCTATGTGAGAATGGCTCCTGGCACTGGACTGCAAAGCCTCTCTTGTCCTGTTCTGAAGAGAGGGGCTGGCCCTGGGAATGCTCAAGCGTGGGCTCTTCTCAAACAGATGTCTGTGAGGCCAAGCCACAGAGCATACACATAACAGGAGCCTATCCCAGCCCTGTGCCCTGTGCTCCCTCCCCCAAGCTCTCCTTAGAATCCTTGTTGTTGTAAGAATTCCAGGAGCCTGGCCTCATAAGTACATCAAGGGAAGGAAGTTCCAGAACGCAGGTTCCTCAGATCAGGAGGGAGAGGGCCTAGAGCCAGGTGCTCAGGCTAGCCACAGACTGGGTCTGTGGGACACCCACTGTAGCTGTGGCCCCTCCCCTGCAAACGCATTTCAACATGGGCCTGGAGCTCTACATGGACTTGCTGTCAGCACCTTGCCGAGCTGTCTACATCTTTGCCAGGAAGAATGGCATCCCCTTTGATTTCCAATTTGTGGATCTATTAAAAGGTCAGTTCCTAGCATTGCCGGGCCTGGGCCTGAGGCACTGCCAGGGTACACAGGGTCTGATGGTCACAGGTCAGCAATGGAAGCAGAGGTGAAACAGAGATCAAGGTGATCGGGCCATGTCCCATCTAGTCTACGTTTGCTAGTCACCAAGAATGAATGTCTCCCCGTCACGGTGATTAGGACCTTTGGGGGTAAAGGGAGGAAGGGTGCTAGGAGAGGCTCAGATTCTCAGGCCAGAGATTTTTGTCATCTTTGGAGTTCTCAAATCTTGTGATCCGTAGCACCCATCAGCCAGGCTGGTGAAAGACACAGACCCACTTCCACGCAACAGGCTGGTGAAAGACACAGACCCACTTCCACGCAATAGTATATTCCTTACTCAGTCTGTCAGCTCTCCCTCAGCCTGTGCCCGCCCTCCCTCAGCCTGTCCCTGCCCTCCCCCAGTCTCTGTCTGCCCTCCCTCAGTTGTGTCTGCTCTCCCTCAGTCTGTATCCACCCTCTCTTAGCTTGTGCCCGCCCTCCCTCAGCGTCTACCCACCCTCTTCCAGTCTGTTCTCACCCTCTCCCAGTGTTCAAACTTGCTCTGGGACTAGGATTGTGACTCAGTGAG